>NC_088929.1:8015000-8172500 GCF_038396675.1 Hydra vulgaris
AATTAACAAGACTTGTCAGCAATCGAAAAGGGGTCAGTCAGAGAAAAATAGGTATTAAATTCGGTGTAAATCAATCGACAATTGGTCGTCAGTTAAAAAAAATGAATATTAAATATAGAAAACGTGAAAAGACTCCAAAACACACTATAGAACAACAAATAAAGGCAAAATTTTAACTGTCCAATAACGCATCACCTGTTAATAATGAATCATTTGTCACTAAAATATTTATTTAAGAATATCTAAATCTTTTTATTTAGATACAACAGGCATGGATATTCTTTAACACCTAATATATAACCAACAATGTCTATTGTTTAGGAAGTAAAAAAAAACTAGTGCTATTTATTATTCAAGATTTTTAGGGGGAAAAATTTATTATGGAACTTCAACTTCTATCCAATCAACTAATGTTGGTTTGGGAAAATGATAAGCTGAAAAGTGAAATAAGGCTTATCACAAAATTTATTGTTTGCTTTTATGCATTTATTCAACTAGCATCAGTCATACTTTTTAAAAATGAATACTTTCATTTCTGTAAATGACTGTTCAGAATGGTAAGATGAAGCAATCTAATATTCTAGATCTTATTTGCTGATGACACAAATTTATTTTATTCTCATAGTGATAACAACATTATTTAAAATGGTCAACATTGAACTTCTAAAACTAACTGAATGGTTAAATATGAATAAACTTTCAATTAGTTTAACTAAAACTAAGTATAATATTTTTCATCTCATACAAAATATAAAATCCCTCTTGAATTTATTATTGGAGAATATATTGTAAAAAAATTCATTGAAATTTCCAGAATCTAGAATATTAGTCTGATGAAACTGAGAAATACAACTGATTGCTTATTTTAGACAAAGTTCAATCTGTATTCAAATCACCAAAACAAAAATCCAATCCAATTTCAAAAATAAAGTTAATAATATATATCAGGGATGCGGAGTCCCAAAAAGGACTCCGGATATGAAAGTCACAAAAAGATTACTTTATCCTAGTTTCTGGTATCAAGGAGCTCTAAAAATATAAATAAGTTTACGGACTACTAAATAAGTTTATAGACTACATTTTTTGTTTTGACATTTAAGCTGAACGGACGATTTTAAAGATTGTTTCTTTTAAAAGTATGTGTTATATGCTTTTTGATTATATCCATTTGCTGACTAAATTTTTTTTATATTTTAAGTATTTTTTTATTCTTAAATACAGCAAAACCTTCATCACAATATAAGCTGAAATCTTCATTACATTTCATACTGTATCATTTATCACGCTGTGAAATTTGATACAGTATGAAAATATCTATTAATTCGCAAACTTCTGCACCATCAAATGCCCCCCATCATGATATCAAACAGTCCGTCTCTTTTTTTAATCCATGCTTCATTGTTGTTGAAGTTTATTTTTAAGATCACAATTGATTTTTGTTAAAATTACTTTAGTAATTTTAACAAAAATCAATTCGTCCTACCTCATTTTTGAAGGGTTCAAAAAGCGCACAGATGAGATGTTAACAAAGTTTTCCTTGTGGTCTTTCAAAGTGAAAAAACAGTTAGAGAATCCATTTATTTCAATTTTTTATATACCTCATGGTTTGTTAAAATTTGTTTTCCTTCTTTGTTTATGTGATCTTTTAATTTTTGATTTGCTTTTTTTTGTAGATGGTGGTAATAGCATTTGTTAACAGATTATTGTGATCCTCTTTGGACAGGTTATACATATATGATGTTGAGTCAGCTTGTATTAAGGTTTCGTGAGATATGCGTATAGTTTTATTGTCTTTTTTCATATCTTTTTGAAAAGTGCTGCGTATGTCTCTAAACTGATTTAAATAGGTTGATTAAGTCTTTTTTGAAGAGAGACATTTCTCTTATTTGCGGTGAACATATAGGAGATTTAATTCCGTAGTTTGTATTATTGATGTTGTCTTTAATTCTTCGATCATTATTAATAAAAAAGAATGCTTTCCATCTCATTTTCTTCAAGAGTAATTCTGTTTTTTTATTAGTTTTATTTTAAAGTCTCTTTCTGACAGTATTGAAATATTTTTTATTGAATAATCAAAGTTTATCTTTTCCATCGTGTTGACAACTAGAGTGGTGACAAAATGAGTGTCCCGTAAAGTAGAGTGCTCAACTTTACGGGGAAAATATTTGTATAGATATAGATATATAAAATATATTTGAGGTTTAATATTTTGATGTAATAATATTTTGGTGTAATAATACGAAGACTCTAGTATGTGTTACAGTGCTTAATATTATTAAATAATAGAGCTATATATATATTTTTTATTTAGACGAATAAGAACAATTGATTAGCGAAACCTAACCATACCCCCAAAAATACCAATTTTTATAGTTTTCAATATATATATATATATATATATATATATATATATATATATATATATATATATATATATATATATATATATATATATATATATATATAAATATAATGTTTTGTCAATAACTATTTATTAAAAGTGATTGAATAAAATTAAAAAAAAAAACATAAAATTTTGTAGTTATGTAGACGTAAATAATTTTATTTTTATTGTTCGAGTTGCGATTATATCAGTGTTACATAATTTTGTCTGTGACTATATATATAAAACCCTATCTCAAGGTGCCCAAAAAAGATCACTTTTTGGTCATTTTTTTGTTTCCCTTAAATGGGGGGGGGGGGGAGGTTAAAAGTGATTGGGTAGCGCACAAAATTTTTGAGACTCATCCTTTACATATTTGCCCCCAATTTAGGAGGTATGGTTTTTAAGATTTGAAAATTTATTTTTTTTGACCACCCATAATATTATATAATGATTTATTTTATTTTACTTATTCTTTTGTTTCAGATTGTTTCACCTTTTTTTTTACATTATATAATATAATTAATACAAATAATAAAGCTGAATAAAGTCTTCATTTATTGATCCAATGAATACATTTTTAGCTCATTCTTACAACTATTACACTTTCACAAGTTTACAAATTTTGAATTTGAATAAGTTTTCACCTAAAATTGCTGAAGAATTTTTTAAAAATTGTATCTGAAAAAAAAAAATTATACATTATTTTTTAATCTGCATATCCACTTGTAATAACTGCCCAGACAAAAAACATTTAGTATTTTTTTTTGGCAAATAATTCGTATGCAAAAACTTTAGAATTTTTTCCTGATTTTTACTTGTGAAAGCCAAATTTCAATGATTAATAACCACCTTTATAAAGATTTAGTTAATTTACTTCTATGTTTTCATACATGTCTATAAAAAGAATTATGTATCTCTTCATATTGTGTTTTTTTGTGATACTGTTTACCAACTGACATTAGTCAAATGTGATATTTATTAAAAATATTGCTGATGGCCCAAGTCTTTTTTTTGTCATATAGTTAAGCTTGAAATATCGCTTTTGGTCACTTAAATATCGCCTTAGGTCACTTAAATATTGCCTTAGGTCACTTAGGCTTTGAACATTCACATCATAAACTAAGTATAAATAAACATTTATGAAATAGACAATTATATTGTTAATTAATTTTGTAAAAATATATATATAAATAAATAAAATACTATAAATAAAAATAAAAAGTAGCTTTGAATAATTATTTAAAATTTTTATTTTGAATAAGAAAGGTTCAGTCAAACATCTAGTCTAACTAAACCTTTAATACCATAAGTTTGGTGGTTTAAATATTTAAAAATTAAATTTTTTATTGTCAAAAATATTATTTTTAGAATAAAAAAAAAAATTAATTACATTTTATTAGAAAAAGAATTTATAATTAACAAATAAGTTAATAAAATAACTCTGAAATAAATAATGCTCAAGTTAACAAGCTTTTTATTGTTGAACTTACATGATAAAACTCTAAAAGTTTTATAATTGGTATTTAGTTTATATAATTGGTTTGTTACAATAAATTTGATGTATACGCTAAATCATTATTCAGTTATTGCAACATAAAATGAATTTAATCACTGTTTCTGGGGACAGAAATGTAAATACATTAGTATGTATATATATATATACATATATACTCGTTGTCAATAAGTTTTTTTCGTGAACTTTCCTAATAAATTAAATGCTAATAAAGCAGATCAGAACAAACTTGAAGTTTTTTGAAAATTTTTTCTTTAATTTATATATATATATATATATATATATATATATATATATATATATATATATATATATATATATATATATATATATATATATATATATATATAAATATATATATATTATTAAAAACACTTGTCTATTTTTTAGTTGTCTTTAGCGTGTGTCTCGATCAGTAGTTTCATCAGATTCTTCCTGATGAACCTAATGATTGAGAAACACACTGTTGAAGACAACTAAAAATTAGATAAGTGTTTTTACTAATTTATTATTGCTCTAACAAATTAAGAACATTGAGCACTTTATTTGTAGAATATACTAACATAATTTATATATGTATATATATATATATATATATATATATATATATATATATATATACATATATATATATATATATATATATAATATATATATATATATATATATGTATATTAGGGATATGACTTTTTTGCAACCTACTAGGCCTGTATCGTAATTCAATGAACTTTTATGTAAAAAGAACGAATAGATGTTTCATTTTGACATATTTTGAAAAAAGGTCACCCCAAAACCAAAAAATCGAATTTTCAATAGGTACACTTTTGTACAGTAAATGAATATTAAAGGCTGAAGATGTTGTAAGAGTCATACTCCTGTTGTTATTTTATTTATTTATGCAACATGTACTGTGATATAACAAAAAACATTATGTGATATATAATTATACAAGTATTACAAAATTAACAGTATCAAAGCGTCTAGTACAACAATATACATAACTGTCTGTGTCTATAGGCCTACTGTGTTTAGTACATGGGTCACATGATGCTCACGTCTCATAAAGAGTCTAGCGCTTATTACTTAGAATGAATCGAAGTTGCAGTTTGTCTTTCTTTCTGCAGGAAGCATACAGGTCTTGCATCACCTTGATTGCACGTTCAGCTATCTGATTACTTCGTGGTATGTCGATGACGGATGGCTCTTTCTTCCAGTGATTTTTGAATGACTGCAATGCCTTTTTGTAAGGCTTCAATACATCAGATAAATTCTTGAAGTCATTGTCATTGTACTTTTGACTACTAAACCAATGTTCTGCCCACTCATATGAAATGAACCTGCAAACCTTCTCCAAATTCTTTCTCGCTTCAGGCATAAGAATGAACGCCAGAATGGCGAGAATGGCTCTTGAGTTCCATCTGGCATTGCTCATATTAGGAATGTTCTGAAAGTGAATCAGAGGGAAGTTTCTTTGTTCTTCATAGAACCTAAACACTCTTGTTAAATGGTACAAAAACTTCATATCGTCTCTCCACCCTGATTTATCAAGAATTTCTACAGTTCCATTCACAAACTTATCCTTCAGTTCATCATACTTATTCAACAGTTCAGACACAAATGGGTATTCAATGTTTGGAGATTTGGTATCACCCCAAGTTCTTCGTCCATCACCAGACGGAGAATCCTGTCTAGTACGTGATGCTGACAACCGATAAATTGTGGTATTGTGACACCCTTTAATTTAAACATACGTTGCAACTTCACAACAACTCCATTTCTCTTCCCAGTATTGACGTTTGTTGTATCAGTAATGATCAACTTAATTGAATTCCACAAATTGTATTCATCAATAAGTTTGGCAATTTTTTCAGCAACAGTTTCAGCTTTGCCATCTTTTAAACGCAGTGCATCAAGTTTCACGTCAGTTCTTTCATTCTGAAGTACAACTACCTGATATTCCTTATCATCTATTCGTTTGCCGTCAAAGTGTAAGGACCACTGTTCCATTTTAAGTTGTTGTATCATTTCTTTTTTTAATTTACCTGCCTCTTTGAATATGGACTTGTAAATTGCTGATTGACTTGGAGTTGGAATATCAATACCTTGTTGTGATAATACATTGCATATTTTAGCAGCTTTCTTTGTGGAAACTCCACTTGATGTAACCATACTTACAGCAAATTTACTTTTGTAGTGCTTTCTAGTTTTTTTCTGAGTGTCCTCGTCATCGTCTTTATCACCGTCGTCGTCTTCATCATCTTCACTCTTACTTTTGCAGTTTTCAGATTCAGTAACACTGTCTGTGGTAGACAGGACTTGTGATGTGGAAGGTATTGCTGTTCCAGACTGGACTTTCCTTCTCTTGGAAGGGTGAATGGTTTCTTTACTTGCCACTTGTCCTGTTGAGTACCCCACCTGTCCTTTACTTTCTTTTTGTAGGTGGTATAGACGTTTATCTTCCGAGGATAACCACTGGCCATTCACTTTCGTGATGTCAAATAGTGCATTGAGAACATCATATTTTCCACGCTTGACACATTCATCATAGACCTTCAGCACCTTCATAAGCTTTGCTCTTATCACTTGATCAGACACACGTGGAAAATTCAGTTTATTGTCCCACAATTTTGTAATTTCCTTAGAAATTTGGTCTATTCGTTCTTTTCTTCCTTTAACATATGCTTCGAGAAACTGGTATCTTCCTACGATCTGCAATTGAAGTGGTATTCTGGATTTTTCATCAGTGAATGTTCTTCTACAGCCACGCTTCCTCTTCTTCTGTGTGACTCTTGAAATCTCACCAAATTTTTAGTCCAAGTCTTCTTGTTCTTTGTTACTGTGGTATGACTTTTCTTGTGAGACATCATATAATATTGTTACGACTTTACGGATAGCTGAGCGTAAATATCCGTTTAATAAAGTCGTTTAATTAATAAAATACTTTAACTGTATAGTAATCCAATTATAGTTCGATAATCCAGTCAATGTTGATAACAGTTCGATAATCCAGTCCGTATCCTAACGATAATGCTACAACTACTTATACTTCGTACACTTACAGCGTCTTTAGTTCGCTACAGTAGTTCCTTATTAGCTCAGTTACACGCAGAGTACTTCATAGAACTATTCACATTATCAACACTGAGCTCTGACAGCAGCTCGCTTATATAATTATTTAGAGCTTCCAGAATGTTCTACTAAGTTCTATAATCTTCTACAGTCTGTTACAGTCGTCTATATCACCGTGGTAACACAATGACGTCATCACATAACAATTCCAAGTATTTGCCGGCACACGGCCGTTTCGTTGCCATGGTAACGTGTGGCGTTATATTTATAAATTCATAACAAAATAATGAAATAAATAGAATTAAGCTGAGAATTAAGCTTAAGATTAAAACATCGGTCAAAAATGAATGTATAAAAATGGTAAATCAAATTTTTATTTTGGGGTGACCTTTTTTTGTTGCAGAAAGCTATTTGGGCCTTTTTTCATGATTTTAGGTAAAAGTTCATCGATTTATGATAGAGTAAAAATTTTATTTTAAAAAAAATTAAAAACTCATATCACTAATATATATATATATATATATATATATTTATATATATATATATATATATATATATATATATATTTACTCTATATATATATATATATATTTATATATATATATATATATATATAAATATATATATTTACTATATATAAATATATATATATATTTACTATATATAAATATATATATATTTTATAATATAATATAGTATAATATATATATATATATATATAATATATATATATATATATATATATATATATATATATATATATATATATATATATATATATATATATATATATATATATATATATATATATATTTAAACAACTTTAAAATGTATTCTACACAATAGAGTGCTCAATGTTCTTAAAAGAACAGAGCACTTATATATTAGTAAAAAATCACTTAACAAAAATTTTTTTTATTTTACACTGTGTTTCATCAACAAAGATTCATCAGAAATGAATGATTAAATTAATAAAACTTCAATTTATACCATAAAATAAAATACAGGAAGTCGCAAATGTCTTTACACACATTTGTGGAATTTGCTGACACTATCATATAAAGAACTCTTTAGAAATGATTACTTAGGCTTGTTTTAGAAAATTTTTTAAAAAGGGTATTTAATGTAAATATTATTTGAACTCATTTATTTTTTTAGTTTTTTAGGAGAAACTTATTTTCGTGCCTACATTTAGAAATTAATTCTGATTTTTTGTTTAATAAACATTCTTGATTTGCCTGTGTAATTATTTCAAATTTTTCTTGTAGGCATAGTATGCATTTTTTGGAAATATTGTTATATGCAGGCGCTGTTTTAAGGATGGACCAATTCAGTATAAAATCATCAATATTATTTTCTTTTAAATCCCATATGTATTTTGACTGCATGGTGCCTTTTGGATACTTTTTATTTTTGAAAGATTGCTTATGATTGGCAAAACGTTTTTTCCATTCACCCTCTGTTATGCCAATATATTGTTTATCAGGTACATTCTTAGAGGAAACAACACATTTATATACCACATTTTTTGATAAACAAGGTCACAATAATGCTTTGTTAAACAAAAAAGAAATCCTAAATGAAAAAACTACAGAAAATTGTAATTATAAACAAAAAAAACAATTGTCCAATGAGTTTAAATAAACAATTTAATTATTTTTTCCTTTTGTTTACATTAATGCAAAGAATTGTTAAGAATCTTTTTTTTAACTTTTAAATGCACATTTATTAAACAGTTGTTAGATGTTGTTACTTTATTTAAGAAGGTTTCCCCATAATGTATTATAAAAACATTAAAAAAGATAACGATTCAAAGTTATTCCAAGCATATTTTAGTAATTTTATTATTATAATTTATTATTTAATATTATGACATGAAATGGCATGCCTTCCTGGGCAAGCCTATATATATATATATATATATATATATATATATATATATATATATATATATATATATATATATATATATATATATATATATATATATATATATATATATATATATTAGGGTGGTGCTAAAAACAACTTATTTTAAAAATGTCAGCTGACAACCCCTTAATGTGTTTTATATAATAAAATAATACTGGATTTAAAAATTTTTTGAATAAAAAATATTTTTACGGGTGCCACAAGGCCCTTATACATCAAACAGGTTCCTAATATTATAAAAAAAAAAGTTTTTCAAAAGTATGTCATGTTGGGTCTCAAAAGAAGCAAAATTTTATAAAAATTTCAAAAATAATTATTTAAAAAAAAAAATTGTTATTTTATAGTTTATTGCAAAAAAAATGACCTTTTAAACTAAAAATGAAAAAAGTTTATTTTTTTTAATTATGATTTCAAAAAATTCTTAAATAATAGTTTTTTTATAAAATAACTGTTATTTTTAGAATTTTTATAAAATTTTGCTTCTTTTGAGACCCAACATGATATACTTTTGAAAAACTTTTTTTTTTATAATATTAGGAACCTGTTTGATGTATAAGGGCCTTGTGGCACCCGTAAAAATATTTTTTATTCAAAAATTTTTTAAATCCAGTATTATTTTATTATATAAAACACATTTAGGGGTTGTCAGCTGACATTTTTAAAATAAGTTGTTTTTACCACCACCCTAATATATATATATATATATATATATATATATATATATATATATAATATATATATATATATATATATATATATATATAGATCTATAGTTTTTTGGCGTATCTTTACAGATAAACACATAATTAAAACACATCTTTACAAATAAACTCAGAAGAAAAAACGAAAAAATCCTCTTTGGAGTTAAAAAAGACGCCGAACGAAAAATTTTAATTTTTCTGTCAGCGTCCTTTAGGATAACATTATTGGAAATATGACAAAAAGATTTAAAGCAGCAAAAAAAAAAAAAAAGATTCAACAAACTATATATATATATATATATATATATATATATATATATAGTTTGTTGGCTTTAGGAAGAGCGGAAGGAAAAAAGTGATTCTTACGCCAACATATACGTCACTTTTAATTACTTTTAACTTTTGTCCAACATTTCCGTGTTGGACGAAAGTCAAAACCATTAATTTAATTACAAATTAATTGTTATATAAAAAAACCACAAAAACGCAAATTTAATTGACCAGAATGTTTTTAAAAACATTCTGAATGTTTTTGAAACATTCTGAATGTTTTTAACAATATAAACAATGTTTTTTTTTTAATTTTTTTTAATAAAATATTTTTATTTTTATTTTTTTTATTAAAATGTTTTTATTTTTATTTTTTTTTACTGTAAATCATGCGCGGAGTGTTGCTACATCGACTTTTTTATAGCCTGAGTCGCAAGGGAGTGCTGCTACATCGACTGACAAATAGCCTGACTCGCAAGGGAGTGCTGCTACATCGACTGACAAATAGCCTGACTCGCAAGGGGGTGCTGCTACATCGACTGACAAATAGCCTGACCCGCAAGGGAGTGCTGCTACATAGACTGAGGGTTTGGTTGGGGCAGGCAGTCTATCATTATTAAAAAAAAAAAATTCCGGTCTTGCATTTTAATTTTTACTTTTTGTCAACAAAATATGGAAAAAACTTTCGGATAACATCTAAGGGTTCTATATATATATATATATATATATATATATATATATATATATATGTATATATATATATGTATGTATATATATATATATCCATGATAAGAATCTTTCATACTATTGATTATTAATTGGTAGTTTTTTATTCTAAATTTTATATTGATACAAATAAAAATAACAGATTATTATTTTAGGCACAAAGTTTGGTTCAGTTTTAGATATGGTGACTGACAGGTAATTATTATTGCTTTTTTTTTCAGAAATAAAAGAAGAAAATAGTTTTAATATACCTTGCCATATCAGGGTGTTAACCATGGTGTCAGACAGAATTTATTCTTGTGTTTATCTGCTATTGGGAGTTTGCTCCTCAAAGGTTTCTATAAAATTTATTGACAAAGTACAAATATAAGATATAGCACAACGAGTTAGAATTTTGAACTAAAACAAGCAATTGACTTTAAAGTTGTTTTTGTAATACTAAATAAATTCTATGATTAAATAGATTATGTGATTGAGTTTTACTTATCAATTTTTTTTTACTCAATATTTACTGATGTTAACATTGGTATCAATCACAAGAATATTTGTTAATTTTAAAAAAATAATAAAATATGCAAATAAAGTTACTGATGTGTTTAAAATTTGTTTTGCCTATGAAAATGTTCTATCAATAAAATCACTCAAATTTATGAAATTAACAAAAGTTTATGTTTAGTAATTTTTATTTTTAAAGTAGAAAAACATAAAAAATGAAATGAACAGTTTTATATAATAAAGTTTAATTTAGTAAAAATTTTAGTTTTTAATAACATAATTATAATAAAATATAATATAATTACAATATAATATAATTACAATATAATATAATTACAATATAATATAATATATATATATATATATATATATATATATATATATATATATATATATATATGTAATTATTTTTAAAAATAACACGATGTTTTTTATTCTTGACATGTTTTGTAAAATTTTATTTACATTTTCAAAAGATTATTTTACAATAATAAAAAACTCTGAAATATACATTAAAAAATAGAAGTCTTTACAGAGAAATATTAACGGACAAAAAATTATACATAATAAACCAATATATTTATTACAAAATAACTCGGTAAATAACTAATTAAAATAACCAACTGTCAAAAAAAAAATATATATATATATAAATAAACTGACAGTAAAATTAAATAGATAAGTTTATAGTATAATGTAAAGCTTGTTTATTAAGTGAGGGACTTTCTCATTTAATGTGGAGGGCTTCTTTTATCTTTAATTTGTGTTTGTTTGGGGCATTATCCAAAATCTCAAAAGAATCACAGTTAGCCAAATTTTTGCAATTAAGAGATAAATTTAAGTATTTAAATATATGAGATTGTTTATCACTTTTAAGGTGCTCATTTATTCTAGTTGCCAAGTGTCTGGAGGTTTCTCCAATATAACTGGCATTACAGCCAGCGCAAGAAAATTTATAGACAACATGAGATTTAAGCAGTTTAGGAAGTGACTCTTTTAAGCAAAAACAATCTTGTATTTTATTTTTAATTCTGAATACGAAGCTCAAGAATTTTTCAAACACCTTCATAAACAACATAAAAATTTGAAATTTACTATGGAAAAAGAACAAGATAATCAGATTGCTTTTTTAGATGTACTTATTAAAAAATCCAAGTCGTTTACGAC
Organism: Hydra vulgaris; assembly: GCF_038396675.1. NCBI lineage: Eukaryota > Metazoa > Cnidaria > Hydrozoa > Anthoathecata > Hydridae > Hydra > Hydra vulgaris. The sequence goes on from NC_088929.1 coordinate 8,027,260, forward strand.
TTCAGTTTATCACAAAAAAACGTATACAGGTCTAACATTGTTAATAGCTTAAATATAAGATACTTTAAGCTTCCATACATTGGAATGTACTTTAATTACACTAAAAGGAAAATTTCAAAAATTGTTCATAAATATTGTAAGGATATTCTAATAAAATTAATTTTCACTACTAATAAAATACAATGAGCACCTTAAAAGTGATAAACAATCTCATATATTTAAACACTTAAATTTATCTCTTAATTGCAAAAATTTGGCTAACTGTGATTCTTTTGAGATTTTGGATAATGCCCCAAACAAACACAAATTAAAGATAAAAGAAGCCCTCCACATTAAATGAGAAAGTCCCTCACTTAATAAACAAGCTTTACATTATACTATAAACTTATCTATTTAATTTTACTGTCAGTTTATTTATATATATATATATATTTTTTGACAGTTGGTTATTTTAATTGGTTATTTACCGAGTTATTTTGTAATAAATATATTGGTTTATTATGTGTAATTTTTTGTCCGTTAATATTTCTCTGTAAAGACTTCTATTTTTTAATGTATATTTCAGAGTTTTTTATTATTGTAAAATAATCTTTTGAAAATGTAAATAAAATTTTACGAAACATGTCAAGAATAAAAAACATCGTGTTATTTTTAAAAATAATTACTTATTTTATGCTATTACGACGTTCAATATATATATGTATATATATAGAGATTTATATATATAACAAATGACATTTGAGGGAGAAGAACATCCCTAGAGCATTAAATGAATTGATTTTAGATAAAAGTTTGTCATCTAGCTCCAGTAGTACCCAATATTTACTGTGCTCTTGTGCACACTTAGTACCCAATTGTGCACAGTGCAACACTTAAAAAGGTCTAGATAATAATTAATAAATCATTTTTGCTTGTATTATATAATTATGTTAAACTCTATAATTTGTGTTGAAAATTTGTTTTTTTTTTACAATTGTTTAGTTTCTTTTATATTAGAAATTTGTATTTCATAAGCATTTGGAGACACCGGATAAAACACGATGGCACAGTGAATGACTAGCACTCTGTATATTTCCTATAAAATAAAAATATATTTACTTAATTAAAAGTTTGGATAGGTTTTACAGTATTTTATTTTAATGACAAATAGTTAATCATTACAGATGTTCAACCACTGGTCTGCTTATTGTTCTTGCTCAGTTTTATCCAAGATATCAAGTAGTGTTTCAGTTTCTTGTTGTTCTTGATATCTTCAGTCATTGGGTTCAAGTATATAGGTACTCTTTTTATTTTGTTTTTATATTTTATTATTTATTGTTTCTTATTTTTTCAAAAAAAAAAATATACTAAAACAATCTTGTTTATTCAATAATAATAATAATTGCAATAAAAAGTAACATTAGTAATAAGTAATAATAATTAATAATAATATTATTAATTATTATTCTGATATAAAGAGCATCCTTAGCAGATGTTATCTTTACTAGGGATTTTATATATTCTATGAGAGGTCAGTAGTGAATAATAATACAAGAAGACATTAAGTAGAGAGCTCATTGAGAAGGTTGTCATTCATTAATATAGGGATGTCAACAGTATTGTGATTGATTGCAATATATAAGTGAGTTTTGTTAAAGTTAAAATTCACAAGCTACTGCAAGCCCAAAGGTGTGAGAGAATAGAGAACAGATTTATGATTGGCGGCCTGTTCTAAGTGATTGAAAAGTGAAGTTTTAGTATGGCGTATAAATAGGAGTAAAAATTGAGTTGTTAGCAAATACAACCACTTTAGATCTAAGATTGGTGGGAAGATCATTAATGTAGATAAGAAGCAATACAGGGTTAAGGGAAAACCTTGTGGCACCCCAGAAGTTGAAATAAAGAAATGAAAAACTGAAATGAAGAAATGAAAAACTGAAATGAAGAAATGAAAAACTGAAATGAAGAAGAGTGTTGGCCTTTGATGATTACTTACAGTATCGAACAAAACATGGTGGACAAACTCAAGTTTAGAACAAAAGTTGATCAAAAAGTAAAAAGAACTAGTAAAACAATTGTACATATTAATTTTTAAATAGTTTATTATGTTCTTAACAAAATTTAGAATGTTTGAATCATGCTAAGAATCACAAAAAAAATTTATAATACATTTTTCTCAACAAACTAAATTTTTCCTTAGACAAAACAAGGTGGACAAATCAAAACGAAGCTTCTTTTATGAGATTTCATTGTCTTTATTCAATTTACCGTATTCTTTTATTTTCACTTTTATCATAACATTACTCTAAAATAATAAAATAGATTTTGGAACATCTGACCAATTATTTTTTCAATTAACTAAAAATAGATTTAACTTGTGATATATGGCGTAAATTGCAACTTAAAATGGCTTACGACAAATTAGGAAGTGTTTTACGTGAAAATATTATTAAAGATTTTAAAAGCGGGAAACGCCAAGCCAAAATTTGTAGAAAATATAATATAGCTAAATCGACTGTAAGCAAAACTGTCAAATCATTTGGATCTCGTGACTGAGATAAAACAAACTATCGGGACAAAGACTAGATCAAATAATTGTTTAAGAGCTTAAAAAAGATCAATTTTTGTCATCCACAAAATCAACCGAAAAACTTGAACTACAATCTCTAATCGCACTGAGCGACGAAGAGCTAACGAAGCAAAATCGTTCTCTCGAATGCCTGCCAAGAAACCACTAACTTTTTTTAAAAATAGAAAGCTAAGACTTGCGTTTGCCAAAGCACACCAAAATTGGATTGTAGACCAGTGGAGAAACATTTTTAAAAAACTTTTTAGTGATGAATCAAAATAACCTTTTTGGAAGCAACAGCAAGAACTGAGTCTGGAGACCAAAGAACACCAGATTCAATACTAAATATACCAAGGAGAGTGTTAAGCATGGAATGTCTGCTATGGTTTGGGGATGTTTCTCAGCACTTTGAACTGGTCCTATTCACAAAATTAATGGAATTATGGACCGTTTTGTTTACAAAGATATAATGGAAAATATTATGTTACTACATGCTGAATGGGAGATGCCCCGAAAATGGATTTTTCAACAGGACAATGATCCCAAACATACGTCAAAAATTGTAAAACAATTGTAAAAAAATTGTAAAACAACAAGGACAAGAATATCACCATAATAGAGTAGCCTGCACAAAGCCCTGACTTGAATCTCATAGAAAATTTGTGGGAAATAAGTGACAATAAGATTGAGCGTGCAAATGTGAAGACCAGTGAGGAATTATTTGAACAAAATGAGAAGGCCGGGTGAGAGATTGATATGAGAATTGTTGACTCATTAATTGAGTCTATGCCTCGAACAATTAAAGCAGTAGTTAAAAGTAAAGGAAGAGCTACCAAATATTAAGTTAATTTTTGAATTTTTTCAAAAAATAATAAGTTAATTTTTGAAATATTTTGAATTTTCAGTTGATTTTTTGAATGTCCACCTTGTTTTGTCCGAAGAAAAATGTAGTTTGTTAAGGAAAATGTGTTATAAAACTTTTTTAGTGATTTTTAGTATGATTCAAAAGTTTTAAGTTTTGTTAACGACACAATAAACTACACTAAAAATAATATGTTCAATTGTTTTACTAGTTTTTTTTAGTTTTTGATTAACTTTTGTTCTAAATATGAGTTTGTCCACCATGTTTTGTCCGATACTGTAAATACTGTGGTTAGAAAGAAATGATTTAATAATCTAATAGATTATTAAATATATGCAAGATTATGGATAAGCCAAACTTTATCAAAGGCTTTTGATATGTCAATTGCAATTTTTGGCAAAATGATGTATAGAGAAGTGTTAATCACTGTACACTGATAAATACATCTCAATGGCAGTGCTTCACAGACGATAGTTTAGCTCTGCAGGTGATGATGGCGTTCTCCACTAGAAATATTGACCAAGCAACCTATTAGTTAGCAGATTGACTATATAATGACATGAATTTTAGTGTATATAAGTACAATTTGAAGACATTAAGTTTGAAGAAGTTTGAATAATTTGAAGACATTTTGACGAAATAACTATTGAAGTGCACTGTTGTGAATCGTGAAAAAAGTTGTGAATTTGCTACATGGACCATGATTTTGCTACAAATTTTAGACCATGTAATTGACAAGGGCTAAATTTTCCTTACATGCCTTAACTTTATTCTTGTGATTTTGATCGGTTAACTCAGGGGGTATCCAACGTGATGTTAATTTTCTTTTTTTAATGCCGTGAATTGACTGTGGTTTTGCTACAAATTTTCTTAACATGCCCTGATTTCTGCAATTTTTTGTTGTAATTTTACACTGACAATAGTAGACAATAGACAATAGTAACAGCCCTCGCCTTGCCACCTCATTTTAATGCACAATAGATCCTTTCTTTTACAACAGTTGCGGTAGTGGTGTAGTGGTAAAGCGCTCGCTTCAGAAGCAAAAGGTTCCGAGTTCGATCCCCACCACGTCCCTGGTAGTACCGCGCTCAACTTGTTTCTCCGCGCAGCGGCCTTGTTCGTCGAGGTTCGTGTTTCGGAGTTATAGAGTTGAGAGAGGGTTATAACCACTATTGAGTAGCCTCCTCATCTGTAGTGGCCTTCATGGCCTTGAGGAGGTGAGTAACAAAAAAAAAAAAAAAAAAAAAAAAGCAGTTAGTAAGTCAGCTATAGAACAAGAAGATCAAAACCTTTATTGATTGTCAGAGAGTAGGTTATTAGACTCAAAATTAGCATTGCTAGAGATTTGTTTATTCATCATGGTATGTTAGAAATTTGGTTTATTAAAGACTCTAAGACCTTGCTAATAATAGAGAGAAGACTGATAGGACGGTAATTGGAGGGATCAGAGTGTTTTCCAGAGTTTCCAAATAAAGTTTACTTCTTAAATAGGAAAACAAGATTCAGTCAATCACGTCTTAATTATTTTCTTAAATTTAATAAATTCTTAAATTTAGAGAGAACAACAATAGTTCTGGAGATTACATATGTAAGTATGTTTGGAATGTAGTCTGGACCACAAGCTATAGAAGAGTTTAATTGAGAAATGACTTTAGCAACGGAAGCCAGAATGATTTGGATGTAGGAACCCTTTTATAAGATTAGTAGCTGATTTAATGAAGTTTTTTATTTATCTAAGGAGTTTTGTATTTTTGATTATGATACATCAACAGAGGGAATGAATAATTGCTTTCAATGTTAGAATAATAAATCAATTCATTATACATATCCAGGTCTTGTTATGAGATTTTATTGCATAACAAAAATGCTTAATGTTAATAAATGTAAAACAGCCTTGATATTTACATCATTAAAAGTTAAATTTTGTTTTAAGTGTATTTTAAGGTACCACATTGTAATTAATTTTAATTTTAGGGTGGGTTAAAATTCATTTAAACTTATATACCAAAAACTACTGATGAGATTTAAATTCTGTATTTAAAAAATATTATATTTCCTTATAAATTATTTCAAATAATTTATAAGGAAATATAATATTTAATATAATATATAGATTGTTTTAAACAATCCTATACTTAACAGAATCTTTTGTTTGTTATCACACTTTTTTGTTTTTTATTTTTTGCTTATTTAATATAATATTTTAAATAAAGACTATAAACAATTTATAGATAAATTTTATCAGTTACCAATAAGATAATCATAAACAAAATTTACATTTATAAATAAATGTCAAAAGAACTTTACATGGTATTGAATTAATAAGAGACCAAAAATTTTTAATACATTTGTTGAAAGAATTCTCTTAAAAACACTTCCCCCTTTTTTTTTTTTTTTTAAAGTTTTTTTATTTGCTTTCGGATTTAGTCTTTATGATGGAGAGACTTTTGTTTTACGTAATGAATTTGTAGATGATAAAAAAAATATTTGTTTAATCAGGGGCGTGGTGACTCTAAAAAGCCCATGCGGGATTTTTATTAAAAGGCCTATATATGCGGTATTTTACCATATATGCTTGATGTAAAGGCCCATACGAAAAAAAAGATGTGTATATATATATATATATATATGTATATATATATATATATATATATATATATATATATATATATATATATATATATATATATATATATATATATAATAACTGACCTAATTCTAATAAATCATCAATACAAACTAGCAAGTTGAGATAACACTTCTAATTATTAATATAGTTTGTAATGCATTTGTAATTAGTAATATTTGTAATTATTAATATTGTAATTGGTAATTATTAATAATGTAATTATTAATTATTGTATTTGTGATTTGTAATTATTAGTATTGTTTGTATTACTTCAAAATAAAAAATGGTAACAATACGATGCAGCGACCACGTTTTTGTTCTGATTTTCTAACACAATTTACCGCAAACGAATACGATTAGTATTTTATTGTTTGAAGAACATAGCCTAACACAAAATCAAAAATCAAAGATTTCAATTTTTCTATTACTATATAATGATATATATTTTATTGTATGATAATATAAATTTTATTAAAATTATATTAATTTTTTTTTCTAAAATAAATATTGAAAATCTTCATAAATTAATTCTTCTTTTTATAGATAGTTTATGCTTTTGTTTACTCAGTGTTTTAACTTTTTTTAACATTTTCGCATTAACTCTCAACAGCAAAAACGCCGCTCTAAAAATGGTGCCGTAATTGACATAATTTAAACATAAAAGTTTTTATAACGTAGTTTCATTTAGCAGTTACTTAATTGAAAATATTTCATATTATTGAAATTTTTCAATAATATGAAATATTTTCAATAATATTATTCAAATATTCCAAAAATGCTATTATATTGCTTTTTCATTTCAAAAATAAAACAAAATTAAAATAATGAAAATAAAAAAATTTAAAGCTATGGAATCTATATAATTTATTTTAAGCTTACCTATAATTAATATTAAAAAAAATGTGTCGTAAATAAGTAAATTGTTAAGGTGTAATATGAAATTGTATTTAAAAATACTTGTGGTATTCCCACACCTCAATTAAAATAAATTCGTTAGATAATATGGTTTTACGCTATTTTTAAAAGATTTTATTTGTGTATTTATATAGTTCATGATTCAAAGTTTGCATAAAACATATCTTCTTTAAATGTACTTTTTGCACAGCCATCATCCTTTTTTTAATCTGTCTGAGGACAGGATATTACGGAGTGGTTTGTTTATTTACATACAATAATATAAATTGTATAAAAATAAAAAACTTTATTTATTATAAAACAAGTTTATATCTGTTTCGAAACACTACAAAAATGCAAAACATGAGTTTGATACTTATTTGTATAAAACTTAATTTAAAATTTAACACCAAAACATTTTTCTTAATTGAATTAAAACGAAATACAATTACTATATAGTAATTGTATTGCGTTTTAATTCATTAAAATTTCAACATATTTTTTCAAGCCAAGTCTGTGTCTTTTTGGCGGTGCGGCACACTGGGATGAACACAACTTTTGTATTATTTTTTTAAATCATTAGTTACTTCTATCCAAGGCTCAGCATGACTCTCCAGAATGGTTAAATAAGCACTAGTATTTAGTTTTTCATCTTCTTTCACAAACACAATAGGTATTTTTTGGCCATCAGAGGCAATGACTGCAAAAACCATGACCTGACTAGGATTTTTGTTTTAAAAGTATGTCTGAACTGTTTTAAAAGTTCACTTTTGTTGCCTTTAACAATAACACGTTTGTTTCTGCTATTTGAGGCAGGATCCATTGTAAAAAAATTTTTATCAGAGAAGAGTAAAACCTGTATGCCTTTTTTCGACTAGGCCAAGATTTGTTTGCTTCTTTTAAATCTGCTGATCTTATTACTTTTAGTCAGTAATGAATATCTTTTGCATTGACTGTACCGAGTTCCTGGTCAGACAGGACTTGACAGACTTTGTTTTGAGTATGGTCTTCCATTTCTTTTTTTCAATCAACATTTCCACACTCTATAAGCTTTTTTTTTATTCTGAGAAAAAAAAGTAAGAAAAACCTTTTTACTCTGAGTGTTTTTGTGGACTCCAAGGGCCTTTGCCACCTCCTTGAGCTCCATCCCAACCCTAAAAAATTGAATAATCTGTTTGTTTTTGTTTCCCATTTTGAAGTGTTTAAGTTTTTTTTTTAATTCTATTATAGTAACCTGTACATCATAAGCCAATATACAAAAAACCATAATTTAAATATATATTTTTTGCGGGAAATTCTGTTGTTTTTTTTATGCACTTTTTTTATTGCGTGAATATATTAAAATTAAAACGTAAAATAAAGATATAGTTTATTCTAATACTATTTTTTTTTTATTGAAATGATACATCCACTTCAGATACATATTTTGGATTAAAGTAAGCCTCCTTTTGTCGCGACTGGGAACTCTCTCCGGTACTCCTGAACAACCTGAATAAAATAAAAATAATATTGAATGTGTTTTCCAAACCTAGCCTATAGAATGCGTTCAAGAAAAAAATAACAAAAAATTAAATTTGTTTATACATACCTGTATCAAAAATTGTTTTTAATGCTCATTTTTCGTCATTTTTTCATTGTAATCCTCAATCAACTTCACTCCTTTTTCTGCAATATCATTTGTACATTTTAAGGTTGAAATGATATTTTTTCCTGTGCGATAATCCTCTCTGTTTTCCCAATTCAGCGGATCGTCCTGTAGAAATTCAACACAAATACCGAATCGTTTAAATAACTGAAGTGAATTGGCGGACAATAATTCAGTTGGTAGATCTTTTTAACAAAATTTTGGACATCTCGGATTTGCAACGATAGTTTTTTCTCAATGACTTCTGTCTCTTCATTTTCTTCTTCTTTTTCATTCACAGTCTCTATGTTTTTACTTGCACATTCCATAATTTTTTGAGCCATTCTAATTTTTTCAACTCTCTCAATTCTATCGTCAAATATTGCCAGCACACTCTTCACTTAGATACCATAAATGGTCTAAAAATTTTGTTATTGCAATGGTTGCAATGTTTTCATTAATATTTTTAAATTTAACCAATTTTCTCAAAAAATATATATCATTTTGGGGAGCTCCTGTAGTATTCGTTGCTGAAAACCAGGCCTCTACATAACAGTATACAACGAAAACGCAAATTTCTGCATTCAGTTTTGAATTATCCTTTCTCATTTTCATTTGATCGCGAAGTAAAAAAAGTTTTAAACAATAAATCGCTTTAGACATCCATCTTGCTAAATGATATGCACCGGGGGCCCCAAAACACACATTTGTTTTATCTCTCAAAAAAATGAGCGTCAATTGCAAAAACTCTTTGTAGTCATCATTAAAAAATCTTTGTAGTCATTGCTCTTTTGCAAGTTTCTGTTTCACAAAAATAATAATTTCGGGCGCTACATCTGTCAGTGCATTATAAACGGCTTCATCGCTAGTATAATCTAAAAATTTCATTTTATCAATATTCTTCCAGTTTTCTTTCAGTGCTTTGAATTGAGCAATTTCAGGGTTGGATGCTACAATTGCTTTTGTCCTAGTGAATACACCAGCCAAAATGACCTCAAATATATGGTGTCGGCATGGAAGCCACAAAATATCTCGCCCTAACCTTTGTTGAAGCAGAACTGCATCTCCTTTTATACGTCCAGTGTTTGATGCTATAGTATCAAAACAAAAAGCTTGAATTTTTTCGGTTAAATTTCATTCATCCATTCCGATCCTCCTGATGATGCAATTCCAGGTACTCCTAATAATTGTTCAAAATCTAAACCAACCGCGATCACAGGAAGCCGATTAATTTTCTCATTTTTTGTGATATCCGGCAATAATTTGGAATCCCAATGCACTTCAATAAAATTTGCATAATTTTCTACTGATTTTATTGATGAATATTTTATTTTCCGCAAAATCTCTCTCTTTCTTTTGATAGACGATCTATTGAGAACAAACTCGGTGATATCTATATTAAGAGCTTCTAGGACGGCAGAAATAATATGCATTGCATCCCTGTCACTCACTTTACATTTGTCCAAGGCAGCGGCCAGGCGAGGTGTCATTAACGTCTTTCGTCCTCTCTTGTTTGAAGTTGGACCCTGTTCAGATTCCGATATTAAATATGCGTCATCTTCACTGTTGTCTTGATTTATCCCTTTTTTCTGTGAATCTTCGTTTTCTTTATCTTCCATTTCAAAACATGCAATCGAACAACTAGAATTTTCCAACAAATCTTCTTTTCTTTTCAACTCTGCAGCTGTGCGTTCTTTTTTCCACTTTTCCTTACGTAATAATTTGATATCTACTCCCAACATACAACCTACTCTACCTTTCTCCCTTTGCTTAATTAAAAATTCTCTATCTTCGGCGATTTTAATCTCATTTAACGCATTTAAGGTGGCAATATCGAAAAGATTGTCTAAATCTTCTTTAAAATCATATTCTTTTTCTTTCTGCCGTTCAGTATCTCTATTTTTAGATTTTTCTAAATTTCTGACATTATCGTACAAAGATTTTAATTCCGAAATACAGTTTGAACGGTTTTGAACTGGGATTCTTGCTTTTTTCCAAAAAACGACCACTTCATCAATAACTAAAGCACTGCTGTCATTAAGATTTAAATTTACCACTCTCATGTTATAAAAAAGTACACTCAAAACATCTCGTTTACATGGTAATTTACTACCGCAGATTTGATTTTTCATCACTCCAACTAGATAAATTTTTTTCCAAAAAGTGGACATTTTAGCACTTTTATCAATTACTTATATAGCACGTCTTTTCTTATGCACTTCATGTACAAAACTAAAACGAATGTAGCATTGAACAAATAATATGTAAAAACAAAATTGCCTTTTAGAGACTTGTAGTTGCGCTTGTAGCGAATTCAGAATGCACTTGGTGGTTAGTTGCGCATAGTATCGTCATAGTATGTTAGGCAGTCATATGCATGAAACTTTAAGGCCAATGCGGCACATGTTAATATTATTGGATTGAGCTGAAATTTTGTATTTTTAATTTTTTGGTGTAACTGAACAAAATTACAAATAATTTTGAAAAAATATGAACTTTCGAAAATAAGGACCACCCTAATATATATATATATATATATATATATATATATATATATATATATATATATATATATATATATATATATATATGTATATATATATATATATATATATATATATTTATATATATATTTATGTATGTGTATGTATATATATATATAAATACATATATTTGAACTTTGTAGCAACTTATTAACTGGTACCCAATCACATAAAACTGTTGCCGAAAGTGGAAATGCATTTTTGAAATTGTACTATAAATCAAGGGTAACTATTTAATTATTTACTATTAAGGATCGTCCATAAATTGCACAATACTTAATTTATTTAAAAAACAGTAGTTAGGTTTAGGTCTTAGGCTTTTTCATGCTGTGATTTTCATTAAACTTATGAAGCTATTTTAATTTTTAATATAATTAATTTTTGTTTTGTTTATTTTTGAAATTTAGTGTTGCATAATTTATGAACAATCCCTTATAAAAGTTTAAATTTCTGTATTTAAATAGATTAAAAACATTAAAGAAATGTCAAGATGATAATTTTATGATATTTAATATAATAAAAGTTCTTATAATTTTTTATTTTATATGTTTATTATTTATGTTTGTTTATTACATTTTATGTGTTTGTTAAAATATTACAATATTTTGTTACAATATCTTTTATATTAATTTTCATAAATTTAATAAAGTTCAGTTATTTATTATATGTCATACATATATAACAGTTCAATATAATAATTATATTTCATGAATTATAGTTTTGAGAAACTTTTTCATGAGCTTTTTTTATTATAAAGCGATTTTTATTGCATTTTTAAAATAAATTTTGTGTTGTTGTTTTTTTTTAATGGAGAGAAAAAATATTGGTTTTTTCAGATTCTGATAAACTGATAAATTACACGGTTAGCATGGATCCTGATAATGCCAACCTAGCTGACCAAATCCAACCCAAGAATATGGAAATCCAAATTTACAAAATTAAACTATCCATTTACAAAATTTAATATTGGATAACAGTCCATTAACATATCTACAAATATTATTAGTTACGACCGATTAAACCCAAGAATTCGCTATTTAAAGTGTGGTTTGACTTGGCTTATGCATTGCAAGATAATATCATCATTTTCACGAAATGCGTAAACTACTGTCAAAATGAATGAAAATATTAAAAATGGTTGAAAAGCTTTTATAAAACCTTCATAAAAAAAGCCTTCATAAAATAATTTAATAAACCAAACCTTCATAAAATTTAGATAACTAAAATAATTGACAAATAAAAAGTTTTGAGGGCCAGTCAGAGGTTTGGAGGGCAAGTCAGAGGTTCGAAGGACCAGTTAGAGGTTCGAAGGACCAGTTAGAGGTTCGAAGGACCAGTCAGAGGAGAATCTTATGAAAGGGAGAATAACCTTTTGAAGAGCAGTAAAAATCTTTTGTAGAAATTTTTGTCATCAAATAAAATCTCATCTAAATTAAGTATGAAATTGTATCAATAAGTATGAAATTGATAATGTCATTAATTTAAAAAAAATATTTCATTTAAAGGAAAGAATTATGTAAGAATTATTTCCGTGATTTTAATCGTCTGTAATTAATAATATTTGTAGGTATGTTAATGGATTGTTATCCAATATTAAGTTTTGTAAATGGATAGTTTAATTTTGTAAGTTTGGATTTTCGAAATAAAATGTATGTATACAAATGCTACTGCTCTTAATGATAAAATGGATGAACTTAAACTTGAATGCGCTTTGTTAAAACTAAATATAGTTGGAATAATGGAAACCTGGTTCAATGACCAGTCAGTTTTAATAAAGGATTTATTTATATAGAAGAGACAGAAGTAATGGAAAAAGATGTGGTGGTGTAGGATTATATGAAGATAAAAATATTGACTCTTATGAAATAAACTTATGTGAAAGAGCTTTAATACAAATTTGGGTTATATTTTTAATAAAGAAATCAAAATATCTAGTTGGTTGTATATATAGACCAGTAGTATAAAAATGACATTCAAGCTCATTTTATTTTTAAGTATATCCTTAACCATATTCTCATAGCATATTTCAACCATTATGCTATCCATATTCTCATTAGTCATTTCAACCATTATGCTATCCATATTCTCATATCATATTTCAACCATTATGCTAACCATAATTTCTTAGCTAAAATAAAATAATATAAAGATAAAACAATGGTAGTATAACAACCATAATATATAAATATATTATGGTTAAATTATAACTGTAAACTCTGAGCTAAAAAATAATTTTTATAAAAAAATTACAAAAATAATTTTTGTAATTTTTTTATAAAAATTATTTTTGTAGTTTTAAATCATTTTTTTAAGTTAAGCTATAGCTCATTGATTTCATAACTGAAATCTAAGCATGAAATAAAGCATATTCTATTACAGTTAAACTTCCAGATTGTCCAACTTGTGCATCCCCTGAATTTAATGTAACTACTAATCTTCTTCCAGTAGGAACACTAGGCATGGAATCAGTAAAATGAGATAGTAGTTGTAGAACCAATTATTGCGCTTGTTTGATACAATAGTCCAGATGATTCATTGTTAAATGAATTAATATTAGCACCGTTCCACGAAGAAAGATAAAAGTCTTCTTAACCAGATGAGGCGTGTATACATACACTATTACTATCAAATCCTTTAAATACTGTATAATTAGTATCGTTATATGGTGTCCAAAGTTGTATAACAGAGTTAGTATTTACTGGAGAATTTTATGCATCATACATGCGTACTCTAGATTCACAACAATTTCCAGATACTCTGATAACATGCATTCTAATATATTTAAGATAAACACCTTGACCAGCATTGTCTGTAGTGTCTAATAATATATATTCTTTACCATTAGTTGTGTTAATGAATCTAAATGTTTCTGAGTATAATTTAATAGATGATAATGATTGAGGTATTGATGTAGTTCTTGTAATAAGAGGTTGTATCCAATATGTTTTGACTAGTTTTATTGTATAATTGAATTACAACACTATCTGTAGAAGTAGAATAATCTACTTCTACAGATAGTGTTGGAGATATTAATATTCTTTTAGCTTGTGATTTTTTATTTACACCACTTGACCCACTTGGCCACTCATTTTATGCAAACTCTTTACAAGGTTGTAATGTGCATACAGCTAATGCATTAGGAGGATACTTTACACTAGATTACACTAGACTTACTATTTACTACTAGTCTAGTAATTCAATTATACAATAAAACTAGTCAAAACATATTGGATACAACCTCTTATTACAAGAACTACATCAATACCTCAATCATTATCATCTATTAAATTATACTCAGAAACATTTAGATTCATTAACACAACTAATGGTAAAGAATATATATTATTAGACACTACAGACAATGCTGGTCAAGGTGTTCCTATGCAAATTGCATGATCTGCGTATATTCTAAGAAATACATTACCTGAAACATTATGATTAGGATATAATCCTTCTAATGCTAACCATAGTTTTCTGAGAATACCAGGACCAGAAGGTTGTACAAAAACTGTTGTTGCCTCAACACCTTTATGTGGTGGAATAGTCTGTTGTTTTAATCCAAGGCATGTTAAACTTGAATTTGGTGTTATCCCTAATTCATTAAGATTAAGTGTTTTATTATCAACATAATTTTTTGTAGCAGCATCATGTGGGCTAGTAGGTTCTGCTATATTTATTAATTTATTAGAATTTATATTAATATTACTAGTTGCATTATTATATCTATCTCTCCTAATAAACAAGTCAGTAGATTGGGATAATGTTAAACCATCTACAGCTACAGCTGAAGTAGTATCACGTCCGAATTTATCAACAGTCATTTTATATATAAAGAAAAATTTTTTAACTATATTTTTTTAAAAATTACCATAGATTATTAATAATTTTCTGAAAGTCACATCCTTCACCTAGTTTTTTTAAAACATATAAACACAAGTGTCCACAGAATGAGGTATTTCCAAATTGAACTCTATCGCTATTATAATAGACAGGACTTTTTAAATAATTAGCAACTTCAACTGGTGGTGGTAGTCCATAACTGGTGGTGGTAGTCCATAACTGGTGGTGGTAGTCCATAACTGGTGGTGGTAGTCCATAACTGGTGGTGGTAGTCCATAACTGGTGGTGGTAGTCCATAACTGGTGGTGGTAGTCCATAACTGGTGGTGGTAGTCCATAACTGGTGGTGGTAGTCCATAAGAGTCAAAATTTAGTTTTTTATCTCCATTTTTGTACCAGCAAATCCAGTGAAATCCTTGCGTACTTGAATCTCCTGTATTTAATATTCCACATTCTTTTCTTTGTGTAGTTTTAGATATTTCATCTCTTACAAATACACCTTTTTGTAAGAGATGAAATATCTAAAACTACATTTTTTTGCTGCTTTGACTGTGATGGTTTGCTTTGATCACCCATGTACTTATTATTAGAAGTTCCTAATCTATTTGATATCATACTAATTCCACCTCTTATACCTTTTTTTATCATTAGTATCATATCGTAATTACTTATTTCTATTTCACTTAATTCTATTAATTCTATAATCACTTAATTCTATTTTGCTCATCTTTAATGCTGCATCCCAAGCTAATCCTGGTGCTGTGTAGTACCAAGCAGGATCTAAATCATAATGATTCATACAAACATCACTAAAATTTTCAAATACATCAGCAAGTAACAATACATCTGAAACATTGTACAAATCGTGATAATCTCTAAATGTTTTGCAATTAAACTCTTTCCATACAATTTTTGCATGTGGGTATATACCTTTTCTTAGTAACAAATCTAATTTTTCACCTGAATATAATTTTCTTATATTTTTGCATTGATCTTTTTTTAAATTCTTTGATAAAGCATCTAAACTAGAAGGTATAAATCTATAAATATCTAAGAAACAAAGTTCACGTTTAACTTCAACTTTCTTACCCTCTTTATTAATAAACTCGCCAACTTTAATTTCTCTAGAAAAGCTAATATACTGTTCTTCATTGTTTGGTATACAACTCAACTTTTCTCCTGATAATTACTTTATAAATAAGTGAGAATCATAACCAGATAAATTGTGAGATAGTACTGGAAAGAATTTTGGAATTTTATAATTTAAATTACAATTGTTATGTGCAGCACCTCTATATTTTCCAGTAATATGACAGTGGTCACGTACTTTATTTTTCTCCACAAATGTGACATGATATTACTGCATTAAAATCATGCTTGTTTTCATCATTAAATATCATCCTTTTTGGAAATTTAATCTTTTTATAAATTTTTATAATATCTTTTTGTAAACTATCAGCAAAAATTTGTGCAACATCATCTGTTTCATTAGTTGAAGTAAATGTGGCTGGACTACTTTGATAAATACTTTTGTTGTAACACTTAATATAATAACAGAATGAACTTGGAATATGTTTTTGATATTGTTTAGTATAAGATTCATTCGGATTTGGTTCACAAGTGTCGATTGGTTTGATAATATTTTCAAAGTCAGCATATACTACAAACAGAACTCTCATTGATTTATTGCGATTAGTAAATTGCATTGTTGATTTTGGTGGTGGAAGTTCCATATGTACTGAATCATTTGTTTCACAATACGGTTTATGATTAGATAAAGATTCTTCAGAATTAAACCCAATAAACAGTTTCTACAATAGTGTTTTTTGCAATGTTTATTAGATGTTTGTGATGAAAGTAATCTGCTTAAATTTTTTATTAAACAGTGATGATTAGTTTCACCATTTGAGATTAATAGTAAATCTATTAAATGTTTGCGATCATTATTCTTTGATACATGCAAAATATGAACTTCAAAATATGAGTTTTCATAACCATATACATTGACACTGATGTCTGTATTGTTCTTCTCAAATTGTGTAATTTGATACTGGAAATTTTATTTTATCCCAGTTTATTTTTTCAGCTTGATTTTTAAGCTCTTTATCTACTCTTTCAGAATTTTTATCTTTAGGATTTAATGCTCTTGTGACACACCACTTGAAACATTGATTATCTTCATTCTTTATATTAATTATCGCATTTTTATTTGCTAAATTTTTATCAAGTGGAATGTATGATTTAGCCCTAATAGGATTATACTCAATAATATTTATATCCATCTTTTCAACAGTAACAAATCTCCAACCTGATCCTGCTTGTTAATATAATGGTAATGATTCTAAAATTTTCTGCTTTGATATTTCAAAAAACTCATCTAAATCTGTTATTTCTAATACAACTTGATTATCCATTCTAAATGGAGCAGATGTGATTTTAGTTTCTCCTGTTTTAATATCGGTATGCTCCATTTCACAATAGAGAATTATATAAACTTTTAAATTTTTAAGCATTTATGAAGGATAAAGCATTGTAACCTTTTATTCCTTTAGCTGTAAATTATTTTGTAACATTTTTAACAGATGATTTCTTTAATTTAAATTCTATTGGGTTTTTGTAAAACTTATTATACAAGTATGCAACTTTAGATTTTAATACTTCAATCTTTTTATTAGCTGTTTTTTTAATTATATTAGGAACATAAGACATAATTCAATTTGCAAAAGAATTATTCGATTCTTTTTTAGATATTGATTTATTAGTTGCAATAAAAGGTGTAGGAGTTAAAATTGTTGAAGATGATATATCTGGAATAGGATCATCTAGTATATTTCTATATTCGACTGATGTAGATTGCGTTTGTGTGCGCTCAACAGGTGTGTGCGCTAACGCTTCTAATAATTCACTTTTTCTCATTCTATAATATTTAATTTTTTGCTCTTTTGCAATTTGTTTTAAATATAAAAATATTAATTATTATACAATAATAATTAATATTTTTATATTTTGAAATCTCCTGCTCTTTTGTAATTGTCAATGTTCTATATACAAAAGGTGCAGGAGTTAAAATTTCTAAAGATGCTATATCTGGAATAGGTTCATCGAGTATATTTTCCATTTTTATATAACAAGATTTTGTTTATTAAAAATATTTACGAAGCACATGTAAATACTTTTTAAGCATATATTTATTATAAACATTCTATACGTCTCCACCCTCTAACTCTCTCTCAGAATTTTCAGATTTAAATATTTCAATCTTAAATCCATTATCAACTTTTCCATCATGTAATTCAAGATATCTCCATCCATGCTTAGTATCTTGCATAGCACTATATAATGAATTATATATTTTAACTTCTCCAGTTTCAATGTTTGTAAATTTGACAGTGACTGGTTTTTTCTCAATTGTTCTTAATCTTTCACATTTCTTTTTTTTTGTTTTTCATGATGTATTCTAGGCTTGAAAATTGTTATTTTCTCGATTGTTTCTTTCACTGGATGTATTCTAGGTCTGCCAACTGGTCTTTTATTATTTACTTCTTTAACTTCTTTACTCATTTACTTCTTTCACTGAATGTATTCTAGGTCTGCCAACTGGTCTTTTATTATTTACTTCTTTCACTTCATTCATAATTGATTCTTTATCTATCAACCCATTATCTATAGCAATCATTACCAATGAAGCGATATTGTCAGATTTTTTTAAAATGTTATTTTCTTCTAATAGATTTTTTTAACTCTTCTTTGTGTATTTCAATCTTTTTAATATATAAAGAAAAAATTTTTTTATTAATTTTCAAAAATAAATTAATAAACAACATTCATTTTATTCCCGTCTGATTGAAATTCTATCATTCTATCAGATATTACAACTGCAATAGCTTCAGTATCTGCTGGAACAACCGTATTTAATGTTGCTTTAATTTGTACATCTATTGTTGATGATTTTAATCTTTCTGATTGTTTACTAACATCAAAAACAAAAAGTGGGTATAAATCTTTATAGTCAGAAGGAGTTATATTGCTGTGTGTGATAAATTCATTCATTTCATAAAATTTTTCATTAAACACAGCTGCATCTCTATAAGCTCTTGAAAATGCTGATTTGGGAATGACAAATTATAATCAACAGCAGGATATCTTTCTTGATTAAGCATAATGTACATATTTTTCAAGTCGCATTGATCAAATATTGAAGCATTAGCATTTTGGTCTCCATCCTTACTTGTTTGCAATGCAACAATGTTTCTTGGTTTTTCAGAAGATGTCTTTACGCTCAATCTCCAAGAAAATGTAGTAGATTGTGCAACAGATATAGCATCACACTGATGCACTCGAAAACTTATTGGAAGCGTCACTTTTAATTCAAAAGATTTATAAAGACTAATCCTTTTTACATCTGATGGTATCACATGTGGTATAAACAATGATATTTTATTAAGATTACCTTTTTCTAAAGCTGCAGTAGCAAGCTTAAAAATCGCATTGTCATCACTTTTTCTTACAAGAGTTATTGTATGTTTGAACCCATAAATAACTTTGTTGTAATCATCACAGAATCAAAAAATGTGTCTTAAAGGTATGCAAAATGAAAATGTTCCTTTTGTAGTTGGTTTCTGAATTATATATGCTTGTCTTAATGCAAACCCTGAGTTATCAGCAAGTACTGCTGTTGTTGCAGTATCTTTATACCACAATTGAGTTAATCCTTGCACTAATTGAAAGTCATTTGGGTATTTAAGCATTCCTAACATTGTAGTTGCTTGACCTGGGTGATAAATAGTTTCTATATCTTGGTTTGATAATTGGTATGATATTTGAATGAATAAATGCATAATACCATTATTTGTAAGCGACACTACATCTGTATTAGCATAAGCTGTTTCATTTGCAAGTTTAACAAGTTGTCCTTCAAATAAGAGATAAGCTTCAGACGGAAGTGTGAACAAATCTTGTTGCTCAATGTTGATTCTTATCTCTCCAGCACTATTTAGATTTGTACGAGCTACTGGCTCATATTTATGGAATTCAAATCTTTCAATTCCATTATCTACATTTGGCATTTCTGTAAAATTTAATACTTCGGAAGTTGTCATTTTATTTATTTATATACAATATAAAAAAATTTTTTTTTTGATTGACAATTCTTAAAAAACTATATAAAAAAATTTGCAAGTCTACTAAAGTCTAATAAGCAAGTCTACGCGTAACAAGTGAAATTTATGCAAGTCGAAGACCGCGTCCTTTTTTAACTAGATCTTCCATTCTTATAGCATTTTCATTTGATACTTTTTTTGATGATCTTATTGCAGAACCCATCATCATTTTATTTATATTTGTTGATATATCATCTGCATTATTTTTTTTAGATCCATTATTAATCAGATCATTAGATCCAACCAAATTTGAAATTATTTCATCAATTTTTTTTATTTATAACAGGTTGTGAAACTATTTTTGAAGATGCTTTATCAATTATTTGTTTTCCTTTTTCATCTGCAGCATTTCTAGCAGCTTCTATCGCTCTAGCAACTTCTATGTTGAAAGTTCATGTCCTGCTGATTTAGCAGGGTTATTGCAGTTTTTCCTAAATCAGTAGCAGCCAGCTTCTTCAACATAGCTGATGATACTCTTGTTACATTTTGACATTTTTATTCGTTTAAATAAATCTCTTATACTTTCAAATATACCACTTCCTCCAATAGCATGTTTCTTTATATATCTCTTATTATGAATAATTAGCATTTTTTATGTACTATATATATATTTTTTATATGCACTGATATATAATTATAAATTATTTTGTATTGCTTTATACTGTGAACTATCTATTATTTCTTGTCGTAATAATTCATCACAAAATGCAACAGCTTCATTTCTTGTTCCAGTGTTACCTGCTTTCCATGCAGCTATACATAATTCAAGCATTTCAATTAATGCATCAGGGTCGCTAGGAAGAATTATAGTTTATATTTTTGTTCCTACTCCTGTTCCTACTCCTGTTCCTCTTGATTAATGCTTCCTATTTTCTTTTATATCTTTCCAAATGGGGGCTATTATTTCTTTGTATTTTACACTACGGGATGGCCTTGGTTTGTATGGGTTTGCATCAGAAAGAATTGCATCTGTTTGTAATAATTTATCTCTATATTTTTTAAGATCATCTTCAGTATATAAGTTCTTTTTAGGATTAAACTTTACTATCAACTCCCAAAGACCAGGAGTACCATAATATGTTTCATCATCAATAATTATATCATCATCAATAATATGTATTGGTTTTTTTCCAATATAGGATATACCATCTTATTTATATATTCTATATGTAGTATCTACAGATATTTTACTATTAGCATGCATTTTTAGATGATTTTCTGCAATTTTTCCTAGCCTCCTATCTTTATATTCATGAGAAGGCAATAGTTCTTTTGAATCAGTTATCATTATCTCTCTATTTGCTTCAGGATAAAAATTTGAAAAAGGGAGTGCAAATTTATTAGCTTGATCTTGCAATTTATTTATGTTTTCCTTTATTCCATTTTGACTATCAATTAATGGCTTGTACAATTTTTCTAAAAAGTCTAACTGTAAATTAGTTTCACCCATCTTTTCATATAAGCTATTATTCTATATTCTTTTTTTAGTATCTAAGAAATCTTTAACAATTTTGTCTCTTTTTTCAGGATCTTCAATTTTTAGAAATGACATTTTGCTTTTTTATAAATAAAGATAAAAAAATACAACACAATTTGTTATGTTGTATTTTACGTTTCATTTTTTGTTTTAATAACTTATTTTAATAAATTATTTTGTGCTTATACATCTATATTTTTACTAAATTTTGAGTATATTAATTGCATCATCTCTTCCTTGTTTAATTAATGATTCTTTAGTTTGTTCGTTAATTAATTCTTTTGAATTTGTTGTAATTTGCTCAAGCATGGCCTAAAAATTTTCAAGTTTACTAAGTATTAGTTTAAATTCATTGTCATCTATACTTCCATCTACTAAAGCTTTAGAAATATAGTCACTTATTGTATTTAGTTTTGAATCAGCAAGTACTTTAATCTTTTCATGCTTTTCTGTTTTTAAATTTAATTTTTTATTAACTTGCCCTCCTAATAATGATACAACACCTGCTCTTAATCCTTCACCTTCACATGCGATAGCTTCTGGTGATGCAATTATTGTTGCTAAAAAGCCAATTACAATAGTTTCAAGTGCCATAGTGCTTGCTAGTAATGAACTATCAATTGCTGTTATAAGTTTTTCTAATTGCCCTTGCAAAACATTTATTTTAATATTAGTATATTTACTCATTTTTATATATAGTATAAAATAATTAAAAAAATTATTTTACAATTTATTTTAATCATATTTGTTATTTTACTTCTTTTACATGAAATGTAATAGTTACTTCTTCTCCTCGTAAATTTAAAAGATTTCCATTTTGATCAAGCAATTTATTTTCCATTTTTGATATTGTTTTTAGTGTTACTGGTAAATAAATTAATTTATATGGCTCTAGAGCAATTTTATAACCAGGACCTAGAGTTGGAAAAAATGAATATATAACGTTATAAGTTCCTCCATTTATATACGATGATCCTATTATATCACTTTTTCTCGTATGCTATTAACATTTAACATGTTTACTATATTAGTTGATATATTGTAGCCTGCTGAATATATTCCAGTGCCAAAATCAAAAACAGTTCTAATTGAATTTGAAATTGTAAAATCAACTTTATAACCAGCTGCAATAGTTAAAGCTGATCTTAATGTATTATTATTTTCCTTCAATTTTAATATTTTCAACTCCTGAACTTGCATCACCGTTTCCTGTCATAATCAATTGAATATATTTATTTATATCAGTAATTTCATAACATCCATCCAGAATGTTTATATCCTTCCAAGTTGATCCGTTATTTGCGCTATATCTAAAATTGTTGTTTGAAGAATTAATATTAGGAAAACTGTAATATGTCTCTAAATTAACTAGAGCCATTTCATATTCTCTGTATTCTCTAAGTGTAATTATAGGGGAAACTTAGTTTTTAAGATATTGCTATTTCCGCTCACTGATAAATAATATGCCATTTTTGTTTTTTATATAGAAGATAATATTTTTTTTTTTTTTTTTATATTTTTTAAAAATTAACAAGTTAGTATATAAAACAATTTAATCCACTCCTATATTTTCCATATTCTTTTTTAGAAGATAGATCTATAATAATAAATCCATAAGGCTCTGACCGAGCTTTCTTTCAAAAAACTTCAAACTCATCATTTGACACATCACTTGAAACATGATCATTATAAATGTGATTTAAATTCTTTGTATCTTGTGGAAATAAACAAATAAAATTTCTATTTTCTTGTATAGTTTGCCTAGGTAACATAAAATAATTTTGTGCAAGATAGAAACAATATACATTACTATGTCTTGCTCTTATATAATATTTTTAACACTTATTTTGTTTTGTTAATTGTAAATCATCAAATATCATCAAATTATTCTTATGAATATCAAGATCTTCAGGATCAGGTACATCTTCTGCTGTTTCAAAAAACTTGCACTCCATATCTGTTTTCTCATTTAAATTTTTTGAAATGTATAAAATTATAAGCTCAGGGTTTGCATTTAATTTTTCTTTTTTGTCTTGTAACTTTTAGATCAAGAGCAGTTTCTTTTGGTAATTTTTTTTCAAAAGATTGTTTTAGTGTTTTGTATTCTGGTTGAAAAAGAGATTTTCCAAAAATTTGTAAATTATTATAGTCTAACCAACCAGGTCTCAAAAGTAAATTTAATAATAATGAAATATATGGACTATTGTATCAAGCAAGTGCAATAGTTGGTTCTACAACTACTATCTCATTTTACAGAAATTTTACTGATTCCATGCCAAGTGTTTCTACTGGAAGAAGATTAGTAGTTACATTAAACTCAGGGGATGCACAAGTTGGACAATCTGCAAGTTTTACTGTAATAGGATATGCTTTATTTTATGCTTAGATTTCAGTTATGAAATCAATGAGCTATAGCTTAACTTAAAAAAATGATTTAAAACTACAAAAATAATTTTTATAAAAAAATTACAAAAATTATTTTTGTAATTTTTTTATAAAAATTATTTTTTAGCTCAGAGTTTACAGTTATAATTTAACCATAATATTAGGTAACCAAAAAAGTTCGTGCGGTTTTTCCGTATATAATAAAAACACAAAACGACAAAAGTAAGTACATTTATTCATCAAAATAGTCACCATTAGCATCTAAAACCTTTTCCCAACGTAAAACAAGCTTATTTATTCCACTTCTAAAAAATTCTCGGTCCTTTGAGTCTATAAAAGCTTTCAACTCCATTTCAACTGCGTCCTGGTCTCGGAACTGCTGTCCTTTTAAATGATTTCCCAGGGAAAGGAAAAACTGGAAATCAGTAGGGGAGAGGTCTGGCGAGTATGGTGGATGAGGCAAACTCTCCCAACCAAGGCTTTGGAGCTTGTCCTGAGTCACGCGAGCGGTGTGCGGTCTCGCGTTGTCGTGGAGAAGCAGAACTCCTCTCCTGTGCATTTGTGTGGTGCATTACGAGCTGCTCCCAACAGGCCAAACCATTACTGGACTGGTCTACTCAGCACAGCTGCAACGAGTTCACGACCTGTTGCTTGTAAAGCAGCCTGCGCTGGTGCACAGGAGAGGAGTTCTGCTTCTCCACGACAACGCGAGACCGCACACCGCTCGCGTGACTCAGGACAAGCTCCAAAGCCTTGGTTGGGAGAGTTTGCCTCATCCACCATACTCGCCAGACCTCTCCCCTACTGATTTCCAGTTTTTCCTTTCCCTGGGAAATCATTTAAAAGGACAGCAGTTCCGAGACCAGGACGCAGTTGAAATGGAGTTGAAAGCTTTTATAGACTCAAAGGACCGAGAATTTTTTAGAAGTGGAATAAATAAGCTTGTTTTACGTTGGGAAAAGGTTTTAGATGCTAATGGTGACTATTTTGATGAATAAATGTACTTACTTTTGTCGTTTTGTGTGTTTTTATTATATACGGAAAAACCGCACGAACCTTTTTGGCTACCTGATATATTAATATATTATGGTTGTTATACTACCATTGTTTTATCTTTATATTATTTTATTTTAGCTAAGAAATTATGGTTAGCATTATAGTTGAAATGTAATATGAGAATATGGATAGCATAATGGTTGAAATATGATATGAGAATATGGTTAAGGATATACTTAAAAACAAAATAAGCTTGAATGCCCTTTTTATACTACTACAAGTATAAAAAGTGTCTGTCACAAAGTCACATTTTTGAAAGGTAGGAACAGACATACTTTGTATGAGATATAAGTTACTAATCATATTAAGAAATTTATGTTCTATTGAATGATTGCTACTTTCAATAAGTTGTACATGACCAATTGACCATTGCATATTTGGAAAGTTAAAGTCTTCCATTATTATCAAATCAACAAAACCTTTTTCATTGATAAATGAACATGTCATTGTAAAGACTTTCCTCAAATTTTCAATATCTATGTATTCTTTTGGTCTAAGTAGTATATTTTTCTGAAATGATTTACAACTGGTCTATGAAGTTCGTTTGCAAGTTTGTCAGTCCATTTTAGTTCTTTATCTTTTTTACTGATCGTTGGTGGTTTTTTTCAACACCTAATTCATATAGGTTCAAAGAACCTAATTCATATGGGTTCAAAGAACGTAGACCAAACTTTGCTTTAGATGATATAATAGGTTTTATAATACCTCGTTCAATTCTTTCACGTATTGTCGGATTTTTATAGCATTCATTTCTTCGATCATAATTTTATCAGCTAAATTTCTTTTTGCAGTATTATCAAAGTATTTATAACATCATGATGTTAAGTTGCATTATCAATTCTATCTAAAGGTTTGCTCCATTCTTTATATGCGTCAGTAGACGTTAATCGTTCATCTAAATTAGTATATAATAATATTTACGAGGAGGTCAAAAATACCTTAGATTTAATTTTTATTATGAATGATGAAGATATTTTTGGTTTAAAAACAAGTGCTATTCTTGGAAATTTAGTGAAAAGCCATTTAATGATAGTTTTCAAATATGCTACATTAAGACTTCATTAAATTGAAACCGAAATACATCTAATTACAGTAATATTTAATTTAATTATAGTAATGTTAGTCAGTTATCTGAAGCATGTTATAATTGTATTCCAAAAATAGACTTACATTTGAGAAAAAGAAAAAGTAGAGAGTTAAAAAATTAAAATTATCATGCAAAGAATGCTGCAAACAAGTGTTATGAAATAAAACGAAATCAAAAAAATCAATGAAAATCAATAAAAAATAAACTTATTTATAGCTATATCAATAATCAAAAAACTGTAAAAAATTGTATAAAAACAATTAAAAATAATGATTGCATTTTTAATGATCCATTTTCAATAGCTGGTATACTGAACAACAAATTTCACAATGTTTTTATAAATGAAAACCTGATTTTACCAGTCGATGGTAACATTGATTTTGATGTTTCTACTATTACTATTGAAAGTGTTAAGTTAAAACTACAGAACATAAAAAATCAATGAAACCTGATCTCAATCATCCAAAACTTTTAAAATATTGGTTGGACTTATTGGTTCTCCCGGTTACTTTGATTTTTTGAGCTTTTATAAATACCGGCATATTGCCATTGCAATTTCGATTTTTTTTAAACACTATTGTTTAAGAAAGGTGACAAACTGTTAGCATCAAATTAAAATAAGACGACAAGTAGTCATAGTAAGTGATGATGTGGAAAAAAGTTTTAAGTGGCGTACTTCTAGGATCCGTGCTTGGAACATTATTATTTTTGATATTTATAAATGCTTTGCCTGATTCCCT
This sequence comes from Hydra vulgaris, assembly GCF_038396675.1. Classification (NCBI taxonomy): domain Eukaryota; kingdom Metazoa; phylum Cnidaria; class Hydrozoa; order Anthoathecata; family Hydridae; genus Hydra; species Hydra vulgaris. Next base: position 8,054,103 of record NC_088929.1, read on the forward strand.
TCAGAATATAGCAAACTTTTATGCTGATGATACAAAAGTCTTATCAACAGTTGAAAAAACAAAAAAAAGTAGATAATGTTTAAGCTTCAATGAAGCTATTGTTTCGTCAAAAAAATGGTTACTTTCCTTTAATATTGACAAATGTCTTGCGATGCATTATGGAGTAAAATTTATGAATGATCTTAAGTAGAACAACAGTTTATAATATCTTCTTCATAAGCAAATTTAATCTTGTGTCAAATTAAAAAGTTTTTTTGCGCATCAGAACAAATACATTCTCAAGGTGCTATACTAAGTATTTGTGCGATCACATATTGAACTCGCTGCACCAGCTTGGTCTTCAAATAAAAAAAAATGATTTTAGAAAAAGTTGATAGATGAGCAACTAAAATACCTTCTAATCTAAAATATATGAAGAATGAATGAACATGTATGAAGATCGGGTTATCGTGCAACTGGTAACATGTAACCCAGTACAACTTGCTTCATGTCCTGCTTCCTTGTAGGATACGCTTTTTTAGGCAAAGGCTAGCTCTAACTTAGAACATCCCCTGCCTTGGGGCTCTTGGTTAAGTATATATGTAGTTGAGTACATAGGCTAGAGATCGTGTCTCGATAAAAATACTCATCTTGTTAAACGCAACCAGCTACTGTCTTGAAGAAAGCCTCCTAGGCAAAGACTTAAGGGGTAAACAGATTCTATCTGTTGACCAGCCCTGCACCCCTTCTTTATCTAATAGGCTGGCGCAGATGTATTTATAATATGTTTTTTTCTAGTTTAGGATGTTAAATGCTGGATCTTTATGATTCAGTTCATGGGTTTTGCTTGTATCTCTGTTTTTATGACTAGGCAACTCATTCTATTATCTCCTAATGAGGTTACAGCTCTAAAACTCAGTTTTATGGTTTGGAGGCCGGCCAGAGAACCCGACCAGAGTCTTGTTTTCCAGCCTGCTGGAAAGCGGCATCTGTTATCCTTAATTTCAAAAATTCTGGAGAACAGTCTGACTTGTCCAACTACCGTCCCATTAGTCTTCTTCCAATCATAAGCAAGGTTTTTGAGTTTTTAATTACCAAACATTTAATCTCTCATATTGAATCTAATAACCTTTTTTCTGATCATCAATATGGATTTAGATCTTCTCTAAATTCTTCTACAGCTGATTTGCTAATAGTAATAACCGATAGGTTTTATTATGCATTAGAGATTAGAGGTGGAAAGGTTAAGGCTATAGCTCTTGAAATTTCTACCCTTCATCTTCTGGGACAATAATGCATTCGATGAGTCATCTACCCTTCATCTTCTGGGAATAACTCTTACTTCTGATATTTCTTGGAAACCATATATGAAATCCATTGATAAATTTGCATCTGCTAAGGTTGCATCTCTTTATTGTGCTCGACACTTTCTTACTGATTCTATTCTTGATCTCTATAAATCTCAAATCTGTCCTTGTATGGAATACTGTTGCTATATCTGGGGCGGATCTTCCAATGATGCCCTTTCTCTTTAAGACAAGGTACAAAAATGCATTGTAAACATTGTGAAACGTGCTCTTTCAGCCAACCTCCAACCTTTATCACATTGTCATAAATACTGTAATGGACACAGCTCTAAAGTGCTAGTGTCTCTTTTGCCATCTACAAATATTAATTCTTGTGTTACTCGTCATTCAATTAAGTCTCATCCTTTTACTGTGACATTTCCTAAGTGCTCCAAAAACTAGTATTCTTCTAGTTTATTTTCCTCAAAAATCAGTTCTTTAGAATTCGCTTCCTTTATTTGGCTTATCAATCTACTGTTGCTTAAAAATTTAAATACCAGAGGTCACAGGTTTAGATATGACAAAGAAATTATTAATAGTGGAGTTTGATATAACCTCTTAACAAATAGAGCTGCACCATTATGGAATTCATTGTCAGAAGAAGCTGTCGATGCAAAATCTTTGAACGAATTCAAAAGCCTTTATAAAAGACTACAAAAGTAAAAAATCTGAACAAATTAAATTGTATTAAAGAAAACTTCAATTAAAACATGAAAAAGCTGTCAAAGTGTGGAATTCACACTTGCTGGTATTTTCATGAGCTATAGCATTAAATTATATTAAAAAATAATAATAGGCTTCACAAAGTTTTTAACAAGTTTCTAATCACTTTAAAAGTGAATAGTTTGATAGTTTTAAACAAACCTTCTGAACAAAGTTGAATGTGAAGATAAAATATGTATGTTTTGGCTTCAGGTCGAAGTAGTGCCCAGCCACTATCAAGTGCTCCATATTTGACCTCTCTAGCTCTTTTAAATGTACAATTATATACAGGACTATCAAATAATGGATTAAAGAAAGTGGTTAGAACTGTAAACCAAACATTAAGCAACAGGATGGTAGAGCCAAATTAAAAAAAAAAATTCTTAAGTACAGGTCAACATTTGAGTGGTTTCTTCACCTGCAGTGGCTTAAAAGCTAATTTTTGCTTGTGATATGAATGTTGCAAATTTAATTTGTGGTCTTCAAACCCATTTAAGTATGCACCCTTGCATGGTGTGATGTCAAATCTAAGTGTCTTGCCAAATCTGGAAACTTGCGAACACTGTCACAAGTTTCCAGTTCCGATTGTGAACACCCAAATCTTGACTCAAGTCTTTTCAGCAATCTAGCAGGGTTGTTGCTCATACAAAGTTGTTAGCAATGTCATTCAAAAGCCATCATCAGTGGGCCTGACAATATTCTGATTTTGTAAATAATCTCAACGATGGAATCGCATCTCTGTATAGGAGTTGTTAATCATCCTTTTTAAGCAGTTTTAAGTGTTAAAGATACTTTAAACTGCTTGGATAGAAGTTGTTAAGTGGCCAAGTGCCCTCTACATTTAACTGAGCCCATATCATAGGGGTCAGTTTGAAAAAAATGAGTGCAGAAAGCTTCTTAAAAGTGTGAATGTGCTCCGGCAACTTGCTTATACAAACTGTGTTCCTAACATGCTTAACATAAAATAAGCATTCAAAAGTTTTTTAGGGCAAAAAAAAATTATTTTAACTGAAACTTTTTTGTTTTACTAACTGATAGTCCCTTTGCCGGGCTTTGCACTTTTTTAGCACTTTTTTTTGCATTTCAGCAGTAGTTAATACTTTAGGAAATATTGAGATATTTATGTTATGCATAAGCCAATTCAAACCACGCTTCAAATGGCAAATCAATATTTTTTGTTTATAGAATGAAAATGGTACAGTATCGGACAAAACATGGTGGACAAACTCATATTTAGAACAAAAGTTGATCAAAAACTAAAAAAAACTAGTAAAACAATTGAACATATTATTTTTTATGTAGTTTATTGTGTTGTTAACAAAACTTAAAACTTTTGAATCATACTAAAAATCACTAAAAAAGTTTTATAACACATTTTCCCTAACAAACTACATTTTTCTTTGGACAAAACAAGGTTCAAAAAATCGACTGAAAATTCAAAAAATTTCAAAAATTAGCTTATTATTTTTCGAAAAAATTCAAAAATTAACTTAATATTTGGTAGGACCTCCTTTACTTTTAACTACTGCTTTCATTGTTCGAGGCATAGACTCAATTAATGAGTCAACAATTCTCATATCAATCTCTCGCCAGGCCTTCTCATTTTGTTCAAATAATTCCTCTCTGGTCTTCACATTTGCACGCTCAATCTTATTGTCAATTATTTCCCACAAATTTTCTATGAGATTCAAGTCAGGGCTTTGTGCAGGCCACTCTATTATGGTGATATTCTTGTCCTTGTTGTTTTACAATTTTTTTACAATTGTTTTACAATTTTTGACGTATGTTTGGGATCATTGTCCTGTTGAAAAATCCATTTTAGGGGCTTCTCCCATTCAGCATGTGGTAACATAATGTCTTCCATTATATCTTTGTAAATAAAACAGTCCATAATTCCATTAATTTTGTGAATAGGACCAGTTCCTAATGCTGAGAAACATCCCCAAACCATAGCAGACATTCCATGCTTAACACTCTCCTTGGTATATTTAGTATTGAATCTGTTGTTCTTTGGTCTCCAGACTCAGTTCTTGCTGTTGCTTCCAAAAAGGTTATATTTTGATTCATCACTAAAAAGTTTTTTAAAAATGATTTTCCACTGGTCTACAATCCAATTTTGGTGTGCTTTGGTAAACACAAGTCTTAGCTTTCTATTTTTAAAAAAAGTTAGTGGTTTCTTGGCAGGCATTCGAGAGAACGATTTTGCTTCGTTAGCTCTTCGTCGCACAGTGCGATTAGAGATTGTAGTTTAAGTTTTTCGGTTAATTTTGTGGATGACAAAAATGGATCTTTTTTAAGCTCTTTAACAATTATTTGATCTAGTCTTTGTGATGTTTTCTTGGATGTCCGCCCCGATAGTTTGTTTTATCTCAGTCACGAGATCCAAATGATTTGACAGTTTTGCTTACAGTCGATTTAGCTATATTATATTTTCTACAAATTTTGGCTTGGCATTTCCCGCTTTTAAAATCTTTAATAATATTTTCAGGTAAAACACTTCCTAATTTATCGTAAGCCATTTTAAGTTGCAATTTACGCCATATATCACAAGTCAAATCTATTTTTAGTTTAATTGAAAAAATAATCGGTTAGATGTTCCAAAATCTATTTTATTATTTTAGAGTAATGTTATGATAAAAGTGAAAACAAAAGAATACGGTAAATTGAATAAAGACAATGAAATCTCATAAAAGAAGCTTCGTTTTGATTTGTCCACCTTGTTTTGTCTAAGGAAAAATGTAATTTGTTGAGAAAAATGTGTTATAAATTTTGTTAAGAACATAATAAATTATTTAAAAATTAATATGTACAATTGTTTTACTAGTTCTTTTTAGTTTTTGATCAACTTTTGTTCTAAATTTGAGTTTGTCCACCAATGTTTTGTCCGATTCTGTACATGCAGCAATAAAACAATTCTAAAAAAAATTCATTGATATTATGTAGTAGAACGCTCATGTAACCTTTATTTTGAAAATAGTGATTGAATATCACAGTAATCAGTAATGTTTTGAGGTCTAAGTAGCAAAAAAACTAACATAATAAAAATTAAAACTGTCATAAGTCCTTAACTTTTTTTTTTAATTTTTATCAAATTATGTACAGTGGTTCTCATTTTACATTTGTTTTTATCGTTGCACTGTAAAATTAAAATTTCACGTAATTTGAACATTCAAATTAAATTATTTTCCGCAGACAAAATTAAAAGATTTTAAAATTTGTATCACCTTGATGTGTACATTATCCCACCATATAAGTGGCGTTCTTGGGTCAGCTAGGTTGTCATTATCAGTATCCGTGCCAGCTGTGATTGTAATCCTAATGACAATGCAATTGAATAAAACATTTTTTAGAGAGTAGCAAGTTTTTCATCCAGAGACCCAGAAATCATAAAAAATCAAAGAAAAATCTTTTTTGTTATGTTTGAGTTGTTAAAACTATTATGAAACTAGTTATTTAGACAAAATATTTTGTAAAAATTGTTGGAAAAATGAATTTTGAAAATTCGTATTTTTTTACATAAATACTTGAATCTTTTTTTAGGTTTTAAGAATAGAACTGTAATAAATATATAGGATATGTTTGTGTTTGTATTCTTTATGGTATAACACACTTCAGTTCAACTGCAAACCTGGGCCAATGTGAATATGCTAATGTTAGGACTTAAAAAGCACAGTTTTAAAAACCAGTGTAATCATTAACCTACTGCTACACTCTGTATGAGCTAAGCTTAAACTAGCATTCAAACTATAATTAGTTTATTATATATTAGTACGAAAAAAATTAACTTGAGTAATTATAAACCCTCCCAAATATTAAAAAGTCTTCATTAATTTTAACAATTAAAAAAAAGGATTTTTATAAAAATGCTTTTTATTGTTTACTATACAGGCTGTGTTGTTTACAATGTGCGCAGGAAATGAGTTGTTCTTTGCTATGTTATATCTTCTTCACTTCTCCAATGGACCAAGCAGTAAGTCTTTTTTTGCATTTTTAAAATTTTTTTGCATTTTAAAAACTAGTTAAAATTAAAAATGATGTTAAAAGAAAATGTGTCAAGCTTGGTTTTGACTCTTATTGATTTTACCTTGATGTACTTTTTTTTTTTATTATTACTAATTTTTGTTTTTTAATTATTTTATAACAGTTTCAAATAATTGTTATAAAAAGAATTTTAAAATTAATTTTTTTTTCACTAGTATTTGGTTTTGGTTTGTGGAAGGTCGTAGCTTGTATTGCATTTCCGATCAGTCTTACAAAAAATGTTTTAAATATAGTACAACTTGTCAATGGCTTCAAAGCTGTGGCTGATATTGATATAAAAGACAGAACAAAAAAAAACTGAAGTTAAACTGAAGATCTTAAGTTAAATTTAAAAATAACTGAAGTTTAAAAAGCATTGTAAATTTTATAAATCTAATTTATTGTATTTTTTTGTTAAAATTTGTTTTTTAAAAAGAATTTTTGTTTAAAATTATTGAAAGCAATTGCACTTATAAATTCCAATTATTTATTTATGTAATTAATGTAATTAATTATGTAAGCTTGTCCATATTATAACATTTTGATTTACCTTATGATTAACATAACATTAGTGTAATTAGAAATTTAAATGTTCAATTTTATTCTTTTTTGATTACATATTAAATTTTTTTTTTTAATTTAATTTGTATTATAGTTTTTTGTAATAAGTATTTATTTAGGGTTGAATATAATTTTTAAAAGTAAATTTACTGTTTTCTATTTGCCTAAGTAAAAAAAAAATTAACAGTGATTTTTTTTTATAAGAAAAGAATAATATTGATCAATTAATTTTTTACTTATTTTTTCCCACTCTTGCTAATTTAGAGTTTTTAATGAGAATGGGTCAACAACAAAGTCTTCCTACTTCATATCCTGATTGGTTTAAATTATTTGTTATGATTTTTGATATTAAATCTTCCTACTTCATATCTTGAATGGTTTAAATTATTTGTTTATGGTTTTTGATTGGTTTAAATTATTTGTTTATGGTTTTTGATTGATTTAAATTGTTTGTTAAGATTTTTGTGCTTATTAGTTCAAAGAGAAGTTTTTTAATTTAAACAAAAATGACTTAAGTGTAAATTAAAATAAACTTAAAATTATCAATTTTAGTGACATGTTCAATATTTTTTTTGAATTTGATGTTAGCTTTGTTATGTATGTCTATTTAAAAAATTTAGTTAGCTTTAAGTAATAATTTCTAAGCAAGTAACATTTAACAAGTAATAGGTACAGTAAAGTCCCACTTATTTAAAACCTCCTAGGGGAATAAGAATTTACTTCAAAAACCGAAAGTTCGAATAACTGAAAGTCTTCTTTAAAGTGACCTATTTTAAGTTACTATCAAATTTTAACAGAAGAAGAGAGTAAAAAAGAAGAAAAACTTTGAAAAAAACTTTAAGTTTAAGTCTTTACCTTCTAAAAAGCAAATTTAAAATAAAAATATAAAATCTTTACAATTTATCAAAAAAATTTATCAACAGAATCATGCTTTCCAAAACTTAACTTTTGTCTAAAAATGTATAATTAAATTAAATTTAAGTTTAAAAGTGTATTTAATAAGAATTTTACATTTGTAGTGATTTTTTGTAATTCAAAGATACATAAAAAAGAAATATGTTTTTAAAATATTTTTTTTTAAGACTTTTAAAATTTTTTCTGTTAACCTATTCTACACATTTTTTTAATAAAGTGTTTAAGGATTAAATTAATGAGAGATTGTATTTTGTACTAATTACGCTAATTAACTCTGTTCTAAGGTTAAACTAATAAACTCTGTTCAGGGGATAAATATATTTTTTTATCTTTAACAATATATGCATGCATAATATACAGATGCCAAAAACTCTAGTCAACAAGCTGATGTTTATAAATGATATTAATCTATAAATTTAATATTATTAGTTTTTATTTCCTCTTAAGTAATTACATTGTCATTAAAATATTTAAATAGAGCTTATGCAAATTTTTTGATATCACAAAATATTTAATTTTTGTTATATATTTTATATTTTGTTAGTCTTGTGTTTTACTTTTGGTTAACTTATTAACATATTTAACATTTATGAACTGGGTTAAAATGTTTTTTTTTGTTTGTGTGTAAGTATGTGTGTGTATGTGTTTTTTTTAAATATATTTCCTTCCCCAAAAAAGTCTCAAACATTAAAAATCTTTAAGTTTTTAAAGACTTTTTTTTAAAATCGCTAAGTTTTTCAAAACTGGTAGTTCAGAATCTATTAGGGTCAACCACATCAGCAGAGTCTATTAGGGTCAACCACATCAGCAGAATCTATTAGGGTCAACCACATCAGCAGAATCTAGTAGGGTCAACCACATCAATCTCATCATCTAGAATAGTTAAAGCTATAAAATATTTTTTCAAGTAAATCTAAATATTTGGTGGGTGTTGGCCACTTTACCTATAATGTAGTTGACCTCCACAACCAAATAAAACTAAATTCAAGATGCAAGTTTTTTCAAACTGCCTTCTAAAAGGACCTGGTATTGATGATGCAACCTACTATGGTCTTTTTATAATTGATGTCCATCTTTTATGTATTTTTACACTTTGCGCACTCAAATACATCTTAAATAAACCAGACCATCCAATCCAGTTACACATAAACCATCCAAGCATACTTAATTTACACATAAACAATCATTCAGTTTCCACTTTTAAATTCACTGATCTACAAAAGTTTGTTCGCCACCTTATGATGGCATTATGATGAATATGAAGGTTCATTAAAATCTGTAATATCTAATGTTCTGTAATAAGTCTAGTAAATATAAAAAAAATTTTTAGTTTAAACAACATGTTTCAGTTATACAATAATCAATTTGTAGATTGGTTTATATGGTTAAAGTTATTTTTCTTTATCTAAAATTTTTTTTTTAAATTTCTTTTATATAAAAAGTTTATTTTAAGATGCAGATTTTCTTAGTTTTGATAATAAGTTTTTGGATTTATCAAATAAATAAAAGGTTGCAAACCTTTTTTGTAAATATATTTGAATATTAGCATGGAGATCATGTTTTATTTTTACTTTAAATTTTCATATTCCAGTTGAAGTCATATCTTTAAATTTAGTTTAAAGTAAAATGCTCTTTTAGTAACAAATGTTTTATGAGGTTGCAAAAGTTTTCTTAGGTAAGTTAACATGGAATGTGAAGATCTTTTACCTACTGAAGATACATTTATTGCGTTGCAGTCTGCGAGCATTAAAAGAATCCTAGATCTAAGCGTCGCCAAGATTCGACCAATTCTTCCGTCATTAGTACAATTAATCTCTAAATCTGCAGAAAATGTTGAGTTTGAATGTTTCCAGAAAGAAGTTATCAAAAAGTTATCACAAATAGATGATGTCAATACTGTTTCTAAATTATTCAAGGTAAGATTTTTTTTTAAATTTAATTCTTAAAATAAAGTTCCTGTACAAAATAATAGTATATATATTTTTATTTTATGAATTAATTTATATTTATATATAAATTAAAGATGGTAGGTAAAATTAAACAGGTTAAACATTTTTGAGATAGAATCAAAGAGAAAAAAAGCTATTATTTTTTTATTCCAAACAGAAATTTTAATTTTTTATTCCAAATAGATAAGTATTTTGACATCAAATACTTTATTGTATCACTTTTGCTACTTTGACTCTTTTGCTACCCTCAACTCTTTTGCTACTTGTCTCCAAACAGTTATGTTGTTTAAAAAACAAACAGTTTAATTGTTTGAGTTAAACGCCTAAATTTTTTTTGGGTATCAAATTTTAAACTTTTTGCATGGATTTTAAATAAACAACATTAAATATTCATGGCTTGTCCCTGTAGATAAATAAAGTATCATATAAGTAATGAGTATAAGGTATATCTTATTATTATTTGTTTCATTAAAAAAGATCTTTGCTTACTTATTATTAAATTAAAAAGTTTTCTTGAATCTTTTCAGATTTAGAGATTGTTAATGTTTTTCAAACAACTGTTATGAAGCTTTTAACTATATTTTATTAATGCAAAACAAGTTGGTTGAAAATAAAAAAACTTTTATGGGATTATGAGATGAATTATGGAGTTATAATAAGAGTTAGGGATTATGGTATGAATTATAGGATTACGATATGAGTTAGGGATTATGGTATGAATTATGGTGTTATGGTATGAATAATAGAGTTATGATATGAATTATAGGGTTATGATGCAAGTTTAATAAAATGTTACATTTTATTAACTTGTTTGTTTTATATCTTTTTTTTTTATTTAAAGATAGATTTTGGTATTGTTCATGAAGATGCTATAAAGGAGCAGCATTTACACAAAAAGCTCGGGAGCATTGAAATGTCAAATGATTTACTTGGAGAGTCAAAAGGAATTTTGTTAGAGTTTGAGGAGAGTGATGAAATGAAACGTATTCGACTTGTTCTCAGTGAAATTCTTCGTGTTTCTGCGCAAGTAATGTTTAATAATTAATAGAGATTATAATAGATAATAGTAAATAAAGTAGATAGTTATAAATAATTAAGATAATAATAGATAAGGTAGATAGTTATAAATAGTCATGATAATAGTAAATAAGGTAGATGGTTGTAAATAATAAAGATAATATTAAATAAGGTAGTTATAAATAATAACGACTAAAAACATAAAAAAGAGAAAAAATGTAAAAAATATATATTTATCAAAAATAGATGTCAAGAGATGAAATATTTATTATTAGTCTTTACAGAAGTAGGAGAGAAAAGAGAAAGTACAGAAGAGAGAGGTATAAAAGAGATAGCAAGAGGTATAAAAGAGATAGCAAGAGGTATAAAAGAGATAGCAAGTAATGAAAATAATTTCAATTTATGAAGATAATATTACCGTTATTATGTAATCTATTGCATAATAATGGTAATATTATGTAATAAGAAATTATAATTCATATTAGGGATAAAAGAAAAATATTGTGGATATTTTTTAATGAATAAGATTGTAGTAATTGTTAGATATAGTAGTTAAGAGAGAGTAGATAATGGAGTATATAATAAATAATTGTTGTAACTATCATCACTGACACATGCAATTACTCCTATTATTAATAAAAATTATAAGTAAAAGAGGTAATAGCGATGAATAATGATATTTTTTTAAGTTTTATTTACTTGTTAAAATTTTTTACAGATTCAAGAAAATGCTTCTTTCAAACTTTTTGATTCAGAGTTGTTTGAATGCGTAACTTACTTAGAAGATATCTCTGATATAATTTGTGTTTCTTATGCAGGTTTTTTATTTATAATTTTGGTTTCTTTTACAATTTCATGTTTTAGTTAATTTTTTGGCTAAAATAATTTAAACAATAAAAGTTTTATAGTATTGCTTAAAAGTGTGTATATATATATATATATATATATATATATATATATATATATATATATATATATATATATATATATATATATATATATATATATATATATATATATATATATATATATATATATATATACATATATATATACATATATATATATATATATATATATATATGTATATATATATACATACATATATATATATATATATATGTATATATATATATATATATACATACATATATATATATATATATATATATATATATATATATATATATATATATATATATATATATTTATGTTATTAATTTGCCGACCTTAATCTATTAGAGGTCAGCAAAAAAAATTTTTTACAAAGTTTTTACCATAAAAAATAGAAACCAGGTCGGGGATTTGATGACCACCTCAAACACTTCTAAGTTGGCAGTTAGGTTGACAATGCAGAATGCTGACCCTGATTCAAAGGGCTGTGTTATATACTTTCATAATATTTCTATACTATATACTTTCATAAGTATGGTTTAATAGTATTTTTATATGCTAAGACATTGTGGTAACTTGCATAATAAATATGCATATCACTATATGACATACAGCTTTTGGTTTATTTACCACATTTATAATTTTTGTATTATTTTGTATTATTTTGTATTAAGTATGGTCATGACCATACTTAATATATTATAAATGTGGTAAATAAAGTTAAAAAAGAAGTAAATTGTTGTTTTGCAACAACAACAACAAAAAACACAAAATTCCAGCGCACTCTTCTAACTTTATTTTTTGAGGATGAGTAGAGGAGTATTGCCACTTAAATTATTTTCCTAGAAAAACTTCTGACATTTTTACATATTCAGTCCACAAGATTTACAGTAGACAGGTTGCACTTAGACTTGTAAGAGTAGTTCACTTTTACTCCAAGCAAGATCACAAAACAAATAAAAAAATTAGGAGGCATAGTTGCACCACAGCAGAACAATTAACAGAACAAGCTTAATTAACAGAACAAGCTTAATTAACAGAACAAGCACAATTAACAGAATAAGCACAATTAACAGAACAACAATAAACATTATCAGAATCTGAAGTAATGCAACTGTCATTAATTAGGTTTTGTAGTAAAAGTTTTGTCTAGTACAATAATCCACAAGTGTTATATTAATGTTTTTTATATTATTTGATATTTATATAATAAACTAGCTGGATTTACCCGGCGTTGCCCGGGCCAATATTTAAACTGGCTTACCTGATATCTGTACACAAAAATGGGATCAAAAAATGGTCCCCCCTGACCCCGGGGATCGGGGTACGGGGTCAAAACCCAGCTAAGAACCTTCTTCCCCTCGAGGACTACCCCCATGCTAAATTTCATCGAGATCGGGGCCCATTTTTGGGCCCCCTTGACCCCGGGGATCGAGGTACGGGGTCAAAACCCAGCTAAGAACCTTCTTTCCCTCGAGGACTACCCCATGCCAAATTTCATCGAGATCGGTCCGGCAGTTTGGATTTCTATAGAGAACAAACAAACAAACAAACACACACACAAACACACATTGCCCTTTATATATATTAAGATAAGATAAGATTAAGATTAAGATAAGAAGATAAGATAGCTGGAGTTACCCGGCGTTGCCCGGGCCAATATTTAAACTGGCTTACCTGATATCTGTACACAAAAATGGGCCCAAAAAATGGTCCCCCCTGACCCCGGGGGTCGGGGTACGGGGTCGAAACCCAGCTAAGAACCTTCTCCGCCTCGAGGACTACCCCCATGCCAAATTTCATCGAGATCGGTCCGGCGGTTTGGATTTCTATAGAGAACAAACAAACAAACACACACACATTGCCCTTTATATATATTAAAGATAATACATTTTGTTATAATATAATTTTTATATCTAATAAATTTGTACAAAATTAAAAAAAAAAAGTAATTGAAAAATAACTCAACAAGTTTCAATAAATTTAGCAAATTATCATAAGTAAAAACAATGTCTATTTTCTTTTGTTAATGCAGTGTTAAAAAAATATAAACTTCATTTTTTTTTTAAGATTGAAGCCTAATCATTTTTTTAAATTTACTTTTACATCACTTTTTTTATTTTTTAGAGCTTCCTTCACTGCTTACCTTACCTGAACTTGCTGAAGTTTTATTAAGATTAAGGTTTGGTCCAGAACTTCTTTGCATACTGGTTGTTAACAATCCACACTCATTTGATATCGGTAATTGATTATTTGTTGTTGGTGATTGATTATTTGATATTAGTCATTATATTGTTTTGTTTATTATATATACCTCCCCAATGGGAGCCACTATAAAAATAGCTTTGTTATTGCTTTCTTACAAGGCTATAACTCTGACACACAAATATTGACAAACAAGTCTACTGCACTGAGAAACAGGTTGAACACATTGTTTGCAGGAAATAAGATTTAGATTCTGTAGTTCTTGTTTATGAAGTAAGCGCTCAAACACTAAACAACTGCTGGTTCCTAGCAGGTACAAGACATGTTTTAAATGTCTATAAAATGTATTACCATGTTTTAATACATTTTTTAGGCATCTTAAACATGTCTTTTGCCTGCTGGGTTATTTAATATAGGTAAATGGTTATTTGATATTTGATTGTTTAATGCTAGTAAATAATAATTGATATCAGTAGTTGATTATTTAGCATGATAGATTTCTTTAAACATATTCTTCTTTATTTAGTTTGCTCAAGCATCTTAAGTCATGCATCTTCTACTGAAGATTTAAATATACAAACTCAAATTAGAATTAAAACTTTGAAAATGCTTTGCCATATCAATCCCCAATACAGAAAAATTATGCGTGCAGAATGTGTGTCTACCAGGAAATTAATTGGATTAGCAATCGAGTTGTCGATTGGTGAGAATGGTGTAGGTATGAATCACAATGTTTATGAAAATTGTTTTTTTGTTTTTTATGAAAATCTCTTATTTTTTTGTGTAGTTTTTGTAATTTTTAACATACACAAATTTTGTCTTCTTTGGTTAATTAAACTCTCTCTTAGTTTTATTATTTTTGACTTTTTACCTAGTTTGTAATTCTTTTTGTCAGAATATATCTAAAGTGTAATACTCAGTTCACATCTCTATTATTAATTTTGCACATGAAAAAAGCTTTTGAACAAAAATTTTAAAGATTAAGGGGAATATTTATTGACTTTTCTTGCTGAATGATTAGCACTTTTTTGTATTTAAGAGAATTAAACTATTTAAATATTTTTTATTTTTTTGTCTTATGTATACTCTCCCCTACCTAATTGTAGGATGGGGGGGTGTAAATCTCCAATTTTGGGAAAAAATTTCCTTGATTTCAATTAATTACTACTCCCCCAAACAAAGAATTTTTTTCCAAACATCCATCCTCTCTAACAATTAACTCCCACCCCCTCCCCTCCCGTTTCCTTCTGGAAAAACAAAACTTAAAATCAAAATTATACATACAAAAAATACATCTATTTATCTATACTAGCAGAAAGCAACCTGTTATACGGGTTACAGTCGGTCTGTTACTTAATTTATAGTGGCTGTTTTCCACAATTTAAAGTTGCAAAACCTTAACTAATACCCTTTTAGAAAAACGCCTTTTACCAAATTAAAAAATTAAATCATCTGTAAAATTAAAATAAAAAGTACGTGGAGGTAGAATAATTTACCAATTATTTTACCTTATTTGAGTAATTTACAACTGACATAGGTCATATCAGTGTATGGCAGAACCATTTTCCTAGACATTACTAAGTTCAACACAATACGTTTTTAGTTACTGACACAAAATAATAACACTTCATCATGCCTTAAATTGACAAAAAAGTAAAGATAAATTCTTGTTATATTTTTTATAACATGAACTTTAATTAATAAGATTAATATGAAGTGAACATAAATTATACATGATTTATTAATTTTTTGGTATCCCTTGATACATGTTTCTTTAAAAAAGGAAATTGTCTTTAAAACGTTAAATGCATACAACAAAATAAATTTATTATAAATAACTAAGCAATTGAGTACAAATACGTTTCAAACAAAAAAAAGTTAATTTACAATCAAACATGTGTATAACAAATTGTAAAAAATGTGTAAACTTTGATCTTTTATAATGCAATCATACGTCATATGACAAACCTAAAATAAAAAATGTAACAGATAAGTAGACATAAAAGAAAAAAAAAACAACAATTTACCTGCTTTTCGGTAGCCTGTTGTCATACTTTAGTTGCTGTCATGATGCAGCTTGTCGGTGTTATTTATGACGTTATTTCATGTTGGCTTTTAATAAACTTCAGTTTAATTTAAAAGACATCACAATAGATTTAAAATATTTTGATTAAAAAGCAAAATAACAAATGCTTCAAGGAGCCAAACTATAAGCATTAAAGATAAAAAATCAAATTGAGATATAAATAAACTGCATTTATATAGCTAAATATATATTGTCTTGGCTAATAGTAAATTTTAAAAGCAGTGCTTTCAATAAATTAAACTACCAATTAATTTTTTTTAACAATAGAATGTAACATTATTATATTATGATAATTGGGTAATGAATCAATTTAGCTATATTTAAGTTTAATTGGTGAAAAACAAATAAAATTTTAGCTGAAAAAAACCAAAACAAACCAAATATACAACATAATACATTATTAAAAAAAATTACAAATTAAAAAAAAAAAAAAATTACAAATTGAAAAAAAATAAGTCACCAAAGAAAAAGCAGCAACAAAAAAGTTATAAATATCTTCACTGATAGAAGACATTTACAACCTTTTGGTTGCTGTTTTTTCTTCGGTGTCTCCCAACACCCCAGTATGGATGAGCCCTTCATTTAAAGGATGGCTCATCCATACCGCCATTACTACAACACTTATTGAAGGACCTCTCCAAGAGAGGCCCTGGGTGTTGGGAGCGATAACTTCTATATTGCTCAAAATGCTCTATAATGTCATTGAGAAGGTTATTTAATTTGAGTTTAAATACTCGAATAACCAAGTCAGGTCTATCATTCGTTGTCTGACCTGGATATAAATTTTCAGTTATCTCGCGCCATTTTGGGTTGCAAGTAAAAGTAATAAAAAGATCTGGTTTACCATACTTTTTAATTATAACCATAGCATCTTCAAAGTTTTCTTTTAAAGTTCTAGGGCTTCCTACATAAGTTGATGGCAAAACTACAACACGCCTTGGTCTAACATTATGATCATTTCCAAGGTTGTTTACATGTTCATGTAAGACATCATACTGCTCGCTTTTCAGTTTGTTTTGTTTAATTCTGATAAAAGCAAGGCGCTGGTCTTCAATTTTAACATACGTATCAACAGCATATTGCTGAAACAGTTTTTTGCCAGAAAAGAGTGAAGAAAAGAATTGTCTAACTGAAAGTTTATAATTATAATACTGAGATAATGTAACATGATTTCTAACCAATGTAGCACGTTCAGAGTTGTGAACCAATTGATAATGCGAACCAGCATCACCCCTCAGAAAAAATAGAGGATAAACCATAGGATCTAAGTTGGCAGACATACTTTATATAGTTTAAAGAGGATGACTTCTTGGGTAAATAACAACTTCCCTGGAAGCAGGTGGTGCACCATCTTCACCAACAAATACAACTGCAACTTCATTATGTGAAGGGGATTATAGCGACGTCTATCTTGTCCTTCAAGTAAAGACATTTTTACAACTGACACTGAGCGAACTTCTAGAGCTGCTCAACAAATTTCTTTATCTTCCACTTCAGCCATGTTTTTAAATGCGAGAGCAAATGGGTTCTCTTCACTAATAATAGTTTGCAATCAAAACATTAAATCATTTAAGCAAAGATCATTACCATGTTTTTGCATTCTAAAATTTACTGCTGCAAGTGGATCATAGATGTATAATTGACAATATGTCGGCAGAACATCTTGATTTGGTCTTAGATTACCTATACGATGAGAATCTTGACCACATATTCTAAAACATGGCGGCCCATGATTCATGGGTTGAACTACATTAGCTTCAAATGAAGCAAAGGAAAGACAGGCATTATAATTTCTAATATATTTAAAAAAATTTAGATTGGCATTTCTATCTGCATAGTTTCCTTCAAATAAATTTTTTAAATCTTGTGGAAATGATGAAGGTTGCGACAAAACTACCTTTTCATTATGGCAACATAAAAAATGTGTTTCATCAGGAAATTTCTTAGCACCACAATGCTGACAAATATAATTCATTTCTCCTAAATAATTATAATCTGGAATAGTATTACTTCTTGCTATACAATGCATTCTTTCATATCTAGCAGCAATTCTAGTATTTTGTTGATTATTAATTTTATCTATCCTAAGCCTATCTCTTTCATTTCTGTGACGATTTTTGCTGCTTGCTAAGCAGCATTTCTAGCACTTTGTCAATTATTAATTTCATCTCGCCTAAGCTTCTAATCTCTTTCATTTCTGTGACGATTAACTTGCCTATCAACATTTTCATTTTCTAAACTAATATCTGCTTCTAGCCTAATATCATCCATTTAAACTTCACTTTTAATTGAAAGTAGTAAGAAAAAATCTTAAACGAATCCTGAAGATTGCGATCTTTCCTATATAATTTTTTTTCTACTCTAAATAGCACACACAAATAATTTTTATATCTAACAGACTGTCATTTAAAATAAACTATACAATAATCTTATGACTTTAAAAATATATATATATATATATCAGCTAGGAGATGTTTGAAAAAAAATTAGCTTAGCAAATAACTATAAAAAAAAACTATTAAAAACATGCAATTCTAATAATAAACATACTGCTAACAAAGAAAAATTTAAAAAAATGTTGTAAACCCTTTTTTGCAAACTTAAATATTATTTCTTCAAAAAAATTATTAGTAAAGGTTTTTAAAAAATTCACAAAGCTTTACAATATTTTGTTCTTCTATTACCATATAAATAAATTATCTGATAAATCTAATATTAAAAATGTAATGAATAAGTAAATAAATAAGAAAAACATTACAAACAAAAAATGAAAATCAATGTACCTTATAGAGAAAAGCTGTTGTGATTTACCAGAGTAGTAGTTGTAAAATATTATTATTTCATGTTAGCTTTTACAAAATAATTTATGCTAGAACATCATAATTCCAAAATATTTATAGCAAAATCATGTAGTAAACAGCGCTAAAGACAAAAAATCAAATTGAGATAAACAAATTGTATATATGGCAAAATAATTTGTATTGGCTTTTAGTGAATGATTAAAAGCAGTGATTTTTAATAAAATTACCTATTTACTATTTTTGACAATAGACACCATTTGACACTAAACAGTATCATGTAATCCTCTGTTATAAGTACATCGCTTGGTCGGTGTCATGAAATAAATTAACCCCCATAATAAATTAACTCCCGTTGCGTAAAAAATTACCCAGGGAGTTAATCTATTTTGAAATAGATTAACTCCCCTTGAAATAAATTAACCCCTGTCGGCGAAACAAATTAACTCCCCATAATATTTTAACTCCCTTGGAACAACTTATACAAATAATAAAAAAAGTTTGTAACACATTTGGAAAACATCAAGTTTTTAACTTGATGTTTTTCAAATGTGTTACAAACTTCATTGGAGAAAGATCTCTTAAGCGAGTTGAAACTTTTTTCCTTTTAGAATTTAATTATAGTTTAGATATATTACGTAAAAGTTATATTAAGGTAAATAATCATCGTTAAGATCATATTATAATTGAAGTAAGTATGAATTTTTTTTAAAATTTCTAAAAAAGAACAAAAATAGTTAATAGCATCACAGAAATTTCAAAGTAGTAATAACCATCATACCCATATTTTCCTTCTAAAAATTAAATAAAAATAAAACTGCTAAAAGAAAAACTAAAATAAAATATAAACGATTTAAAAAATTAAAATCCTTTCTACTTTGAATCTTTTCTACTTTATCTAATAAAAGTTTAAATCCTTTCTACTTTATCTAATAAAAGTGTATATATAACTATTTTATATACTTACTTCAATTATAATATGATCTTAACGTTGATTATTTATCTTAATATAACTTTTATGTAATATATCTAAACTATAATTAAATTCTAAAAGGAAAAAAGTTTCAACTCGCTTAAGAGATCTTTCTCCAATGACCGCGTGCATTATCAGAATGCGCTCTTTCAAAGCCTAGTAACTAATGAAATGACGTTAAACATTAAACGTTAAATGTTTCTGTAGCAATTATATTAAGATAAAGCTATGTATTACAGTAGTAAACATTACATAGATTCTTTTTGCAATTGCCTTAATTTTCCCTCCATTTTTACAAAAAATTGAAAGAAAAAAATCTAAAAGAAAAATTACAACTTCTAACCCTCCCCCCCTCCCCCAATCTAATGACCCCCTATCAACACTAATTTGAACTCAATCTCCACCCACCCCAACAATTACAACACCCTAATCTATGATTTTTTTTACTGTTATGTCTACTCCCCCAAACTTTTTGACCCCCCTTACCCCTATAATTAGGTAGTGTAGAGTATGCAATTATAAATGTTTATTATATAAGTAAATATAAAAAAGTAGTAAATATAAAAAATTGCAAATGTTTCTGTTGTTATTGTAGTTATTATTACTAGTAATAGGGTTTGTTGTAGGAAGTTCTTAAAAAAATAAAGTTAAATAAATTAAATAAAAAATAATTAAAAATTAGTACTCTCTTTTACCAATTGTAAAAAAAACATGTAAAATAAAATGTGTATTAAAATACACATTTTATTTTACATGTTTTATTTTACATGTTTTATTTTACATATTTTTCATTTAATTTTGAAATGCTAGTTATACCTAATCATTTGCTGCATGAAGCATTCGCTTATTTAATGGAATAGCTTCAGATTATTTGGGTTATAGCAGTGGATTATAGCTGTGGATTATAACAGTTGCAATAGTTAACCTTGAGCTTTCATTAACTTTAAGCAATCCAAGTTAAGATGCCTAAAATGGTCTTGCTTAGCTATCAATCTCGCCATATTGATTGCGATAAAATGATCTTGCTTAGGTGTCTATGTTGTATCAATCGTTTCTATAATATTTATGTATGTTTAATGGTGATGATTAATCAAAAGATGTGAATTTAATCAGATTATAAACTAGTAAATCAAAAAAAAATTCTTTTTTTAAATCCATGCTTTATGCAAGCAGAATTCTATTGGGCCTAGAAATTATTTTTTTGTTATCTTTTGTAGAAGGAAAAATTACTGTTTTTTTTTTTTTTTTAATTTAAAAATTACTGTTTTTACTAAATTTTTCTTTTTTTACTTAATAACTTAAGACTTATTAACTTAATAACTTAAAACAATAGGTTTTTAACTTAATAACTTAAGACTTATTACTTAATAACTTAAAACAATAGGTTTTGAATCGCTGCGCTTTAATGTCTTCGAAACTGCAAATAATTTGCAAATCAATGATTTTTGTGAGGTAATACGCAATTCATATCAAATAAATAAAATGTATGGGGAAATACAAATTAAATTTTTGTTAACTTAATTAACTTTTTTTGGTCAAATTTTTCCATTTCCTTGTATTGTCATCGAAAATGGTTAAGTGTGCAAAATTTGAGCAAAATTGGTTGAGGAAAAAGCTTTCAAAATTGATTTCAAATTTTGTGGCTCACAAACATATATATATATATATATATAGAAAGTAACCTTATATAAAGCATGGAAAAAGTATTAAAAAAACAACTAATAGTTGGAAATTTTATTTTATCAGAATCTGCTAACATAAATTGTATTATGTTTTAATGTTTGTAATTTTTTTTTACACTTCTTAAAAATGTTCAAATGACAAGAGGGAGTAGTTATTAAAATGACAAGAGGGAGTAGTTATTAAAACTTAATTTTCTTTTACACATGATTAATTCTTACATACATCTTATTTTTTTCTGATTATTTGTTTAGAAAACTCAAGTGATTTAGTTCCTTTTTTTACTGGTCTACTATTAGCAAGTGATCAGGAAACAAAAGATTGGTTAGCTGAATATATCAAAGTTGCTCAGAAGGTATTACTGTTTTCATTGAATTTTCAACTATTTTTACTAAGTTATAAAGCTAAAAGCAGAGCGCTATAACGATGTATGGTGTATAACCATGACATAGGCACTACCAAATGAAGTATACATTAATACATACATACATACATACATACATACATACATACATACATACATACATACATTCATATGCTACTGAGAGTTTTAGCATCACTAAAACAGTCATTATAATAAATAACTTTTGTTGTTTGTTTCTGGTAAATAAAGAAATGTTTTGTTGTTGTTGTGTATTCAATCTAGAACAGAAAAATCTGTGAAGCAGGTTAAGTAATCATTTCCTGCAATAGAAGATGAAAATTTAAAGTCAGTATTACAGTTTAATGAAGACATGAAGAAAAAAAAGTGTTGAAATATAATTATTGGCAATAAAAATTTGTCAAGGTTTTGATTGATTGTCAAGGTTTTGATTGGTTGTCAAGGTTTTGGTTGTGTTGATGTTAACACTGTTTCGTATATATTTGCATTCATAATGATGAGGTTAGGAGGTAATAAACTCCAATTGCTTGTTACACAATCATAGGTTTTTCTGCAAACAGTTTTAATTTAAAATTGGTTTGTATTAGCTCAAATAATATATTCTTGCTATAAATAGCTATTTGTAAATTAGAAATAAATTGTTCACATTTATTTCCTGGTGTGTTTTTTTGAAAGATATCATGGTTTGCAGTATCAAAGGGTTTTGTTTAAAATTATTCTCTAAGTAGCTTTAATTTTTGTTTCAAAATATTTATAAATTAACTTTAACTAGTTTCAAAGCTTTTTTAAGTGATTTTTTTTTTTTTGAATCTGTAGAGTAAAATTGGATCAAATAAAACAGAGGATAGAATGAATTTGTTTTAACAATGTTTATTCTTTTGTTCATACTTATTTATTGAATAAACATTTTGTATATATTTTTTAATTATGTTGTGAAGAATCTTTTTCTGAATAAGATGGTATAAAATTTTAATACAAAATAAAATTTTTTTTTTTATGAATAGTCATATTTTCAATTGTGTAATAATTTTTTTTTTGAAAAATGAGCATAAAACTCCCAAAAGTGAAATTTGCTGGCATTGAATTTAAAGCGTATCCTTGTATAACTTGATGCAAATAACTTATTTTACAAAATGAGCTTTAGAATTTTTGAAAAAGCGGATTTGTTCTGAATTTATCTAATCTCTAATTTAAATTTTAATCTCTAATCTCGAAAATTATATCATAGTTAACAGTCAGTACATTTGTATTATTTTTGACACACAAATTATTTTTGACCTTTTATTACTTTTAAAAATTGTGAAAAATTTTTAATTAATGATAAATTATTGTTTGTCATAACTCATAATTTTTTTCCGAAAGGAACACGGTAAAGAAAATGGTTTATCCATGTTGAAATATCAACTGATTGAAGAAATGGAAAGTGTTATTAATGTATTGATACACAAAGGTGAGTTTTAGTTTTATTAGTATTATTTATATTTTTATTATATATGAAATATAATACTGTCGTTCCCAACCAAAACTCTCAATCAATACATATGTTCACTTTTCTGCTTATATGTCCTATTCAGTATTTAATTTTTTCTATTCATTTAACTAATGTTGCTTTTAGTATTATTGTTGTCCTTGACCGAAACTCTCAGTATATATATACTTTTCACATAGACGCTTATATATGTATGTCTGTATTATACACTATTCATTATTTAACTTTTTTATTCATTGTATAACCATATTTTAAATGTTGTTTTTAGACTGTGATGATAGTAAACTCAGTCTTAAAATACTTCATGGGATTGCAATTATGCGCTTTTATTGTGCTCTTAAAACTGTAACAGGTTTTAAGTTTTCTCAAGAAGAATCAGAGGTGCTGCTTGAGCTCATTACTTGCAAGCCATCAATAACAGCTGTTGGTGTGCGTTTTGTTGTTGTTGGATTGTGTACGTTAGTAGCATGTGCATTCTTGATAAGGTTCTTTCAAGTATTTGTTATATTTGATAATCTAAGAAGATTAAATTATATATTAATGAAGTATTTATTTAAATGTTTTAGCACAGAACGCGAAAATAAAATTGTTGCTTGGCTAAGTAGTTTACCTAAGCAATCATCAGTATTTGATGATAAAGTTGGGGAATCTTCTTATGGAGAGACTTTACTGCTTATAGCTATTCACTTTCATAATAACACATTTGAACCTGTTGTTGATCTGATTTGTGAAACATTGGGCATCAAACTTCGACCAAGTTCGCTGAACAAAGTTAAAATACTATTTACTCAACAAGTGTTTTCTGAAAAAGTAATTTAATAATGATTTCATTGTTTTTTATTGATAAAAAAAAGTTCTTTTATAAATCACTTTTCTAAAAGACGGTATCCAATTGATTTAATAGTAAATATATATTAAATATAATAAGTATGTATACTAAATGAGAAATAAATAAGAATATACACTAAATATAAAATATATCCTAAATCTAAAAACAAATTAAAATTACAAACAAAATAAGTAATAAAATGGAACAAAAAAAAAGTTTAAATGTAAAAAAAAAATTAAGAGTTTAATTTTATTAATAATTTGAATTCAATAGAAAATCTATTGAATTCAGTTAATCTAGAATATTAATCTTGAAAATCTATTGAATTCAGTTAATCTTGAATATTAATCTTGAAAAAGTTAAACAAGCATAAAACTAAAAAACACAAGAAAAATTTACAAATAAAATTTTTTAAATAAAGTTTCAAAAAATTTTAACAATTTATATTTTAATAGTAAATAAATAAATTAAATAATTATAAATTATACAATTAATTTAATTAGTTTACAAGAAACAAACGTGATACGTGACCAATAACTAATCATCATCAACAACAACAACGACAACAACAACAAGCTATTTATTTTCAGTAAATCGTTTTTACAATAGTTTTGATAGCAATAAAAATAATACTAATAACAATAATAATAGTAATAATTATAATAATAATAATATAGGATAAAAAAAAATCAATACAAATTATAGTAATAGCAATAACATAGGTAAACAAAAA
The DNA here is from genome assembly GCF_038396675.1 of Hydra vulgaris. Taxonomy (NCBI): domain Eukaryota; kingdom Metazoa; phylum Cnidaria; class Hydrozoa; order Anthoathecata; family Hydridae; genus Hydra; species Hydra vulgaris. Next base: position 8,078,661 of record NC_088929.1, read on the forward strand.
AATAATTTTTTCTGGTGCAGAGCGAAAATTTGTTTTTTGTATAGCATTTCTCACTTTGATTTCAAATATGCAATTCATTTTTCACCATCACGTCAAGTTGAAAAGATATTTGGGTTCAAATCTTTAACATTTGAGTAAAATCCCTAATATTGTTTAAAAAAAAAAATTATTTAAATGTATGTCAACCTGGGTCTAATAGAAGCGTATTTTCATAGAGATTTTAAAAATAATATTCATTTGTAATAAAAATAAGTAATTTTTGTATTATTGCTGAGAAAAATATTTTTAAAGTATTTTTAAGAGTCTTTAGCATTTTGTCAATAAATTTTAAGGAAAAATAATTATGCTTTCTACAAATTTCATTGTAATTACAATGAAAAATAATAATAAATATTATAATGGTAGTTATGAGCATAAAATTATTTATAATAATAAGTTAATGATTTATTAGGATGGTGTCACTCATACAGAAATCTGATTTAAAAAGTGACATCAGTTTTTAAATATAAGTAATAATAAGCAAAGACTTACATTGAAACACATGGACTGTAAACACATAGATTAAAGCACATAGAACTTACATTTAAAATAAACATGTAGAAATCATAATTTGCAGGTTATAATAATGAAAAAAATAAAAGGTACTGATGATAATTGTAGTAATAACAAAAAGAAAATTAAAAGAATATTTTAATAGTCAGGATAATGTTTAAAAGTTAGAATAAAATGTTTTTCAGAATTTTATTAATTGATTTTGTTTAATATAGAGTAAAGGTATTTTAGGATATTTTTTTGGACTCATTCAAAATGCATGCAAGGCTCCTGTGCCATTCACAGACACACTGATAAACAACAGAATGTTTACCATACTTCTGGGTTTTAAAAGATGGTACATTTAGTTTTCGATTGTGTATATTTCTAGTAGAGTAGGAATGTACTAGTCTAATTTCTGTAAACAAGTTTGTGATTAAGGAGTCAAAAACAAAAAGAAGATTAGCATACTTTACTAGCGCTAGAAGTGTTGGAATGAAAAGTTTTTTGAAGGATTCCGATGTATCTGATTTAATTGGTTGGAAGTTTATTAATCTAATGGATTGATGCTGAGACGATAGCAACTTGTTAATGCAATAGTTTCCAACTTGACGCTAAACTTGACAACAATAGCTAGGATGAGGCAAAAATATGCATCAATTTAAACTGGACACAAGTATATAGTAGAAGTTCGTTAAAAGTGGAAAAAATGAAATCCTGAGCTCAAATAAATTGGTTTTAAAATAAAATTGTTGAAGTTTAAAAAAGCAAAAGAATGCCTGGAATATTAAATTTTTTTTAATTGATTCACTTCCAATAAGGCTGCAAGCAACCACTATTAAGTTGGAAGTTACTAGAAGAAAAGAATAGAGTTAGAGAGCAAGGAAATGGTTGACAGAAGACTTGTTGAAGGTTATATGAGTCAGAAAAGTTGATGGTTATATGAGTCAGGAAATCTGAAGACGGGAAAGAGTTCCAAAGGGTTAAAGTGTGGGGAAAAAAGCTAGACTAGGGATAGATGCAGTAAAAGAATGAGACTTTGATAAATGACAAGTCAAGTGATAATGAGTTTTAGTTGATGGAACTAGAGATAAAAGCTGCTTTGAACAGCGACCGTGATAATATTTGTAGAAAAGAAAAAGAATGCAATTTTACAATGATGGAAAAGAGGCTCAAGCCTAGCAGATAGACCGCGTCCAACTATGTTTACAATGCATTTTTGAACCTTGTCTAGAAGAGAAAGAGCATCATTAGAAAAACCAACCCAAATATGACAACAGTACAGGGACTAATAAGAGGTTTGTAGAGTTACAGAATGAAATCAGGAAGGAGAAAATGCGAGCATGATAAAGAAAAGCAACCTTAGCAGATGCTAATTTAGCAATCGGTTGTATATTTGGTTTCCATGGTCAGTAGTAAATGATAATCCAAGAAGAGGTAAAGAATAGGACTCAGTGAGAGGGTTGCCATTCATTAATATAGGAATGTTGATCGTACTGCAATAGTTGTTTGCAGTAAACAACTGAGTTTTGTTGGAGTTAAAATTCACAAGCCATTGTGAGCCCCAACCTGTTACAGAAGTGAGATCATTCAAGATTGGCTGCCTGTTCTAAGCAATCAAAAAGAGAAGACTTTTTGTCAAGACAGGAGAATAAAGTTGAGTCATCAGCAAAAAGAACTACTTTAGATGTAAGGTTGTCGGGAAGATCATTAATGTAGATAAGAAACAAAATAGGACCAAGGATAGATCCTTTAGGTACCCCAGAAGTTACCGGAAATAAAGACTTTAATAAAGTGATTAGAAAGAAACGATTTGATAATCTCAAAAACTTTCCCAGATACACCACATGAAACTTGAAAACCATATGAAATTGAAAATTAATTATCTAATCAGATAGCCTCTGATTTTGCTTTTCACATAATTTGCTTTTCAAGTGAGTATGTTTTGATACCTAATGTTTAATGATGCTATTTCTGAACCAAGATTTTTTTTATATTGAATAAACTATTTAATTTTTATAATTACTTTTTTTAACATTGCTAATTGCAAATCGTACAGTTTAAAAGTATTTGGTTGCTAATAGACTAAAGGTTTTTAAATCACTTGACTATTTCGTTGCTGCTATCTTAAGTCCTTTTTTTGGCAAAAAAAACTTTTTTGGTTTAAAATACTTAATACATATAATAGATAACTGAAAACAAGTAGATTTAATAAAAAAAAATCAAAAGCAATTATTAAATTTAAAACTTTTAGTATCTTTTTCTCAGAACTAAACCAAAGGGGATTTAAGATTGTCTTGTTTTGCAGCGGCAATTTAATTTGTAGAATTTTGTTATACTTTAAATAGTTTTAAGATTATCTTAAGTCCATTTGCATTGTTGCTTTCCATAAACTTAAAATTTTAAGTTTGTATTTGTTATATTATGAAAAATAATAACATTTTCTATAAGTATTTTAAAAACAATTTGGTTTAATTAAGAAGACCTAATGCAGTGATGAATTAAAAACTTAAAATGCCTTTTTCTCAGAACAGCAAAAATGGACTTAAGATTCTTGTTTTACAGCGACGATTTAAAACAATAAGTATAAAATGGTGTATTAAAATTGGTGTTGTTTTTTTTTCATTTATTTGTTGTTAGTATAAAGACTTGTACCTGTGGTAAGCATAATATGTCTAGGTGTAGTTAGAATATTATACATCCAAATTTTTTTTTTTTTAATGATTTTTTAAAAATAATTTTTTTTTTTACCTACAAATCTCTTTATAAGTAAAAGTAATTTTTCATGTGTTTATTTTGCAGAATATTTCACGTATTTATTTTTTCAAATAAAATAATTTTTTTTTTTTTTACCTAAAAATCTCTTTGTAAAAGTGATTTTTGACATGTCTTTATTTTGCAGAATATTTGCAAATAATTTATAAAATTAACAAATATAAATAGTTTTAAATTTTATACACTATATTAAATAATAATAAGTTTCACTTTGGAATTAAATTCTGGTTCTTTAACATTATGTTGACTTGTTGCCTGTTGCAACCATGGTAGGCCATTACTGTACCACTGACAGTTGGTTTTGCAAAAGCTTGAATAAAAATTGATGGCGCAAGTTCATGCAATCAGAAGAGTTATCATCAAACAAGGGGGACCAAGCCCATGCATTTGTTTTTAGTCTAATAAATATATTCCTTCTATAAATTTAATCTTTTACATATATTAGCATTAGTTATTTGTATATGGTTATCAAAGTTGTTAATAATTTATATTGTATAAACTTTTTTATACTTGTGTTATTCAGGTCTTTGACCAAATTAGGCATTAAAATGTATTGACCACTATAGAAAATGGCTCAAACAGCAAAGATTTGTATGAGTTTTTTAAGGTTTTTTTTTCTTTTTTGTTTTCATCTTACTTAAGTTTGTTTTGTTTAAACAGGTTGTGGCAGAGCATGCTTTAACTGTTGCTATCACGAAAGATTTGAGTGCAAATATTAAAGGTTTTCTTCCAGTGCATTGTGTGCTCCAACTAATGAAGTCTAAAGTGTTTACTAAACATTCAATTCCTGTCAAGGTACTATGTTGTGTTATAAATAGTTAATGCAGTTTAAAAATTATTCTTTTTTTAATTCATTAATTAAGGGATCCCAAACCTCTGAGACATGTTGTGCTCAAATTAAAGAGAATAGTAAAAAAAAATGTTTGGGCCAAATTTTTTTGATTAAAATAAAAAAGTAAATGCATACCAAAAAAAAACTAATGTTTTTATTTTAGTTAAAGCTTCCATTTTCCGTTTTGTTGTAGGTCAAATAGTCTTCATAATATACGCTACAATCTACAGACTTGATAATTTATTCAAGCGTGTTTTATTAATGAGTTATAGTACATGTCTGCTTGTTTACATAATCGATCTTTTAAACAAGCAAAAAAATCAATGATGTTATATACTATAACTCATAGGAATAAAATGCGCTTGAATAAATTATTAAGTCTGTTAATTGCAGCGTATATTATAAAGACTATTTGGCCTACAACAAAACAGAGAAGGCAAGCTTTAACTAAAACAAAAAAGTTAATTTTTCTTAGTTTGCATTTATTCTTTTGTTTTAATCAAAAAGTTTAGGATAAACGTTTTTTTTTATCATTCTCTGAGGTTTGGAATTCCTTTATTAGTTGAATAATTAACATTGTTTATTTAATTTAAGTTTTCTTTTAAGATTTTAATTAATGATACTTAGTATTATTTTTGGGAGGCATTTAATTATTTTAAGGAATAAGCAGACAATATAGGTCTAAAATTTATTCAAATGGTTCTGAAGCCAGCTGGAAGTATGGGTTTTTAAATGCTGTGGTTGCTCCCAGAGATGTTAGTTCAATTAACATCTGTAAAGTACCAGAGTATTGATAGTGTATGTTGCATATGGATGATATTCTTCTTAGTACTTTTGATATACATGTTAGAATTTTGGGTTAATTAGCAGGAGTGAAGCATAGGTTATTGCTTAGGATGCATAGTACTACCCATGTTAGAGTCAAATTGTTGCAATTTATCTTTTATAGATTTATTTGGTTTATCAAGTTACTTTCCCTCAGTAAATTTTTACCTTTTGCAAAGTTTACCCAACTTATTTGCTTATTGTGAGATTATTATAAATTTGACTGGTGCATCCTCTAGATTGCAGTTTGATGTTCCATTAGTTTGCATTGCTTTGATTGCATTGGCTTGCAAATAGTCTAATAGTAACATACTCGGCCTGTGCACTTACTTCTCTATCGATTTACTTATTTGTTGTGAAATCAGGTTTGAATTCTCTGATTATTCTTTTCGTGTGCTTTTACTTGACACTGAATGGCTCTAGTACTACTTATTATATTGTCCATAAAAAACAAGAATTTCTTTTTAAGGTTTTTCATTCATTTTTTTTTATAGAGTTTAAATAACTTTTTTTTGTCAATTTTAACTGGTGTTTTAAATGTTAAAAAAACTTATTTTATCTAAGTTTTTGAAGAAATAGGAAAAAGTATATAAATATAAAATTATATATTTTAAATATAAATATATTTATAATTAAATTTATTTATTTTGTAAGTAGTTTTGTAAAACAATTTCTCAATCACATTTTTTAATTTCTTAACAAACTTGCGCTTTCTGAAACATTTGATAACAAACAAAATTAAATGAAAATAAAAATAAAATTAAAAAAATAATAAATGCACACAATCAATATAAGTAAATGAATGCAATAACTTGAGTATATAATTAGCTTGTTCTATTTGCCTAATGCATATTGGATATTGCTTATATGGTTGACAAAATTATTTTGGTATTTTTTTTTTTTACTAAAACCCTTTAAATTTCTAAACAATCGCTTTGTATTAAGATATATTCACTTTTATTATAAATTTTAGTTAAATAGTTGCTAATATTGAAAGTTATTTAACAGTCTTTATACTTTTGGAAACGCAGGTTTATAATTTTTTAAGATATTATAATAGGATCACTAGAAAAAAAAGCCTATTTATCAAGCCTTGGTTTGTAACTTTTCTTGAGGCCTTTCTACTAAAACATTCCCAAATGTATTTAAATATCTCACTTTTTTTATTTCAGTGTTGATATTTTTTTTTCTTTTACAATAGTTTTGGTTTCTTTTTGAAAAGAAAATCTTACTGGTTGACAATATGCAATTAATGATGGTTTTTCTTTTCTCCACAGTAAAACATTTTTACAACTCTTCTTATGTTAGACTTTGTTCACTATTTTCAATTTGACTTACCTGTTTTTAAACACCTTGTTTTGTAACACCATTAAATTTAGCATTTAGCTTTTGATGGTCTTACATTATTGTATAAGCATTTCAGCACTGTTTCTTAGAAGCTGGTATGTTGATTTTGACCACCATCAATAATTAATGCTAAGTATCAGGTGAATATTTCTTAACAACTTCAATGGGGTCTGGAATTTCATCAATTTTTTTTGGCAGTCTGCACTTGAACTTATTTCTTAGTTTTAATTTTGTTGCTTCAGAACTAGATAAACATTGTTTAGTCTTTTTTTTTTGTTCTGTTACAAGCTTTTTCAAAAGAGAGACATGGTCTTCCAATTTTATTAACTGATGTAATGTAGTTTAATTTAAATGCAAATAAATTCTAAATCTTTGATAATACTCAAAATGAATATTATCACTGTTTACAGCTATTGACTTTTTACAATATAAAGTGCACTTTTTACAATATAATATGCGCTCAAAATTCACTAATATAATATCCATAGAAGCTAGAAGAGTTAAAAGTGAAAAGAGTGATATGTTATTAAGAATTAGCTTGCTTTGTCATATAATTATAATTGAATGTATAATATTGAAATATAATTTATCATGTAATAATAATAATATGAAATAGCTGATCTAACCCGTAAAAATACGGATCTTTGTAAGTCTATTACACGCTGACTTTTTCTAGACTTTTTCCTTATATATATATATCCTAGCTTTTAGGACCCATAAAATATGGGTCTTTACCAAATCTACCATTTCTATACTTATCTATTCTACACCGATCATTTTTATATCTATTATTTGTTTACTTCAATATTTTTATGTAAAATAATTCATTTTGAAAAATTGCTTTATGAGCAAAAAAATTAACATAGGCACCTTTTCCTCATACCTAGAGCTTATAAGTGGTTTATAATTAGGTTTGTTTTTCTCCTAAACGCATATCATTGATAGCTCAATGGTTTAGTGCACTTTCATCAGTGTCATTTTGGGGGAGTAAAGACCTCCTCTAATAAATTTGGGATGTTTTATAATCTTGCTGTATTTATAGCAATATTTACAGCAAAATTTTTGTTATAGTATATATCTATAATAGTTATAGTAATATTTATAGCAAAAAAATAATATAACATATATTAATATTATATTAATATTAATATTATATATAATATTAACATAACAAAAAAGTTTTCTAATTGTTAAAATAAAATTCAAAAGTTTTCTCATTTTTACAGATTTATTATACACGATTGTTCCATATACTGCCTGCAAACTCAACATGCTCAAGACGCTTTCGCTTACATTAGCGTTGCATACAGACATTTGTATGCAACGCTATACAAATGTCAGAAATATGAAGACCATTAAAAATTGTAGACTATGAAACGCTAAGGAGTTGTCTATAAATTAAGCAACACTAAATTTATTTTTTAAAAAGAAAGAGATCTTAAGTTCTTTTAGGTGGCCATTTTCATTAAACTTAATGAGCTGTTTTGTACTACTACTACTACTACTACTACTACTACTACTACTACTACTACTACTACTACTACTACTACTACTACTACTACTACTACTACTATGAAAAAAGTCCATTTTAAGCAAATAACATAAGTTAAAACTCATTATTTTAAAATGATGAAGAAACCCAAAAGAGAAATTTAGGGCAATTTACATAGTTCAAATAGGTTGTATACATATTGCATTTACTAGTTCAAACACTTAATTTAGATTCTCGTAAGTTCCTTAAGTTATGTGTTACTTTTAAGTTAAGTGTTACTATAATTTACTTTTTATTAACGTCTGTTCACAAAAAATCCGGAATGAAAAATTGTTCTTAATTGAATACAAAATTAATCGATTTTTGACAAAAATTTTAACTAAAATGAGTGACTGGACATTGTTAACTATTTTATAACCGAAAGTAGTCCTAAATCAGCGGCTTTTCGAACTTTAGTTTTGACTGAATCCATTAGGTTGAAAAAGTAGTCTGGATCAAACTCTTTCAACTTTAATCGAATTCTATTCTTAAGGTGGTCAATCCATTTCCATAAACTTTTGCTTTTAAATGTGCCCAAAAATTTTCAATTGGCCTTAACTGCGGTACATTTGGGGGGTTATCTTTAGCGTCAACAAAGTTAATACCTAAAGTGTTGTAAGTTTCTAATGTGTGTTTTGCATAATGACATCTTGCTCCGTCAGGCCAAAATAAAATTTTCATGTTTTGATGCTTGGAATTTATAAATGGAAGAAGTCTTTTTGTAATACATTCTTTAGAATAAGTTTTTGCATCCAGTGCACAGTTTTTTACAGCAAAATAAGGCAATGAATGACCAAAACAACTGATTGCAATCTAAACGAGAACTTTCTCGTCAAACTTTTTTTTGAAGTTGAATTTAATGTTAGGATCAGTTTGAGAACTATCCTTTGTATAGTAGTCAGAGTTTTGTGAACAATTTGCACCATTTACACAGAAATAAGATTCATCGTCCATGATGATTTGAAACTCATTTGATGGCTTGAAAAAAGTTTTTGAAAGTTTTAATAAGTTTTTCTTTTGTTTAATTTCTTGCTTTTCTGTTGTTTTTGGTGCATTTTTTCTTTTGGTATACTTTAGTCCATGCATACTTAATAATCTATTTACGTATGAAATGCTTATCTTATATTTTAGTGCCAATTTTCTTTGCGAAATTCCGATTCTCTCTTCTGCTCTTGCAATCATGGACTCTCTCTTTTCTGGTGTAATTTTAAAAGGTTTTCTGCCGCAACCGATTTTTCTATTCATTGGCAAATTATTTTCAGACCTTTTAATAATGTCATAAATTGTAGATTTAGCGATTCCCATTTTCTTAAAATGATCCACTGTAAATTTCTTTCCACTGTTTATGTTTTGTTTATAAAAATTTCTAATCACATTTCTAACATCGTTCTCTTTTAGATGCTCCATGTTTATTTGAATTAATTATTTAAACTCAATTTTGCCGCAAAATGAAACTGTTGTTGTTGACCGATTAAATTTAAAAATTTCGAATCGAAAATTCGAAATTTAGAACAGTTTGTGTACATTTGAAATCAGTCCGGATTTTTTGTGAACAGACGTTATATAAAACCTATGTTACTAAATAGTTTGAATAATTAATTAGTTCACTGATTCTATACATATTATATTAAAAGTTATTGTTTACTATAGCTGTGCATAAAAATTAAAAATTTCACTCTTTTTTACACTCTTTTTCTTTGGTTTTGTCCACCACCTGTGGGATGCACCACCTGGCCCATTGTGATATGGTTTGAAAATGTCTTTAAAAACCCTTTTAAAATTGAAGCTTCAAAAAAAAATTTTAATCAGTTATTTTATGAACTTCCATTTAGCATCTTTTCACTCAATAATCTTTCTCTTTGTTCTTTATCATTCTCCTTCTTCTCAAGACTTTTCTGAGAAAATTGGCAAAGCTTTTTTTCTCTTTATCAGTCCAGCGAAAATTGTTGTTATTGTGACTAATGCTTATATCACACTGATTGGCTTAGCACTAACACCACTGACACTGCTGGCACTAAAGGTCAAGTGCTTTTGTTTTTTTCTATTTTTAACTTAAATAATAAACTTGAGTTAATTGGAGTTTGTCTATTAGAGTTGTCTGGAATAGTTATCAGTTAGTTAATTTATGAATTTAAAGAAAGCTCTAATCACTTATCTTCACTCCTTTTCACTTATCATTTATCTCCACTCCATGTAGTTGGACCTGTTGAAATGGTGGTGGTTAGTTGCAATGGTTTAAAATAATATTTTATTATAATTTTTTGTAAATTCTGTTAAACAATCTTCAACATTTAAACATGCGTGTTGCTTTATAATATTTGGTAGTTGCATATCATTTTATTGCATATTATTCTATTGCATTGCATATCATTCTATTGTATTGCATATCATTCTATTGTATTGCATATCATTCTATTGTATTGCATATCATTCTATTGTATTACATAGATAACAAGGGTTACAGTGGAGAATGTTGTATATCTTTGTTTTGATAATAAAAAAGTAAAAAGAAGTTGTTGTTTTTTTATACTTAGGATTGGTTATTTAACCAGCTTTGTTGTTGTACTACACCTGTTCACCCCCTGATGCTTCCTCTTATTGAAACATTTGTACACTCAATCATCAACACTGTGGGTGTTGGTAAATCTTCAAAACGCCAAACAAACTCCCTTGAAGAATTTGATGAAGAGAAAATTTTAGGAGTCTTTTCTGGTTTTTATAAATGTGTTGATGTTACTACTACACAAATTTTACTGATGCTGTATTGTCTTATGTACCAAGATTCACTGCTTGGAAATATGAAAACATTAGGTAAAATAGTTATGAAAATGTAAAACAAGTATAATAGTAATTTTAATAATTACTTTTAATTTTTAACTTTTTTTAACTTTTTTTTTATTGAAAAAAGTGAATGTTTTTTCTGCTTAAATGTTTATACGTAAGTATATGTTATATATATATATATATAACATAAAACATATATATAGTTTATATTTAATTTAAGTCAGAGTATAATAAATGTATAATTATGTGTATACATATAAATGTATATAAATTTATATGTATACTCATAAATGTATATTCATTTATATATTTACACATAAATATGTAAGTTATATTTTATACCAGTTGTCAGGCCAAAATTTTAATAGAAAGATAAAACTTTGTATTTTATGTATATTATATATATTTTATTTGTATTATATGTATATTATATATATTTGTATTTTATTTATAAATTTTACTTATAAATTTATATGTATACACATAAGTGTATATACACTTTTATGTGTGTGTGTGCTGTCTATAAAGTTAAATGTTTTGATTTAAATTAGTTTTAATGTTAACTAAAACTATCTTGTAAAAATCAACTTGAAATTAAGTTTTCAAATTAAATTAAATTACATTTATATATATATATATATATATATATATATATATATATATATATATATATATATATATATATATATATATATATATACACATAAATATATATGATTTACTACTGCGATCAAAAAGTAAGGTGAAATTGTCATTTAAAACTCCCGGACATTATGAAGGCAGGTAATTTTTTTATTCCTAGATTGGTAGGACTGTCTATAACAATTGCCAAGCGTCTGTTTGTCAAAAGGTTTAATTATCTCAGAGTTACACATGTTTTTATAAACAACCAAAAGTAAATTTTTCAATTTCTACAATGGGTGATTTTGTTGAGCAAAGAACTTGCATTAAATTTTGTTTGAATGAATACTCTTGTGTTGACACATTGAAAATGTTGCAGAAGGCCTTTGGTGATCAAACTATGGCACAAAAAAACATTTATAAGTGGTACAATGAGTTCAAAGAGGGCCAAGAACACATTAAAGATGAACTGCGCTCTGGACAACCATAAACATCTACCGACGAGGAACATCAGGATCATTTGAAATGCATTATTACTGGAGAATGGCTGGAATTATGGGCAAACAACTCATGGGCAAACTCCTTCATCACAATAATGCATCATGTCATACTGCATTTGTTCTTTGCTACTTTTTTGCCAAAAACTCAACTAATATCATTCTGCAACCACCGTATTTATCTGATTTGGCCTTATCTGACTTCTGGCTATTCAGCAAACTTAAAAGACCAATGTGGGGATGCTGTTTTGACATGATTGAGGAGATAAAAACCAAATGGAAGAAGTTCTTAAAGGCTATACCGGAAAAAGAATTTTCCAATTGTTTCTAGGACTGGAAAAAGCATTAGAAAAAGTGGGTTTTATCAGATGGGAATTACTTTGAAGGGGATGAAATTGATTTGGAAGAATAAATAAAGAATTTACATTTTATAAATAATTTCACTTACTTTTTGATCACAGTAGTATATATTTACACATAAATATATAAGTTATATTTTATACCAGTTGTCAGGCCAAAATTGTAAATGAAAGATAAAACTTTGTATTTATATTTGTATTATATGTATATTATATATATTTTATTTGTATTATATGTATATTATATATATTTGTATATTTTACTTATAAAGACACTTATTTGAAGTTTTATTGATTTTATTACTAATTAAAATTCAATTTAAAAAAAGTTTATTATTAGAAATTAGACAAAATAGTCATTTGGTCTTTTTAATTTAAACCTAAAAGTTAATCCTGGGGTTTACTAAAGACAATCATGAATATTTGATAAAGTTTAAAACCAAATCAATAAAATGTGTTTACGTGTGTTAATGTGTTTAAACTGAAATGATTTTTTACTCTCAAATTTATTTTAATCAAATAATTACTTTTTAAAATAACTTATAAATGTTATTAATTACAAGCAAACTACATACATTTATATTATTATATTATACTATTAATATTATTAATTATTAACATACATATATATATATACAATTGCATATAAGCAACTAATCTAAATTATAATCTAAAAAAGAAAAGAAAAAATGTAACTAATAATTCTAAAAGGTTAAATAAAAACCTAATAAAAATTCTAAATTATAATATCTAAAAATGAAAACCTAATAAAAATTGGCATAAATAAAATTGTTTTATAATTTTTTTATTGTTAGCATTTGCTATAAAAAAAATTCTGATAAAATACTCGAAAAATCATCAGGCTTTTCATTAAACTCACATTTTATTGGACCTTGAATGGATACAGTTATTAAAAAAAAAGTATGATCCTGCAGTGCTTAGATTTATAATTGAAGATGGAAGACCATTTGAGAAAACTTCTGGATCTGGCTTCATCCATTTGTGTTTGGCATTTATTCAAGGACAATATCACCAAATCCGACCAATTTGTCTCGAAATTTGGGTGATATGGTCAATGATTTTTATAATAGCTTCCAACAAAGTATAAAACAGCAGCTTTTTTTTAAACCTACCATCACTTTTGATCTCTTTAAGCCCGACAATGTCTATTATCAATACCATCAATAATCTATATAATAGCTTCCAACAAAATATAAAACGGCAGTTTATCTTTAAACTTAGCACCACTTTTGATCACTTTAAGGCCAACAATGGTGATAACTTTCTTGTTTCTACTTGTCACTATATTTCATCCTCGTGGGTTTTAGAATCATGCTGTTTATCAGTTGTAAATTCGAAAATAATAAATGCATATCACAAAGCTACTTGCACTGAAGAAATTATAAGAAGTGTGCTGTCAAAATTTGACTTAACTTCAGATAATATTTTACAAGCTACAATTGACACTACTCCTAGTATGCTGTGGGCACTTGAGCTTCTTGGAATTGATTGGTTAGGCTGCTGTGCTAATAAACTCCAACTTTGTGTTAAATCAGCTATCCAAAACCAATCAATTCTTGTGACATTAATTAGCAAAGGTCTGGATCTAAAAAAATCATTGGTTCTATAGAACTCTAGTTTAGTGCACACAGAAAAAAAACTGTATGAAAGTGCCTCCGACTTGTCTAGCTGAAATGCAAGTAAAATTATTAACAATTGTCACTCCTATTTTAAATGCAGGATCTGACTACTACTATTCTAAGTGCAGAAAAAATTTTTTTTTTCCGTGCATCACAACTTTGGAAAATTGCTTTTGCTCAATGGATAAAAGAGGGAAAAGTAAATTTGTTGATGATCTTACTATGGAGTTGAAAATCAGGTTTGAATTAAGTAAAAAATTAAAGTAGTGAACCTTCTTAGACCCTCAATTTAAATCAGCAATATTTACCTTGGCAGAGATGCAAATTGTGTAATCATACTTAATGCTATATGAAAAAAAGCATGATTTAATATTTTATGTATCTCCTGGAGATTCCTGGTTTGAAATTGGTTCTGGCAATATATGCATCATTTGTAAGGAAGGAGGATTGAACTTCCTGGGTAAATGCTATTACATATTGCCCTATGATAAGACCATTAGAACTTTTTGGAGCACCTAACTAATAATAAATAAACAAAAATTAATATAAGAGCTGTTGAACATTTGAAATTGCAAAGACAACTGGCTAGACTGTGTTTTCCTGGTTATAGCTTTTTTTGGAAACTTTTGATTTTTAAAACATAATGCTAAAACACTTAAAGACCATTGGGTTCACAATAGGCCATCTGAAATGCTACCCAAAAATTATTTTTATGTATTTTACATTGTTTTTACATAATTTCAAAGGCCAGGGCAAAGATTTTCAAGTCCTAAGGCTTAAATTTTGGCCTTAAGTCTAGGCCATTTATTAAAAAAACTGCAGGCAGCAAGAGCTGCAACAATAAAACCATATGTTGCAAATTAGTTCAAGGCTATGCACAGAAATTGACAAACTCTGTAAGAAAATATATTTGGAATATCATATATATGAAACCCAAAAACAAAAATACAGAAAAAAAAAGAATTAAAAAATATTTATATTAGTTGTAAGCATTAACTATAATTCATAAGCTTTATCTTTCACTATTTTTATTATATTTGTTCAAATTTTATATATTGCTGAGAATAAAATAAAATTTTTGTGGCCGATGAAACTAATTTTAAATGATCGACCACCATCTGGTCTAATCATTGTGGAATCAGAATTTTTACTTTTGCGAGTAGTTACCACTCTGATACATTGTGAAAATAAGTTATTTGCTGATTTACAACAAACAAACAAAAAAGGAAATTATAAAATTATAAAGTGTTTATGAAACATGCATGTTCTGAATTCAATAAGAAATAGTGGAAGGCCAATGCCAAAACATTCAAGGCCAAGAGTTTTAAAGCCAAAACCAAGGCCAAAGCCTTAATTTTTGGCTTTAAGGTAAGTTACGATTAACATCTATGCTGGTGCATACAAATCCTAATTTAGATATTATTAACTTATTTGAATTTATGTCCAAGAAAACCTTTTATAATAACCTATAAGCGTACATTGTGCATTCACATTTACAATTTATGTGTTCTCAATTAAAAATTATTGTTTCTTGATTAAATGTTGTATTTCTCAATTATGTAATATGGTTTCTAAATTCATGCATTTCTTACATTTTATGATTTTTAAATTACAACTTTCACTTTCTCTATTGAAAAGATGAAGTGGTTGTATCACAAAAAAATATTGTGATGCAAAATAGGTCAATGCCAGGAAGGGCACTTAGTTGTAAAAAATTTAAACTCTACCATAATGTCATATTTAAATAAAAAGAATTAGCATTAAGAAATCTCATATAAACATTATTTTAAAATATGCACATTAAACTTAAAAAAAAAAAAAACAAGAGTTTATTTAAGAATAATAGTAAACAAAATGACTCAAGAAAAATCATTTATCTAAAAAAAGCACCAAAGAAGCTTTGCAATTTACAATTTTACAATACAATTTTATTTTTTTGTAAGTTTATTTTCTATGTCTTCTAATCTTTTATTAGGTTTATAGTAGTGATATGTATGAATATCACTGTAAATATTAGTGATGATGTATGAATAGTAGTGATTAGGAAAGAAAAATGTTTTGTAATATATAATAAACTGAAAAGGTTGTTAAAAAATATATTGTTAAATTTGTTTAGTTAATTCAAGATCATTAAAAACTTATTCTGCCAGCTTGTATTCTACCATACCTATGAAGCAATTGCTGCTACAGGCATGTTCTGCTTCTTACAGTAGTTTATATGCTTCTTTGCTGGGATTGATGACAACTCATTATCCACATTTTAATCTTGCTGAAGATATGCTTGAAGCAGAAGAAATAGCTGAGTTGCAAGTTTTTAATCATGGGTTACCTAAAAAGATAATGGTATCTTCTGAAGAAATTAAAAAAGGTATTTTTATTTTTGACTTTTAAAAAAAAATGTTGGTTTTTTTTTGACATTGATTGTTTTAAAGTAGAAAGTATAAGTTTCATGACAAATCCTGATGTGGTTAACTTTTTAAATCATAGTAAATCTCATAAAACATAGTTATATAATCATAAAAAATTGGGTTAATCTTGAAAAAAAGTAAAACTTGTAAAAAAATGTCTAATATTATGTAAAACGTTTTGAGTTTATATAAAAAGTTGAAACAAAACAATCTTATGCAGACTCAGTGTTTTAGTTTACTTAAGTGTCATCCTCAAATGTGTAGTTAAAAAAAAATTTAGTTAATAAAAGAAAAATTATAAAAATTTATGTGTGGTTGTGTTCACTAGTTAGCTATTGATCCATGAGTGTTTAATATAGTTTTTATTTATACAGCACAAATAGATAGGATAAAAGATAAAGGAAGAAAAAAAAAGAAAGCAATTGGATAAATAAACAGCCAGAGAGTAATATTTAAAAGAGAGCATAGTGAGTTTACATTATAAACACTGAAAGATCATTTATTACATTTGGCTTCCATCTTCTAAAAGACCTCCTTGACAAAGTCTCCTCAACAATGCCATTTTGCACTTTGTAAAAGACTCCTTAACAGCCATATTGCACTTGGCATCCCTGTCAGTGCTTTTGGTGTGCAGTTTTGTGGCCACATAATTAGCCATTTCTTCTGATTTGTTGATTAATAGGACTAAGGCAATTGCAGAGCTTGTTGTTTAGAGTGCCACTATCTACGTTTAAGAGTGCCACTATCTACGATTGAGACTAGTTCTCTAAAAATTTAAAACATGTCTTCTATACTTAAAAATTTTTCTGTCTTTTGATCTCAGTGTTGATAGCTATTATCATTGTTATAGATCTCTAAAAACTTCAATTGTTACGCTTAGTCTAAGCATATTTGTGTCATTATATTCAAGCTTAGTTTCACAACAGTTTATTGATATACTCAGAGTTTATCTATTTGTAATGAAATTAAGTTTGAATCTTTTGTCAACTCTTTTATGTGCATTTGCTCAGCACTTTTTTACTTAATCCCCTTTCATTTTATTCTTTATCATTCACTTTCTCTCCAAGACTGCACTCTTGTTGATATTTTGTTTCTGATCAAATTCCTAAAACCCTTTATCCCAAAGCCTATTTTTCCTTCTGCAAATATTGTTGTTATTGGACACTTTAATGCTCATCACATTGAGTTCCTTGGGTCTAGTACAACTAAACTTGCTGGCACTAAAGTTTAAAACCTTTGTTCTCAATTTCTTCTTCAGTTAACTTTGTGAATCGTTTTCCAGACAACCCTAATCACTTACTTTCACTCCTTGATTTGTGTCCTGTCTATATTGTTACTATTAGGTTTATCATGTTTATTATTTTCTCATTCCTTATTTCATACCTCTGTCAAGTTTTTGGTATTTCCTTGTAAGAAATGCTGTTGTCATATTTTTCCTGAAAAAATTTTGCAAATTTTGTTTGTTCATAATAATTTATAATAGTCTGACTATTTATCTTAAAAAGAACAACATTTAACTTATGTCCCCATTATTTACTGTTTTACTTTACATATACAATTTAAAATCTGCATACGCCATTTTATATGTATAATCATTGTTTTACATTTATTGCACCATTTTACTGTATATTTGTTGTTTAACTGTTTATACATCATTTTACTATATGTTAACTAATTATTAACTATTTTTTGTTTTTACTGTGTATACATTATTTTACTATATATTAACTAATTTAAATAATTTATTCTATATATACTTTTTTTTTACTCACTATTTTCTTTTTTAAGCTTTTGTGACTCTAAATGATTGTCCACAAAATGTATTGCGCTTACTTTTTCATCTTGAAATGCTTAAACCTGACGATCTAATACCTTATTTGGATGTTATTGTTGAAGCGTTGCCTTTGGTTCTAAATGTTGAAACTCCGCGCAAAGTTCAAATGGTATTAGCTGGTGTTTGGAAAAAATTGAATATTGTGGCTCCAAGAATGTAATCTTATTTGATTTTAAAAAGTTTTGGTTAAATTAAATTATATTTTATGTTTATAAAATTTTTATAAACATTTTTTTATTTATATTTCTTTCTCCCTTTTTTAATGTTCTTTATCAAATATTTTATTATTTGTTTTGATTATTATGTTTATTTTTCCGTACCAATATACTTGCATCATTATTGTTATTTCATTAAACTACACTTTCTTCTCACAAATATTTATTTACCTTTTTTAAATGATTTATTTTTTGTTCAGCAGTAGTTATTTTAACAGTAGTTTAACTGCAATACCAACAATAACATAGCAACAGTAAGTAGTAACTGCAATATTATGCGGTAGTGGTGTAGTGGTAAAGCGCTCGCTTCATAAGCGGGAGGTTCGGAGTTCAATCCCCACCATGTCCCTGGTAGTACCGCGCTTAACTTGTTTCTCCGTGCAGCGGCCTTGTTTGTCAAGGTTCGTGTTTCGGAGTTATAGAGTTGAGAGAGGGTTATAACCACTATTAAGTAGCCTCCTCATCTGTAGTGGCTTTATCAGCCTTGAGGAGGTGAATAACAAAAAACAAAACAAAAAAATAACTACAGTAAGTAGAAACTGCAATAGCAACAGTAAGTAGTAACAACAGCATTTACTTTGCTCTGCATTTTATTGTCTTTATTTTACTTTTCTCAACAGTTTATAGTAGTTTTTTTTATGTTCTTTTCTTACGCATTATGAATCCAAACCTTGAATCCAATTATGTTGTGCTAGATTGAAGAGATTTTAATCTAGGTCAGGTGAGACTTGATCTGTAAAACAAAATTTTGTTTTACAAACTAAATCTCATGGTTTGTATTAAGTCTCTGGTTCTCTATTTGTATAAGATTTTTTTATCTTACCAATTTTCACTAATAATAGACTTAATGTAGTGATTTAATATTTGATTATATATATATATATATATATATATATATATATATATATATATATATATATATATATATATATATATATATATATATATATATATTAGGGTGGTGGTAAAAACAACTTATTTTAAAAATGTCAGCTGACAACCCCTAAATGTGTTTTATATAATAAAATAATACTGGATTTAAAAAATTTTTGAATAAAAAATATTTTTACGGGTGCCACAAGGCCCTTATACATCAAACAGGTTCCTAATATTATAAAAAAAAAAGTTTTTCAAAAGTATGTCATGTTGGGTCTCAAATGATGCAAAAATATATAAAAATTTCAAAAATATGAATCATTTTATAAATATATTATTATTTTGGATTTTAGTAAATAGAAAATGACATTTTTAATTTATAACAAAAAAAAGGGAATTTAACAAGATTTTTTTAATTATAATTTTTTTATCATTGCTTTTTATAAAACAATGATTATTTTTGAAATTTATACATAATTTTACTTCATTTGAGCCCCAACATGATATACTTTTGAAAAACTTTTTTTTTTATAATATTAGGAACCTGTTTGATGTATAAGGGCCTTGTGGCACCCGTAAAAATATTTTTTATTCAAAAATTTTTTAAATCCAGTATTATTTTATTATATAAAACACATTTAGGGGTTGTCAGCTGACATTTTTAAAATAAGTTGTTTTTACCACCACCCTAATATATATATATATATATATATATATGTATATATATATATATATATATATATATATATATATATATATATATATATATATATTTATATATATATATATATATTTATATATATATATATATATATATATATATATATATGTATATATATATATATATATATATATATATATATATATATATATATATATATATATATATATATATATATATATATATATATAAATTATGTTAGTGTATTTTACAAATAGAGTGCTCAATGTTCTTAAAGAACAGAGCAATAATTAATTAGTAAAAAACACTTATCTAACTTTTATCTTCGACTTGAAGTTTCACCATTGCTGGATCATCAGGAAGAGTTACTAAATCTCAAAAAAAAATTACAGGAAGTTATAAATTATAAGTTATAATTTATAACTTCCTGTAAAATATTTTTTTCAAAAAATTCAATTTTTTTTCACATTTACTAACACTACCTGATGAACCAGCAATGGTGAAACTTCAAGTCGTAGATAAAAGTTAGATAAGTGTTTTTTACTAATTAAATATATATATATATATATATATATATATATATATATATATATATATATATATATATATATATATATATATATATATACACATACATACTATTAATATTACATATATATACTATTATTTAATATTACATATGTAATAGGTTATGGCTTAAAACTGTAAACGCACTGCATAAAAAACCAGATCATATCAGATATGAGTGGCAGAAGATAGTACCGTTCACTGACGAAGAAATTAAAAAAGATCCTTTAATCGTTTTAAGATGTGATGAAAAAGTTTATCGTGTTCCACCAATTTTTGATATTCTCTTGAAGACTCTCAATGGTTATCTTGCTGCATCAAGATCTCTTTTAAATCACCATGTCTTATCTAATCCATTGCCAACAACAAGTATTTCTTTCAATTCTTTATAACTTCATTTTATATTCTGAGTGGGTGGTCTTTTTTGTTTTAGAGAGTAAATGATTCGTTTTGTTGCAAAAAATTTTTCTCAATTATAATAGTTTGTTTTATAATTAATGATCTTTTTTTTAAATTTAAAGGACAATCAATTTTTTCTTGAAGGTTTTTTTAACAGGAACAATGTTGAAGATGCAGAAAATTACATTATTATGAATTTTTTATATCAACATTAATGCTTAACATTTTTGCTTAAAAAGTTATGTTTCATTTTGATATGTATTAGACCCAAAGAAATTTATTATTGCCAATAAAGTCGTACACTGCTAAACAAAAATACTAATTTAGATTTGAAAAAAAACTTTCCAAATTTTATCCTCTTTTATTTGATATAACCATCTTGTGTTAAAACATGAAACATTTAAAAATTGTATTTTTCATGGGTTTGAGCCTTAGCAATGCCTTAGCAACAAAACAAAAATCCTTATTTAACCTTTAAAGTCTAAGTTAAAATGGCTTCGTTTAAATCAAAGCAATATGTATCAATTCCACTTTATGTTAAAAACCTGATAATACCAGTTTATTAAGGCTTCTAAGACGATCAACTACTATTAAAATATTAATGGCTAGACTCAA
Organism: Hydra vulgaris; assembly: GCF_038396675.1. NCBI lineage: Eukaryota > Metazoa > Cnidaria > Hydrozoa > Anthoathecata > Hydridae > Hydra > Hydra vulgaris. The sequence goes on from NC_088929.1 coordinate 8,099,999, forward strand.
AATCTAAAGGAATCCTTGAATGCCATCATAAGGTCCAGAGTTCCAGAGAACACTTTTTTTTTAGTAAAAAAGTAGTTGAAATAGGAACATACTCTGCTATTATTTGTTTCAATAATGGGAGTAAAGGTATTTTGAGTGTTTTAAACTTTAATTAGGTATATAACAGTTGCAACATCTATTCAATTTGACCCATCTTGTGTGAAGCAAATGAAGTGAAAGTCAATACAAAAGTGTATAAAGCAATGAAAAATGTTGATATCAGTAGCCAAAAGGTTCAGTTATAAATAAAAGTATAATAAAACTAATCTGTCATATGTTTTTGGTAGACATTAAACAAGATTTTACTTAAAAAAAAACTTTAAATGTGTTTTTTACAACTTTTGATTTTTGTAATACTAGGGTAACTTTGAAACGTAATATCTTTACATTGGCTAATGATTTTTGACTGAAATTATCAGAATATACTCAGTATACTTAAGATATATATCTTTACATTTAATATCTTTACATTGGCTAATGATTTTTGACTGAAATTATCAGAATATACTCAGTATTCCTAAGAAATTTTTTAAGTATACTAAGTATACCCTGATAATCAATCAAAATAATCGGAATAAACCATTATAATGCATCAATCTACAAAGTTTGAATTACAAACTACAAAGTTTGAGAGAAAATTTATATAAGGGAAGATATTATGTCTCAATTTTTTGCATTTTTTAGACAGTTTTTCTGCCATTATGAAAATAAAAAAAATTGGGGGAAAAAAATTTCATTTCAAATATTTATCTCACCAAAAAAATATTAGTGTTTGGCTTTATTTCAATTTTTTATTAAAAAAGTGTTTTTTAGTAGTGTACCACCTCAAACTGTTCTGATTTGTAAATTGCCAGTATTAAACTTTTACTCTTTAAAATTCTTTATCTTTCAATTCTGTTAATATTCACTTATTATGGAATTGTGTAACAAATATGGCAGATCTCATGAAATAGTTTAGTACAAAAAGTACTAAACTATTTCATGAGATCTCTTTCACTTTGCAGAAAACCGAGTCCTGGAAATATGAATACACTACGCACATCCATAGGGCAACAAATTTAGAGGGGAGCAAAAAATTAGAGTGTGATTGATGAAGAAAAATTAAATTGGATGTTTTACAAAAATATTTTCTGTCCTCTAGCAGTTTATTCTTTTGTGCGTGTCCACTAAGTTTTCCGCATCCATTAAACAAAATTATTAGTTGTTATTCAACTCTCTTTGTGTCAAGTGAAAAAATAAAAACCCAAATGAAACTGCTTTTTTTTTCCATCTCACATTTTTCAATAGCATCAAGTGCCAGCCAAAACTAAACCACTATGAAAACCACAACAGTTGCATGCAACAATTGCAGTCCTTTTTGAAAAATTATGGTATTAATTAGCAGTTTTTTAAGAAACTGTTATTAAATAATAGATTAAATAAGATTGTAGTTAAAGTTATGAATATATACATATATATATATATATATATATAGAGAGAGAGAGAGAGAGAGAGAGAGAGAGAAGCCTCGGCAGGAATAACGAGCAATCACTCGCACCCACCTCCACAATTGTATAAGTTAGTTTACATTGGCGAAATAAAGCTTGTGCAAAAATACTGTTCTATTTTTTTAAAAACAGCAAAATTTAATGTTTTTTTTAGCCTTTTTTTTAAAAAAATTATTATAAAAAAAAATAGTAAATTTAAAATAAAATTTGAATTAATTTAAATTTTTAAAATTTGAATTAAAATGTCACATTTAAAATAAACCAGTTTAATGTGCCAACTTTATGTGTTGATAATTTAAATCAATGTCTAATTTATGTTCCAGTTTAGCATGTTTTTTGCTGTTTATACAGCAACATTTCCTGTTTATTATTATTCCCATATTATAGCTATGCCAGTTTCAATTGCAGCTGATGTTGAAAGAGAAGAGTTAAAATCAGCTTTGATAACTGCACAAGAAAGTGCAGCAATACAAATATTGTTAGAAGTGTGTCTCCCTAGTGAGTTTGAAGAAAAGGTGATTATCATTATTTACACAATAAATTTTGACTTTATTTTTAATGGTATTTTGTTTTTATTGCTCAGTGGCATAAAATAAGAAGAGATTTTTTTTTATATGACTTTTTTTGCAACTTAGAAAATCAATTCTACTTAAAAAAAACCTACCAATTTAGAAAATTAAAAAAAACCTTAAAATTACCAAGTAAAAATTAAAACATAAGTTTTTGGAATAAATTGTTTTTATAAAAGTATTTTTTCATATAAAGTTTTCTGAAATTTCAGTTTTTGTTGTTAATAATTATTTATTATCACAAAATCATATTATAAAAAACTATAAACAACTATGTTTTGATTCAAAACATTTTACTGAAAAGAAACTTTCAGTTTCAGAAAGTTCAGTGATGAAACTGTAAGTTCAGTGATTAATCTGTAACTTCAGTAATGAAACTGTAAGTTCAGCAATAAAACAATTAGTTTTAATTGCAATGAAAAAGAAAATAACGACAATTTTATCTGTCGGATTTTATCATTTAAATTATAAGACTTTATATATTGAAATCTATTAAATGTCTTAACTGAATCTTTTCTTATTTTAACTAATTTCAAGTTCATCACTTTGATGCTTTTATTATTTATTTATTTTTTGAAACAGTCTTTTCACCCCAGTCATTCTTAAAAAATGTCAAACTATGATAATTTAAGACTTTAATTATAATAGTTTGACATTTTTCATTTAAAATTCTTTTAGTTTCTTGAAATGTATTTTGTTTATGTTAAATGTGTGTTGAAAGAATTTTTGAAACATCTCTACAATGAATATTCTTATCTCTGCAATATGCTAAATAGTTTTGCTTTAGTACACTTCTTTGAGATCTTTTTTATGTTTATAACAGATTCAGTTTCTAATTTTTTCTCTTACTAAAGGATTCTTAAGCAAGCTTTTGTCAACAGTTTGCAAGCTTTAAATTACTTTATGCTTTTTCAGCTGTTGCATTTGTCAATAATGGGTATGACCTATAATGAAATATTTTTGTCACTTTTATAAGCAACTCTGATTGAAATGGGTTGAATTAATTATGTTAATATGCAAAACAGCATTTCTATTGCAAACAAACATTGCATAGAAATTTCTTCACTCATTTTACATTGTATGGGCACAGGTTGCAGAATTTGTATCTTTGATTAGCAGTTTCTTATCTCTAAATAATTTATAAGTTTCTTTCAGAATTTAAAACAGATAACAGAGTTTAAAACAGATAACAGAACAGATTATCGAACAGATAACAGATTACCGAACAGATAACAGGTTACAGAACAACAACAGATTACTGATAACAGATTAGAACTTTTGTTAAATAGTTAAAAACTTATTAAATATGTGAATTTGTTCCTTAAAATTGATTTTAATTTTGTCTTTTCAAAACACAGCTTTTTTTTGCACTTTAAGTTTTGCTTTTGCAGATTAAGTTGTTTTTTATGGGGATCTGTTTTGAATTTATTGCAGACCTTTCTTGAAACATACATTACTATTGTTTAAGGCTTTTTGATACATTATTGGTTTGATATTCGACACAAGATTTCTTTCTTTTTTTAATTTTTGATTACTTTTCTATAAAAATGTCTTATTAGTTAAAATTATTTTTAACTTAATTGAATAAAAGTCATAAAAGAAAACTTGACCAAATTTTTCAAGATTTTTCAAAATTTGACTGAATTTTTTCAAAATTTTTATACTGAAAAAAAGGTGAAAAATAAACATATAGTAATCACTAGCCCGGGCCAAAGAAACATTAAATTAAAGAAAGAAAAAATATTTCTAGGGTCATTAAGGCTAATGAGTGGCTACTAGAGAAAATTGTTACTTTTAAAAAAAATTTTCTTTAAGTATTGAAAAGTGATCGTGCTATTGTGTTAATTTACTATTTTTCCTAAAATTTTGGGAAATATATGCCATTTTTGGCACTTTGGTGGTAGATGTTTCAATAGGTTAAAAAACTTTAAACCTGGTTTATAATGCCATTTAAAGCCTAGATTTGTATATATTATTTGCATCTTGTGGTTTGTTGCAGTTTAGCGTTGTTTTAGTTTAGTTTAGAATTTTTCAAGATACTAATTAACCCTTTGTCTGCTTTCATTGACATGAAAGTTTTTAAATTACCGTTATAAAAAAATAACCCCCCTAATATCTTTAAACATTAACCCTCATACAGTATTGTGCAAATTAGTTTGGACAGTGGCAAAATTGGAATAATTTTCACAATAAGCCCAACTCTTAGCTATGATACTAAAGATTCTCTTGTTTTTTCAGATAAATAAGTGTTTTACTGTAATCTAGTGGTGTCTGGCAAATCTTTGCTGCCGGGAAGATATTCTAGCAAACGCATCAGTGGCTTCAGTGCTACTCCAGGCTTTGTGCAGAAAGGTTGTGACGGAGGTTGTGATGGATTATTCACCTCGTATTCACGATGGGCATCACTCCCAAGAAACGTGCAAGCATTATAGCTTTTAAAGAACATGCTGGTTTGAGCATTTGACAGATTTCTAAAAAAATGAAGGTGGCCAAGTCAACCGTTGGTGACATCTTGAAAAGAAAAAAAGCAAAAGTTGAATATGTCCTGACCGAAGCAAAGGTGAACCGCTTCGGTCAGGACATATTCAACAAGGACCCAAACATCCGTCTAAGAAGATGTTTTGGGGTAGTTTTAGTGCTAAAGGCCTTGGACGACTCATTAACGTAGAGGGAATGATGAATAGTGATAAATACAAGGCTATTTTGGAGACTCATTTGCTTCCTAGTATGACAAGGACTTTCCTGATGGAGATGGCATTTTTCAGCAGGATCACGCACCATGCCATACTTCACGTAAAATGAGCACATTCTTTGAAAAAAGTGGACTGGAGATTTTAGACTGGCCTGGAAATTCTCCAGACATCAATCCCATTGAAAACGTATGGGCTATAATCAAACAAAGACTCCTGAAAGAAGACTGTTCAACAATGGCAAAGCTAATTAGTGCTGTAATTAGGACCTGGTATCATGATGAGCAAGTGACTAAAATGTGTTCAACTTTGGTCGAATCCATGCCAAATCGTGTTCAAATGCTTGTAAAAGCAAAAGGAGGTCATATCTCCTATTAATTATATCATATTTTGTACCATTGGCATGTTTTTTTTTATAAAACTTCAATGTGGCAAATAATTGTGTTATTTCAACCACTGTCCAAACTAATTTGCACAATACTGTAACTTAGTTTCAATTAGAAAATTATTTTTTCTTTTTGTTCAGTGACATAACTTAATTTTTTCTAAATTTATATGATAAAAATATAGTTACAATAATTAAAAAAATCCAATAGTTTAAATTAATAAGATATATAAATTAATAAGAGAAGTATTAAAGTTAAAGTTGAATAATAATAAATATAAATAAATTTGTTCATTATTTTATTTTATTGTTTCTAATGAAGTCAATCATTGTTATACATTGATAAATAACGAATACAAGCTAACAATAAGAATAAGTGCTAACAATAGTGAGCAAGCATTCTTGCGACTTTCCAATAATCATATTTCCTGAATTTCTTACAATTTAAATATCAGTAATCAGCAAGAATATTTTCATTGTGTTTATTGCAAATATTAAACACAATGAAAATATTTTCATTGTGAATATTTTTTCATTTATCTTTTCTAAAATCTAGCTATTCCACGTGTACAAAAAGAAATGTTGTTAAAATTACCTCAAGAATATTCCTTACTAATCATTTTTTGTGTTTGATTAACTTAAATAAAAAAGTTTGTTAGATAATTTTAATTAACTTAGATAAAAAACTAATTTTTATTCAACTAATTTTAATTATTAAAAAAAATTTAAATTTAAAATTCTAGTTAAAATAAAAGTTGAAGTAAAATAAAATGAAGTCAATTATTTTTAATTGCGATTTTTCGGTTAAGTTAGTAACACTACTAAATGAGAAATATTTTTTTGTGTTTAGACTTTGACGTACAGTTCTCAGAGCACGTTGCGTGAAATTAGATGCCGTGTTTGTCGATTTATCCATCAAAGTTTTATTTCTACACCACTCATGGCGAAGCTTATTCATTTTCAAGGTAAAAATTTTATTTGAAAAAAAATTTTTTAATACTTAATTTATTAATTCATTTAGTGGCATATTAATAACATTCAAAAAGGGTATATCTTTTTTTATAATGTTGTTCACCTCCCCAAGGTTTAGAGGGCTATTGCAGTTGAGTAGGCTACTTTATTGTGGTAACAACCCTTTCTTAACTCTTTAACTCTGAAACACAAACTTTAAAGAACTAGGTCGCTGCTTGGAGAAACTAATTGAGCAAAGTACTACAAATTACATGGTTGGAATTTCTCACTAATGAAGGGAACACTCACTACATCACTACGGCATATTATATATGTGTATATATATATATATATATATCATATATTTTTTATACTCACTACATCACAACAGCATATTATTCATATATATATAGTACATCATATTATATATATATATATGTACCATATGCCTAGTTGGCCTATTTTAAATGTTTAATTTAAAGCTAACATTGTTGATTTTTTTACTGATTATTTATTTTTTATATATTCATCTCAAGGCCAAGGGGGCAACTACAATTAATAAACAGAGAAGGGTACTTATTTCTATTATTTTTATTATTTTTTTATTTTTTAATCCTTTCTCAACACTTTAACTCTGGTATATTACCGTGAAAACCGTGAAAAGTACAGCAATAATTTAGCTCGTTTCCACTTTTTCAACAATCGCATTGCCAATGCATGGAATATGTTACCAGATAAAGTAATCGGTTCTCCAACTGTCAACAGTTTTTAAAGCGAGCCTCGATAAGCTCTAATGTTACTACAGCTCGCAGCTATCCTTAGTGAAAGTTGCAATATGAGCTTCACAAAAACTAACTATAATCTGACGTTCTATGATTTTTATTTTGTCAATTATTTTTACTTTTGTTGTGACAAATATATACTACTACTACTATATTAGCACATTAGTAAAGTTGTTTTTAAGATTATGTTTTATATTTAAGAAAATTTAGATATTACATTCTAATATCTAAGGAAATATATTTTCATATTGTTTTTGTATTGCAAAAGTATTTTAAAACCGTCTCTTATCAAACTTCTATTACAACAGTATCTCCAAGCATAAAAATAGTATCTTTTCATTTGCAACACTACCATCCCAACCTTGATGCTTGTAATTGCGTTTATCTCTTTTTAAGTCAGCTAATGAATGTACGCTCCACTTTGTCTATCCCAATTTATCGTAGTTTGCCTATATAAAATTTGAGTTAGCTATCTATAACTATTTATATATAGCTATATATATATATATATATATATATATATATATATATATATATATATATATATATATATATATATATATATATATATATATATATATATATATATATATATATATATATATAAGTTACCTATCTATAAATTTGAGTTAGCAAACATGAAGGACATTCAATGTGGGTATAGGAATTAAATTTATTTTTTCTGTATTTATCATAGGTACTGAGGCATTTTTAATTTTATCAGGCAGTTTATCATCATCATAAAAATTCTTGTTGCAGGACAAAAAACTTTCTGAATATGTAGTTGTTTCCAAAAATGTTTGCAAAAACATTTGCAAAAATGTTTGCAAAAAAATGCAAAAACAATATTGTTAATAATCTCTTTAATGTCATTCCTCCTGACAGTTTTTTTTCTTTGTCTTGTTTGTTAAGGTTAAATAATTTGATGTAATAGAAAGCACATCAGCTAAAATATTGTCTACAAAAAATGTGGATGATTTCTGTTTTAAATAAGTTAATTGCCACTTTTATGATAGCAGTATATGTGTCAGAATTAGATAAACACACAGCTAAATATCTTTAACTTATATTTACTTCAGAAATCCAAATATTTGATTTTTTTATTTTTTTTATTGGTATAAATTTTATTTGAAAAAGTTTGCTTACATCAGATAGACAATGACAGTACTAAAAATGAGATCCCCAAATGGCAACTATAACTGAAGTAACAGCATGAGGCATAGTTGTAGCTGACTTTATTAAGAAATTGTTGATGATCAATAATTTGTAGATGTATTGATGACCAATAATTTGTAGATGTATTGATGATCAATAATTTGTAAATTTATTGATTTTAAAGCAATGTCACTTGTTGATTTTTATCTACAAGTCTTGAATAAAGAGCCAAGGTTAATTTCTTAGATTTCATAATTCTAAGGATTTTCAAAAATTTGGTCTTTAAAAATCCTCAGAATTATTCTTGATTTTCTCTGCACAGACCTTTTTGTATTTACAACTTCCTGTGCTTTTTAAAGTTAATGAATGTAGTATTTTTATCATTTCAACTCACCTGAATTTGAAATAGTTGTATATTTATTGTATATTGTTAATGTAAGTACACTGTAAATTGTTATTGCAGTGCATTAAAATGCATTACATATCTTCAGTGCGTTAAAATGCATTATATATCTTCAGTGCATTAAAAGCAGTATAGTTATAAAGTATTTTAATCAAGAAAATGCTTTGTCACTATTATAGCAAATGTTTTATTGATCAAGTTTAAAGTATAAAGAGAAGTTGATTCCTGTGTGTGATCATACGTAGTTTCTGTGTTGATTCCTGTGCTATTTATAAAAGTTCAAAGTACTAAGTAACCGCTGTACCATTAAAAAACAACAAGCTATTTATTTTCCGTAAATCATTTTTACAATATATTATTAATAATAATAAAAATTATAATAATAACAACAATAATAGTAATAATAACACTAAAAATTATGGTAATAGTAATAATAAGTATGTTTACAATAATTCCACTTAAAAAAATATTAATAATAAATATTATAATGGTAGTTATAAGCATAAAATTATTTATAATAATAGGTTAATGATTTATTAGGATGGTGTCACTCATACAGAAATCTGATTAAATGAATGACACCAATTTTTAAATATAATATAAGTAATAATAAGCGAAGACATACATTAAAACACATGGACCGTGAACACATAATTTAAAGCACATGATAATTGTACTGATGATAATTGTAGTAATAACAAAAAGAAAACTAAACAAATATTTTATTAGTAAGGATAATAATATCTAAAAGTTATTTAATATAATAAAAATTTTTCAGAATTTTTCAAAATTAGTTTTGTTTAAGATGGAGAAAAAGAATTTTAGGATGTAGTTTTTTGGACTTATTCAAAATGCATACAAGGCTTCTGTTCCATTTACAGACGCACTGAAAAAAAATAGAATGTTAACCATACTTTGGGATTTTAAAAGATGGTACATTTAGCTTTCCAGCTTCATTAGCCAAATATTCCATATTCTTTATAATTATTATTCATTGTTCTTGATATAAGGAATAATAATAATAATAACAAAATAAACAAAGTTAAAAAGTAATAAGTTTTTCCTTATAAATTTAACTCAAAAAATATGTAATAAACATAGTTCAGCCATTATTGAAGTTGTTCATTAATTTTGATTTTTTTTTTTTTTTTTTTTTTTTGCTCAGTTTGATCTAAATTTTCTCCAGCTGTATAGATAGGATGGACAAATATGTAAATATAAGATGGACAATGCAGCAAACATATAGCTACAAAGTCATTGAGCAATTATCTTTTTAAAACTGTATATAATATTTTGAAAAGAAGGCTGCAATCTACTTCTTTCACACAGGGCATTCTAAGTAATATCTTTACAAGTTGTCTCACAATAAAGTTTAACATTGAATACAATGCAATGAAATCAGCTGTAAGTTGCTTATCAGAAGTATTGGTACTTAATATAAGACCAATGTTATAAACTTGGCACCTTATGTAGACAAACCAACTAGACTATTCTAATTTAAAGATATATGACAGGCTCCAAAGTATATTGACATAGCTCTACTCTAAAGTGAATTGAAAAGTAAAAAGTTTATTGTGTTTAAGTCATCAAGTTACCTGTGTTTGGCTCATCAAAAATCTTTAATAAAGTTTTATTTATCTACAGAAACTTTCTTTAAATTTTAAAAATTTGCTTTAAAGATAATAGTTTTTAAACTACTAACAAACTTACACCCTACTTACTTACACCCTAGCCACTGTGGACTTACATCCTGCTTACTTACACCCTAGCCACTGTGGACTTTACAGATTTTATTATGTGTCAGTTCAATAAAACTTTTTAAATGATATGGAAGTGTAGTTATAGAAGAAAGGGATTTTTGAAATCTATATAAGGTTTTGTAAAAGCTTTGTTTAAGTAACATAAGTAAAATGTTTTATATAGTGTAACTTTGAGCTATTTGAAATTAAAATTCCTTTTTGGATAGGAATAGGAAGTAAGTCTGCAATAAAAAACTATATTTTTGATAATTGACCTTGAAAATTCTATGCCCATTATTATTAAATGGAAAAGGTAACATTTATAAATCTTTTGTTATTTAAAATTATATTGAGAGAAAAAAACCATTTTCTAAGGTTTTATTTTCAGTTTCCTTAACATATTTATACTTAGATGGTGGTGTACAATGTTATCAAATCCTTGTTGAAGATGTGCAAGAATCAAACTTCAATTTAAAATTGGTTTTAGAGAAAATTAATCATAAACAAGACGCAAAGTTTTTTTAAACAAATTTTGATTTGTGTGGTTGTCAAAAACAAGATGCAAAGTTTTTAACAACTTTTGATTTGTGTGGTTGTCATAAACAAGATGCAAAGTTTTCAACAACTTTTGATTTGTGTGGTTGTCAAAAACTAGTTTTTCGGAATATCAAGTCTTGCAGAAAAAAATCTTTCTTTTGGTGTGAAAGAGATTAAAATGAAGCAGGTGATAAACTATGAACACTTGGAAGCTTTGACTATTGGTATCAAACTACTATTACTTGGAAGCTTTGATATCAAAGATATACTGTTAATAATAATTTTAGAAAATTGAAAATGAAAGATTTTATGAATAGGGTTTATCCAAGATTTTTCTACCTTGATGAAGCTCAATACTCTAGTCCAAAATTTAGTGTTTCCTCCTGAATTGTATATTCTGATAGGATTAGTAACTACACTGGACAGCTTATTATTGTATCTTTGGTCAAAATTTTATAATTTCTTGAAAACTAGGGGAGACTGCAAAGAATCTATCAAATGTAGAGGTTGGGATGGGAACAACTCTAACCCGATACTAAGGTGTTTAGACAAGTTAGAGAGAGTTGAGTTATCTGAAGTTCCTAGTTGTATTCCAATAGCTAAATATGTAAGAGGCTTCAAGGCTGTAAAAAGCTCTTGTTTTGTTTGAACACTTCAGCATGGGTTTTATTGGAACTCTTCAGTATTGGTTTTGTTTGAATATTTCAGTATGGATTTTGTTTGAACACTTCAGTATGGGTTTTGTTGGAACACTTCAGCATGGGTTTGTTGGAATACTTCGCCATGGGTTTTGTTAGAACACTTCAGTTTGGAAAGCTGAAGTTTCCTTTTTGAAAAACCTTAGCTTGGGTTTTGTTGGAACTCTTCAGTATGGGTTTTGTTTAAACACTTAAGTATAGGTATTTTTTTAACACTTCAGTATGGATTTTGTTTGAACACTTAACTATGGGTTTGTTGGAACACTTCAGCATGGGTTTTGTTTGAACAACTTCAGGATTAAGCGAGTCTAATCAAGTTTAAAAACTCGTTTGTATGTACTCAAGAATTTTTAGATATTCTTGGAAAAAAACTTTCACTCAGTTGAAAGGTGCACGTATTCTTGAGCAACCCTTTTTTGAATGCCACAGCTATGGCTTATCTAAACTTACTGGAAAATCTGGAGAATTGATTTATTTTAGGTTCACAGATCAGCATAAAATGGATTTAAAAGACAAGAAGAAAACAAAGAATACAAAGAAGACTCCTCTTTTCTGTAATTGACTTTAAAAAAACTTATTTGGTGTTGGATTATGAACCGCATTATAAACATTCGTATTGTAAATATTTTTAATGTTTGCTTTAAATTTTATAGAAATTATTTAAAATTTAATTTTAGCAATAAAAAAATAAACTAAAGTATTTTATTTTTATAGTGAAAATCTAAAGTTCTTAAGTATGCTCAGATCTCCTCCATTTTTTTTATTTACTTAGATCTCCTCCATTTTTTCCTTTTGAAACATATAAAGGCTTTAGCACTTTGTTCAGCTTTTAAAAATTCTTTTTCAATTTTTATAAGACAAATACTCTTGTTTAAATCAATCTCTTTTGTCATTTGCGTAATATTAATGGGCCTAATTATGTAAATCGCTCAGTAATTTTTTCAAATCTTGTTTGAAAAAAGTAGTAACAGTTATATTTGCAATTGCTTTAGATCTAAGATCGCAAAGTGTGTTTTTAATATCAGTTGTCATTTAATCATGGTTTTCATTTTTCCTAACAAATTAGATAGATATTGTACTTTTAGGACAAAGTTTATCTGATGATAAGCTGTTACCCTTGGTTACCTGTTAGATTGATGCTTTTAGCAAACTATGTTTTGCTTGAATGAATTGTTAAATAAAGTTTTTAACAGGTCATTTGTTACAAGAAACATTAACAAACGTTGTTATAACTCGATGCAAAACCAAGTTTAGTGAGCTGGGGCCATATTCTCATCGCTCCGTTAAAACTTAACAGTATGTTCTGCAAAAAGTTCTTTTTAATTATATTAATACAAAAAGTCTTTAAAAAAATAATTTTTTAAACTTAAATGTTTTATTTTGGAATTAGTTTTTTAAATTTATTTAACAATCTACATGCTGTTCACATTTGTGGATAGCAATGATTGTGAAATCGATGTTTCTTTTAATGCTGCAGGAATTCTTTAATAAATACCAACAATAAGGGTAAATGTGTGTTTTCCTTGTCGATTACATCTTTTAATAAAGGATTGTTGCTATATTTTAAAAAAATGCAAACTTGACTTAGAATTGACACAAATGCAAATTGACTCAAATTTGACACAAATAGTTCTTTTTCTTTATTGAACTCTATAAATTTTTTAGTTTTGCAATTAGTTTTATTATTAGTTCAAAAATGTTTTAAAAAACTTTATTTCTAATGATGCTCTTTCTCTTCTAGATAAGGTCCAAAAACGCATTCTAAACGTCATTGGACCCGCTCTATCTGCTTAGCTTGAGCCTCTTTCCCATCACCATAAACTTGTATCTCTTTTTCTTTTCTACATATCATGGTTGCTGCTTAAAGAAGTTATCGTTTCTAGTTCCATCAACTAAAAATCATTCTCGCTTGACTCGTCATTCAGCTAAATCTCATTCATTTACTGTATCTATCCCTGCATGCTCTAAAAACATTTATTTGTCTGGTTTTTTCCCACGCATTTCAACCCTTTTGAATTCACTTCCATCTTCATGTTTTTCTTATTCATACAACCTCTCTCAAAACTCAAGTCTTCTGTCAACCGTTTACTTGCTCTTTAACTCTATTCCTTTTTCCTAATAACTCCCAACTTAGTAGTGGTTGCTTGCAGCCTTGTTGGGAGTGAACAAGAATTTAAAAAAAAGTCACAAACTTTTTTGTATGTGTAGTTTACTCTATAATCGTTGTGATGTCACTATAATACGTTTAACCTTCGAACTTCGTACTTAGTACCTTCGAACTTCGTACGATGATTGATTTTATACTGCTTTTTACTTTTTTAAATTTTGGAAACTGAAAAATTATTATTATAGCTATTTTTGTTTTCTAGGTTACCCCCCGTCTTTGCTTGAAGTATTGTGCACTGGGGTACCTTCTATGCATATTTGTATAGAATTTATACCGGAATTGCTTAATCAAGCTCATTTAGAAAAGCAGGTGCAATTCTGAAAGTTAATTTTAAATTATTTTTGTTTTTTAAATCACGGTTTACCATCTTTTATTTAATATTTGTCTTTTCTTTTTTTGTAGTTATTTGCTGTTCAATTAATTTCTTACCTCGCCATTCACTATCCCATACCTAAATCGTATTCAATGTGTAAGTACACTTTACAAAGAGTTTCTGATCTACTCATGGCGCTTCCTTTATCAAAACGCAATCAATTTTTTGTACCAGCGCTTAACTGTTTTACTAGAATTTGTAAAGCGTTTCCGCCACTGCGTAACGAGGTTGTCAAGTTACTGTTAAGCATCGGAAAAATTGCCGCTTCACAGCTCAGTAAAATGCCTTTGACAGGTTTTTATTATTATTATTTGTTTTTTTATTTTTAAACTTTTACTGTATTATTTGTATCTTAGACAGCGATATTTTAAAGACTTAATATTTTTTTATTTTTGAAACATTTAGTTGTAAATAAGAGTGCAAATATTTTGGACGAAAATTACACTGATCTTGATTTTGAAATGGATATTGACCGTGAACCAATTAGAGATAACAGTGTTAATAATACAAACCCAAATCGTAGCATTGACTATAAATTACCATCAAATCATCATTTTATGAAAGCTTGTTCTAGTCAAGAGCTTGCGGACGAGACGGAACGTGTATTTGAAAGCATTATGAAAACGAACTTAGAAGAGAAACTTGCGTTATATGATACGTGATCTTGTTGTGCAAACGTAATTTACGAAAAGAGATATAAGCGGTATATAGGTTGCAGCGGCATAAATATGCGAAAAGATTATTATTAATAACTGTTTTTAAAAAAATATTTATACATTTTAAAAAAATTCAAAGAAATACAAAAATGTTTTTTTTTTCATTCGATTTTAGTAGCCATCGGTTTTTCCTTCTCTCCTTGGGTCTGACATAGCGTAAACTATACCAGGTCTTTCAACATATATTGCTTGCGCAGATGTTTTCATTGGTAATATAGTTTCAAAAGTGTGCCCTTTAGCTTGTAGTTTTTTAATTATCTCCTCGCTTATACTGCTTCCTTCTTCTATATTAATATAATTTGGCCATAATTGATGGTATAAACGTGGTGAGGCAACTGAATGCGCCAAGTCTAGACCAAACCACATTTTGTTGATAATTGCCTTAAACAAAAAGATATAAAGATATATATATATATATATATATATATATATATATATATATATTAGGGTGGAATGAATTTTAGTTTTTTTTACAATTCGTTTAGCCTGGGTGTGCAAAAGTTGTCTATTCATTTCAGAAATACTCTGGAAAAATATCAATGGTCTAGGAAATTATCTTGAGGTGCCTTAAGACCTTTAAAATTTTAATGGGTCCCTAATATTATGTAAAAAAAAGTTTTTCAAAAGTATGTCATGTTGGGTCTCAAAAGAAGCAAAATTTTATAAAAATTTCAAAAATAACAATTATTTAAAAAAAAAAATTGTTATTTTATAGTTTATTGCAGAAAAAATGACCTTTTAAACTAAAAATGAAAAATGTTTTTTTTTTTTTTAATTATAATTTCAAAAAAAATCTTAAATAATAATTTCTTTATAAAATAATTGTTATTTTTGAAATTTTTATAAAATTTTGCTTCTTTTGAGACCCAACATGACATACTTTTGAAAAACTTTTTTTTACATAATATTACGGACCCATTAAAATTTTAAAGGTCTTGAGGCACCTCAAGATAATTTCCTAGAGCATTGATATTTTTCCAGAGTATTTCTGAAATGAATAGACAACTTTTGCACACCCAGGCTGAACGAATTGTAAAAAAAACTAAAATTCACTCCACCCTAATCTATATACTGCAAGTAGTTATTACTCCGCGGTGATAAGACCGTAAGGACTTATTATTATAAGTCCTTACGGTCTTATCACCGTAAGGACTTATTATTATAAGTCCTTACGGTCTTATCACCGCTAGAAAGTTCATGCCTTCTTCAGTACCAATGTTGCTTATTGGGCTAGAGCCGGCGTGTTAAAAAACTAAATTAAGAAAATATTGAGCAAAATCAATCCTAAAACTTTTTATTGTATTTACTTTCTGCCCCTCGCATTTAAACTTTTGCTCTACCCAATCGCGTTACATTATTCTTTCTGCTTCAGAAATAGAATTTCCTAAAACTACTAAAGTCTAAAAATTAATTAAAACGCAAGAAAAAGTTTATTTTGAATATATTATGTCATATAAAAGCATAAGTAACTCCTACCTGACTCACAGAAGCTATTATCCTACCACCTCCTGTACCTCCAATCACGAATTTAACTTCCCCGTTTTTATCTGTCATTATGATTGGTGACATTGATGAGACCGGAGTTTTGCCACTATGCACCTTATTGTATGGAGACGGTGCTAATGGTGCTAAACCTTCTTGTATTGTGTTCATTGTGCTAAAGTCACTCATTTCATTATTATAAATGATACCAGTTTCAGTTGATCGATACATGCATCCAAACCTTGAAATTTATAATAAGAATATTAAACAAAAATATATATTTAAAATAAGATAAACTTGTTCATTTACAAACCAATATTATATATTCATTCATAATACACATTCATTCATTCGTGATACTTTTGTTTGAATAAGGAAAAAAAACAGCTTACGCACCATTCGTTAATAGTTGTTGTAACCGAAACAGCATCTCCATTTTCAGCAAGAATACTTGCGTGCGATGTTCCCTTATCTGATGGAATTACATATTCAGATCCATAATATTGAAAATCACGAGTTTTGCTATCGTCAATCTTTAGACGTAAAGAGTCTCCAAAGTTTTCATCCAAGGCATGTTCAGTTTCCTTTTAAACATATAAATTTACAAACTCAGCAAAACATTTTAATATATTCATATTTTTAAAAATTTTTATGAAAATTTACCTTATTCAATTGATTTTTATCTATAAAGTTTGGGTCGCCATATTTACTTTTTTGAGCAAATGTGAACTTTAGCGCTTCAATTATCCGATGATATGTTTTGGCTGATTTTTCTGGGTCTGTAGGGTCCATATCAAGAGGAGATAAAAAATAACCTAAAAATCCGCAATTAACAAAATATAAAAAAAATGCTGAGCTACAAAAAGTAAAAGAAATAACAACAACAAAATTTTTGCATCATTAAAAACATAAGTATTAAGAAAAAATACCTTTTAATATATTTAAAAATTGTATGACAGATACTCCTCCACTTGGTAAACCTATAGTAGACAACTTTAAATCGTTGATATATGTTGTAATAATGTTTCTAGTTTCCACTTTATATTCTGCTAAATCATCCAAAGTTACAATGCCCCCTGCTATTGATATGTCTTTTACAATCTTTTCTGCTAATTTTCCAGAATAAAATGATTCAGGATCATCCCTTATGATTTTTAGCGTTTCTGCCAGCTTTGGATCTTTTAAAACAGTTCCAGCTTGTATGGGTTGATATCCCGATGTAAGCAATAAGTTTCTGTAAAAAATAAGCCTGTTTTTATTAATTTTTAATATTATAAATATATTTTGATTAATATTGCAATCTTAGCACAGTATATGTTTATTCACAGTATATATTTATATATGCTATAAAAATGGTAACTCGTCGCTGTCCCAAGATATTAATTTTTTTTATACAAGTATGTCAACATGTGTTTCAAAAGAAGCAAAACTAGATGATTTTAAAAATTTCAACAAACCTTAATTAATTAAGGTGCCTCCACCGGGAATAACTTTCAATCATAAGTGATTGATGGAAGCCTGGTGAAGAAGGTAGAACTCTGATTAAAAGATTTTATAATGTTAAAATAAAGATAAAGACAAAAAAGAAGATTTATTCAAATTGTTAAACCAACTGAAAAAAACAAATACAAAATAAAAAATAAAATTGTTTTCATAAAATAAACCAAACCATGGACCGCAAATAAAGTAAAAAAACCATTTAAAAGCAAGCTTCTGCAAGTCACTGTAGCAACTGATTTACATCAATCCAATTTTTGATGCTTTTTGTTAACTTTGCTACAACAATATGATTTGGTAATAGTGTTTACACTAGACCGTTAGTCTATATGCTCTATCGACTGCTGGTGCATACCAGTTGACAAAACTACTGGTGAATACCAGTAGACGAAATAACTTTTCAAGCAATGAGTAGTTAGCGTTTGTAAGATTTTGTAAGATCTCATTTGTAAGCCTAGATTCAATAATCTTTCATCCAAGGTTATAGGATTCTTATGTTTCATCAAAGGTTATAAAATTCTTATAGTGTTTAAAAACTTTGTAGTTCCTTTTTTGTTTTGACCACAATATCGATTTCCCCAACGTTCCTGAAACTATTGCGCTTAACTTGTTTCTCCGCGCAGCGACCTTGTTTGTCATGGCTCATTTTTGAAGTTCTTGGGCTAAAAAAGATAAATACTGTAAAAAAAATTGGTCTCCAAGCGCATATTACATACTCTAGGTAAGGACATATACGGTGTGTACAGAGTTTGATATGTTGAGTTTATTCTGGGTAGACTTACGTTTTGTTTGACAATTATATGACAGGAGTTCTGTTTGCAGTTGAGTTCGCTTTATCAACCGCGTTTTGAAATCTCTTCTTTTTTGCTTGTTTTTCTTTTTAATTTATTTATGAAATATATTTTTCAATGAAAAGATTTGGAATAAAGCAATTGCGTGTTTTAGAAAAAATTACTAAAAATAAGATTGAATGATCTTCTTACCAAAAACTGTTTTAAAACCGCTGAAAAACCACATTTTTAACGGCATTTTATTAACTCGATATGTAAAACGTACACGCCAAAGTACTCAATTTAATGCCACGAACTTCCAAATAACACCGAATGTTGCCTTAAAATCTCTAGTTGTCTCAAAATGCTAATTCATATTTCAAGTGTCATAGTCTAAAAGAACATAAAAAAGACATCATCTTCTGTAATAATGCTGTTTAATATATCATTTGGTGTTTCATCTGCAAATCTATTTTTCTGCCAGCGTATTTTTCAGTGGGACTATGCTGAAGCATACTCCCGGAAAAAAAAAACGCGAAAAAACGCAGAATATGTTTATTTATTACTCGGATAGCATTCAACTCGGAAGTTGTTCTGCAGTCCAATCAATATCTATTTAGTTGACTTGCGTGTATACGACATGCTATGCAAAGAACATTCTATGCTTCCTACCAAGGTTTTCCATCTTTTTGGACTAGTGTAAAACAAGTTATAAATTTTATACGCAATACCTAAAAACTTTCAACTCTGTTCGTAATTCTGCGGCAAGAGGACTAAGTTATGACAAACTGATGAAAAATAAATCGCTAATAGGTTTTCTTAGATGATCTTTGCTTGTGCTTTTTTTTTTTTGCTTTACTGCCGTAGTCATAACCTTGGACACCACAGTCTTTTTTGGTATGTGTTTTTTTATTATTATCAAACAAGATAAATCAGCAATTTCGCATTCTTTGATTGCAGTCAACAAACTCTAGAAACAGCTCTTCAATTTTCTTGGTTTTTCTTTCTTCATTTAAATGAACATAATTTTTAATAACACCAACAATACTTAATTAAATTTAAGACTTTTTTAAAACTTTTTTGTGGTTATTAAGGTGCTCCCAGAAGTTCATACGGTCTTATCACAGAGCACCGCGGAAAGGCATTTAACTAGGAACTTCACGCCCCTTTTCTTACCAATATCACTTAATGTGCCAGAGCCAGCATTGGACCTCTTGATTTTCTAACAAATGCGCCACGGTTGCAGTGTTTATTGTGGATAGGCATAAAAAAGTCATCGTGCTCCACATCAACTTTTGTTTTTCAACGTTATAAAGAACAGATAAAGCGCCAAGCATGTTAACTAAATCAAAAACTTCCTTTGCAAAACCATCGTTGATGTTGAAATAAGCACCTACATTACAATCTGGGTTTACTTATTTATCTGAATCGCTGAATCATATCTTTTGGCAAAACTCGATATTTTTAACTTTGTTTGTTTTGTAGTAAAATTGAAGTAGCGTTTCGTTTCGTTTTGCATTGCTTTTTTTATTTTCTATACCTTATTTAAGCTCCAGATTTGTAATTTATTTTTTTATTTGATTACAAAATAGGATTTTATATAATTTAGCATTAATTATTCCAATGAATAAAACATTTTTTAAATGGAAGGAATAAATAAAAATATGTTAACTTATATCAAAGGGTAGTTATTTATAACCAGCAGTGGGGCATTCAGAGATGGATCCAGGATTTTTTGGTGTTTGAGATAACTTCCAGAAATGAATCAAACTCCAAACATTTGTATTTTTGGAGGCTGGGAACAAAAAAGCTCTTTAACTTCATACCCCTCATCCTCCCCCCAAATGTGACAGGCAGCAAGTTAATTAAATATTTTTGTACTATTCTCAACTAGACTTATATTCATCGATAAATTTTAAGTTTCAATCTAATATCTCTCTGCGTTCAAAAATTATGACCAAATAAAGTTTACACCCCCTTCAATTTGAGGGCGTTACAAATTTTATATGGTCATAATTTTCGAACGCCGAATTAATGAATATAAGTCTAGTTGAGAATAGTACAAATATTATTTTATCAACTTGTTGCCCCTCAAGTTGAGGGTGGGGGAAGGATGATGAAGTTAAAGAGCTTTTTCGTTCCCAGCCTTCAATTATCGCAATTTATTTGCAAAGCATCATTATTTAACATAAGTATAAACATACAAATATTTGGAGTTTGCTCCATGTCTTGAAGTTAGCTATCTCAAACACTAAAAAAATCCTGAATCCGTCACTGAGGGCATTTGTCAGAGTTTTAGCACAGAACTATAAGGTTCGAGGCTTAATTGCCGCAGGCCCGTCTTTACCTATGTCCAGCCTAGGAAGCCGCTGCGGGGCCAAGGCATTTGGAGAGACCAGCCGGAAAGGAACCAATTTTTTTTTTCATTTTGCAAACCTCAGTTTTACACTTTTAAACTTTAAACAGAATATATATCAGCTGGAAACGACCGATTTAACCTGACGCACAAATACGGAAAGGTTCAACAAAGTAAACAAAATGTTTTAAGTAGTAGAAATTGAATTGATAGTGGAATGAGCTGTATTGCTCTCTGTCTATTATTGTTCAAGAGGTTTAATCAAGTTTAGTCAAATTTGAAAAGAACTCATGTTATTGGTGGGCACCAACAAATACTCTGCTGCTGTAACCAAACCAAAAATCTTTATTCATCGAAATCATTTCCATGGATCAGTCACTGTTCTGTTGAGCTTGCAATCGTCTACAAGACAAATTGTTGTCTATCAAGGCATCAGACTTCTCTGTGGGAAGTCTGATACCTTGATAGACATCAATTCTGATACCTTGATAGACATCAAAAAGCAAGGAAATATTCTCACTTATTCTGAGAATAATTCTCTCTGCTGTTGTTACAAATTGTACTGGAAAAAGTTTTTTTTCAAACTTCAAAAAAAGCAAAGAACTGCCACAGGTCTAATAGCGGACAAAAAAGTTTATCGGCTGTATTAAGTATGTCATGAAAAAAGAGTGCTGAATAACAGATTTTTTTTGTTAGAGGAGGGGGGAGAGAGTTTATAGAGGCCACAACTGTTATTTCACTGTGGGGCCAGGATGACCTAATGATGGGCCTGGATGGCGGCTCTGATTAAATTCTCTTCCGTGCTATTCTGTGATAAGTCCGTTATACCTTCTTGGGACACTTTATTAGCTAATAATAAAAATGTATATATTAATAATAATAAAAATATATATATTAAAAATATAAAATATATATATGTTAATGCAATAAATAATCCTTTTTATTATTCTTAAACATTTTAACGTTTTTATTATTCTTACATTTTTTAACGTTGAATATTTTATACCTTTAGACAACACTCCATATAGTTTATAACTGATTAAACTAGAGTTAAATAAATATTTCTCAAACATTTATTAAGTTTTATTTTAATGTACCGCAAGCAATACCTAAAGTACTCGTATGGTTCCAAATAATGTGCTCAAACTTTTAGCCAATTATTTAAACTAAAGTAAAAAAAAAACAATTGACGGAAAACGGAAAAAAACATATACTGAAACTTTTTAGTCCCTGTGCTTTTTTCTTGCTTTAATTAGGTTAACCTAATTAACAGCGTGTGTTCCACCGATTCCACCCTCTAACATCGTGTGCAATTTCTGTCCGCTTTTCTTTATGCTATCTTTCTAACCTGACTGCTTCTATCTTTCACTCTAAGATATCTTTGTTTTTCCTAAATACACTTTACTCTTGGCCGTAAAGCGGTTATGACGCTCCTTCTTGGGGGGTTGAACTTGTCTTTGCGTGTCTTGGTATGGTGGTCTTTGTATGGCAACTAGCCGAAGGAGAATAAACCACAATACCAAAAAAAGAAACAATTGAGTTTAATTAGAATCAATGTTTTTCAATCGATGTAAAATCAATGTTTTTGTTCTTTTTTATAAAACATTTTTTTTTTGTTAAACATTTTTGTAAATGTAAAAAAATCTTTTAAAAAAAAAAAATTTTTATGGCATTTTCAGTATCCTAGTGGTAGTATCCAAGTGATAGTATCCTAGTAATAAAAAGAGAATTTCAAAAGTCTTGTTGGTTCTTAATTGAAGCGAAGTTGTAAAATAATTTCAAAAAAAAAAAGGTAATTTAAAAAACAAACAAAAAAGCAAATACTTTTATAGAATGTTTGTAAAAGGTTTTTTCTTTTTTAATTAAAAAAAAAAACTTTATTTTCGAAGCAGTAAAAAACTTTATTTTCGAAGCAGTAAAAAACTTTATTTTCGAAGCAGTAAAATACTTTATTTTCGAAGCAGTAAAAACTTTATTTTCGAAGCAGTAAAAAATTTTATTTTCTAAAAAATCTGAAAAATAAATTTTTTATAAAATGACAATTATTTTTGAAATTTTTTTTATAATTTCGCTTCATTCAATTTTGTTAAAATTTTTTAAATCCAGTGTTATCATATAGGACACATTAAGGTGCATGCTGAATATATTTTTAAAAAAGGTTGTTTTTTGATCCTATGATACATTAATTTTTTTCTTACTAAATATTTTTCTTGTCGGTGTTATAGCAATTAAACATACTTATTTGCATAACATTTAAAGTTGTGTTTTGATCAACAAACCGAAAGTAATTAATAGCAAAAATTAATATTTTATAATTCATAACTTTGTGCTCTTGAACATACCCGAGCAGCAATATGATGACGCTGACTCCCCCCCCCCCTCTCTCTATCGCCAGATAAAACAGTGTAATTAGTTGTGAGCCTGAAGTTGGTTGTCTAATTTGATCTCGGTCCACTACTGGAAGGTATCTTTAATTTGTAGTTGCCAATCCTAACTGGCACTTATAGAGGTATTTTAAAAACTTTTTTTAAAAAAATAATAAAGAGAAAATACCTTTACAAAACATTGAAATGTAACCTTAAAATTTAGTTAATTTTTAATGTTACAAATTTTGCATTAAACAAAATCATGCACTTTTTCAAGTTGACTTAACGGCTCGTTTTGTTGTTGACTTTACATAATGTTTTCGGTCAAATGTGGGGCCGGTGCACAAAAAATTTTTTAATGTTAGTGATAAATCTTAGACTGCATGTGAGTCTCGTTGAATCGGTAATTACGAAAAAATACTTAGTAATAAAACTATAAAATTGTCTTAAAACTTTAAATTATCGAAGTTTATTATACTTTTATAATATTTTTTTGTTTTTGTTTAAGCTATTAAGCATTTAGCTTCGTCGTTATGACTTCTTCATAGTTTATTACTTGGAGCAAGTTTTTTCTTTAACACTATATTTCTTCCATCCTATTTTTCAGATAACCATTTTTATTTCCAAATTTATTACATAATAATGAAACAATAAACCGTGAGAGATACAAACAAAAAATTGAATGCGTCTAATACATTTTTCTAAAACTGTCCCATTCGAGCTACACCCATTTATCAGTTAAACTTGCCTTGGTTTAAAAAGAGTGTCTTTGGTTCAAAAATTGTGTGGCTTTAGTTTGATGTAGAGTATATACTTTTCAAAAAAGTTTATATGTACAATATATATCTTACCTTAAACCAGCATCAGTTTTTATAAACTCTTTACTTAATGTAGCGACTCTATTTAAAATCGGGTGAACTACAAAACCTTCGCTTGTTAATTGTATAGCTGTGTCGACAAGTTTTTCCCACGGCAATCGTCCATACTTTCTCCAAGCAAAATACAAACCTTTAATTTGACCAGGAACTCCAATTGCTTGTCCACCTGTCATAAATTACATTGTTAATTGTATAAATTCTGTTAAATAATAGTACAAGAAGGTTTATATAGTTAACACATAAATGATATAATTAACAAATAGAAAATTGTAATTAAATTTTATAATGAAACGTATTTATATAATTAAGAAATATAAAAACCAATATATAAAAATAATTTTAAAAGAGAGAAAAGAAACAAATGTTTAATCTTTCATCCGTTTCTAAAGGGAAGGGTGATAAATTCATGGATTAACTTGTTTTCTAGTTTGAACTACCGTAAATTAGTAAAAATATATCCCTACTTTATGCAAATATAAATATAAAAAAGGTTTAAAGTTTACCTTTTACATAAAATAAAAGGTTTAAAGTATACCTTATACCTAAAATAAAAGGTTTAAAGTATACCTTATACCAAAAATAAAAAAAGTTTGAAGTTTATCAAAAATTTTCTAAAACTTGCTATGCCCAAAAACTTTATTTTATATTTATTTATGCGTTAGGTAGGGATCTGGGCTCAATTCATTAACGAGAGTATGGTGTGTTTAATATACTTTTAAACAAATCAAATTAGGATTGCTTTTTAATAATTTTTTTTTAAGCATTTTATCTCAATTTTAATCTTGGTTTGCATTCTCTGAAATAACACCTTAGAGAATATTTATTATTTAAACATTATGATATTTAAACTTGCTAATAAATATTACTATCAAAGCTCTTTACAACTCAATGAATAATTTTATTTTTAAACGTATTAAAAAGGAAGGCAAAAGATAAACAGTTGATAGATTTCGAAAATTATGAAATATCCAAGAAGTTAAGACATATAATATCAACATTGCATTACAAAAAATATGTTGCTTTCAACAAAAAAAAGACGTTGCATTACACAAAATATGTTGCTTTAAGCAAAGCAATTATGATTACATAAAAAATATTTAGTCTTAAGAAACTGCCACTTGTTTATAAGTTGTAATAATTGTTTTTGGTAGTTTGTGTATGTTACGCCATTGTACTCACTAGACAGTTAGTATGCCGGATTTGGGATCCGAAACTCCGTATTTGACCTACTTTAGGGAAGTTTTTTATTATTTACAACTGTTACATTATATGTTATTTGGTCCCTTACTGTTTTTTCTCTTACTTGTGGTTTTATTTTTTTAAACTTAAATTTTTATAACTTTATAATTACCGTATCGTGATTTGTTAATATTTTTTTCAAACATGTCAACAGTAGACTTTCCAGGAGCTCTCTCGCGAAAATCGAGAGCTTCAAATGTATTATTTTCTTTTATATAAATAAGCATAAATCCTCCGCCACCAATACCAGTTGCGTACATATTAATAACACCTAAACATAGTGTGGTAGCAATCGCACTGTCCACTGCAGAGCCATTTTGGCGAAGAATATTGACACCAATTTTTGAACAAGCCCCAGCGTCACTAGAAACTGCAGCTTTTGCATAAAGTTCTGCTGCATATGTGTCATGAATTTTCCCATGAATATGACTTTTTTTAGTAAATAAAGTTAATGTGATGCCAGTAGCAGCTGCAATACCGAGAAAGACAGCAAACGTTGTTAGAGACATTACAATCAGTTGCTTTGCACTGCAGTTGTTTCTTAAAAAAACATAAATAAAAAACATAAAAAATTCACAAGAAAATCTTTGAAACACATATGAAACACTTCTTTCCCGTACCCTCTTTTATTTGGATTGGCTTCCATATCTCCAGGTGACTCTTCAAAGCAACCGGTTGCATTAACGTCTGATGAACTAGGTATTATATTTAAGCTTTCAGTTGTCGTTGACGTTTTATTGCTGCTATCAGAAGTTTTTATTGATAAGTCTGGATTTTTATTTTCTCGTGGGCCGTTTGTAAGTTCCAACGAGTTTGACGATTTGTATTCATTTTCGGCGGGTTTTTTTTCGTTTTTAATCATTTCAAACTAATTTCTTAAAACAATGCGTTCAATTAAAACCATTACTTCAAATTTAGCGTATATTTTATTTAATATTCCAATATTTAAAACTTAAAATCTTTTTTTGATTAGGCGTTCGAAAAAAATTTACGAAGACGCGTTTGACTTACGCCACAATTCGAAATTTTCGTTATAGCTGTTTTGAATTATGTTAAAATTGAGCTAAAGTGAGCGCCAAAGCAATAAAAAATGTTTTTGTATAAAAAGTAAATCATGCGTTAAAATTTCAATACGACCTTTCCAAAACCTTTAGGACGAGTAAATTTTAAATTTTAATGATTTTATTTTTTATTCCACCACTATCCACCAACGTGGTCATAAGTTTTAGCAAAAAAGTAATTGCATTTTCTAAAGGATTTTTTAAGCGTAATAAAGAAAAGATGAAAAAGAAGTTATAATTTACTTTTTAAATAATCGACTGCGTTTTAGTGATTAAAGCTCGAGTTGCTCGATCAAGCTTTTGTAGAGTTAGTCAATTTTAAAAAATTGAACCAAATTAGTAGTTAAACTTAAAGGTTTAAAAACTATGTAAAAACTTTAATATGAGCAGCCCTGGCTTACTGGTTAGATTGGTGGTTTCAGAATTAAGAGATATATGACCAAAGCGAGCATCAAATATAGAACTTGATGCACACTTTGGTCATATATAAGACATCTATTAGGAAATCGGCGTAAACTTCCTTAATAAATGCTCTACTGTCGCGCTCTATTTTTATTTTGTTTATTTGAAGTACTGTTTGCAAATTTAACAATTATCCAGGAAAAAAAGTTCTATAGAATTTCTGTAAACATTTAAAACATTTGGCCTATAGAAATTCTATAGAATTTCTATAAAATGTTTATCAATTTTCTATAAAAATTATTATAAAACTCTTTTTTTCTATCGAAAAAAGTAGAAAAAAAGTTCTATAGGAATTTCTACAGAAATTAACAGAGGTTCTATAGAAATTCTATAGAATTTCTATAGGCCATACGTTTCAAATGTTTACAGAAATTCTATAGAACTTTTTTTTCCTGGGTAAACAATGTTCAAAAAAGTTATAAAGTTTACATATATCCTATTTAACAAATTTTTTGATAATGTTATGTTCATCAATTAAAATGACTCTAAAAGAGTACCTTTGTAACAATTTAAAAACAACTCGATTCAAGTCTATCAAGCAACTCAATTATGGTTTTATACTAAAAAGTTTTTATGAAAGGTTATTCATTTTTTTTCCGTTGGAAATTTAAGGAAATATTAGTAGCATGTACAGTAAATATACAGGGGAGAGTGGGGAAAAGTGGGACGCGGTAGGATTAGGACACCCGTATAGTTTTATTTAGGAGCAATGCCTAATTACTGTTATTTATTGCAAATGTATGGATTTCTTGCGCTCTTTTTATTAGATCATTTTGCCTTTCTGCGCGTGGTAGAAACTGCTTTTTTGAAAGTATCTCTAAAAAGTATTTTTGCTGATAGCCTAGTAACCCATGTATGTATTTATTTTCGATTGCTTTTGCACTTTTTATCTATTTTATAGGGAAATGCACTTACCATTTAATATTTAGTACTAAATTTATTTTTTATGTAGCTTTAATTGTGTGGCTGTAATCTGCCCTTCATAGGGGTCAAGTGGGACAGAGTAAAAAGTTGCTGTCCCACTTCTCTTAAACAGTTTTGCGTTATTTTATTGGGGAAAGTTCTACAACTTTTTAGCTACGATTTTTTTGTTGTTTTTAAAATAAAAATATTGGTACGTTTGGTAGGGTTCAAGCGGTTTTTAATTTTAGTTTTAGTTCTTATACAGTGGATTTAAAAGAAAATTTGAAAAGAGAGACCTTTATTGAAGATAAATTTGATTTGATTCATCATTTTTGTTTGGAGCAAATTCAGAATTCTTTTTGCATCAACAATTTGAAAGCATTTGGAAAGCAAAAGGCATGCATACAAATTTTTTTGATTTTAAATAAAGTCATAATTTCATTAATAGTCTGAAATAAAATATAGTAATAACAGTAACCTTAATACCATGACAATAAATATTTTATTATCAAACTTAATTTCCTTTAAATTTCAGGTCAGGCCTAGAGTTTATAAAAGAAAAAGTGAAACTCCACATGCTTCAGAAAACATTTTAAATGAAAAATGGAATAAGCCGTAGAAAAGCAGCATACTCAGCTGGCATTTCTGCATTTCATGTGTATTAAAAAAAAAATGCTTTTACTAAATATTTGATTAAATTTCCACGGTAAAAAAACATAACCTTGTTAAAAGTTTTTTAATATGAAACCATAATTGATTTGCTTGTCGACTTGAATCGACTTATTTTTAATAGTTACAGTGCACACCCCTTAACAGCAAATAACTCCAGACATTTAATGTACTGCTTAATCTAATAAAGCTATGTGGTTTGATATATTATATATATATTACTTAAGTGTAAATATGGCATATGCAAAATGTCTATCATAATATGCCAAAGCGATTGGCTGGGAGTGAAAGATACTGTTTCCCACCACCAGAAGAGCGATGTACTATCATAATTGATTTACATATTAATATACCTAATTTTTAGGTAAACTAATAACTTTTTATTGAATAAAGATTTTTATTTACAATATTTATTTAAAAAAAAATTGTTTAATACTTTAATTTACTGGTTTTAAAACCAGTATTTTTTAATTATTAAAAAGCTAATGTTTTATTTCTTAATGATGACATTTTCATTCCCATTCCATATCAAAGACGATTTTTAAATAAGATTTTTTTAAAAATGTGTTGAGAATAGTTCAATGCTAAGTATTTATATATTATATTTGTGTCACACAGGTAAAAATCCTCCAATTTTGAAGCATATTTTTTTTCTAGCATTTTTTCTTTTATGTTTTGTATATCATTAAGGTACACAATAATTATTTTTTGTTTCTAATTCGATAGATAAATGATACAAGTTCATCAAATGTTTGTACTTTTAAAAAAGTCTTTTGACTCTTTGTTTAAGGCCATGGACTACACAAATGTTTTCAGTACCAAAGAATTAAATTTTTGCCTTACGTTAAGGCCAATTATTAACAAAACTGTTAGTAGCAAGTGCTGTGACAATAAAACCACATTTTGTGAAAATAGACCAAGGTGATGGGCAGAATTCAATAAAATCAATAAAAAAAATTGTTTTTTTTTTAAGGCCAAGGTCAAAACAATCAAGACTAAGACCAAGGCCAAGGCCAACAGTTTCAAGGCCAAGGCCTCAATTTTTGGCCTTAAGGCAAGGTCAAGGCTAAGGACAAACAACTCTGGTATATGTATACAATCTATTTGTTCCTTAAGTGTCCGGGGCTACTCGACTTTCCGCAGTGTAAGACTTTTGATTTTTCTGTTTTTGCAAATATTTTTTTCGCTCAAGAAAAATTTTGAAATAATGTGTCAGCCTGTAAAAGATAAATGGTAACAAATCTACTTATACATGAAACAATTTGTTATTGTAGTTAAAAAATCTTTTTCAGATTTAATTTTTTTAGCTTTAAAAATAATCTTAATACTTCAAACAGTAAAGTTTTATTATTTTATATTTAAACATTAAAACAAACTACTTTGGTTCATAAATTGTTAAAATAATATACAATTTTATCATGTCTTAAACATAAACACGATAAAAAAGCTATTTTAATAACTTGTATAACTATCTAACCAATACGTATTATTACGTTTAATAAAACGTAGTAATACGTATTTAAGACTTTTTAAAACACGTCTTGTGCCTACTAGGTAGAGAGTTTGCTAATAATATTCAAAATGTTTCATTTATTAGATGGGAAACATATTTTTAAATGGAATCATTTTTCAATATATTAAGAACTTTGTTCTCTATACAAGTAAATATATATATATATATATATATATATATATATATATATATATATATGAAAAAAAATCTTTAATTATATATTAGGAAAAAATAATAAATACTAATAACAAAATATTGCCACATATAAATTAATATCATATTATGTGGTCAACTAGATTTAGGCAGATAGTCTAGCCAACAGCTCTTGGCATTTGTCATTATTGAGTGAGCATGGGTTGTTTGCCCAGTAGCGTAGTCGACTAGGTGGAATGGTGGAAGTGTTTGGCTGGATTGGTTCTATTTTGTATATCACTTGTTTTTGGTGTGTATTCATGTTTTAAATATTTTAGATCGAAATGAAAGATTAGATAGCGAAACCTGGATAATGTATAAGTTTGACAATTTACTTTGTTTTTACTCGTTTTGAGGCGGTTAACACATACAATACCAGTAGCATCCTTCAATCCTGTTGCTAAAAAAAATCCTTAACAAGCTTTTTATCGTCTACTGTGCTATATTTGTTAAGTCCAACTACAACGACGCTTAACTCGCGACTTTGAATATTTTTATTTCGAACGGGTATAATGGTACTTAATTGCTGCCGTTGCTGTTGGCTCTTGTCCGTTTTATCTTTTAATTTATTATTTTTTTCAATTTATTAACACTATTAACCAAAAAATTGATTTTGTCTTTTAGAGTTTTTTCTTTTTCATACCGTTGCCGAACCTCATCGCAAAAACAAAGACAACAGGGGCAGCAGAGTTGCTATTTACACAAAAGATAATATTATAGTCAATGAAGTTAATTCTACTCAGCTCAACTCAACATCAATTGAGCAAATCTGGCAAAAAATAAAAATTGGCGAAGAACCGTTTCTCCTCCGGTGCTTATATTGTCCATACAACCATAATAACTAGGTTCTTACTTGGAGTATAACATCAATCACGGCCGCTCGGCAGATACTGCCAAGAATAAACTGCTCAAAAAAGCTGCTATATAGGGATTTCAACTTTAGTCATACATGTTCTGAGTCTATTGAAGTTAACGGTGATATTGCAACAGTTACTATCGTGAGAGATGAGCGTCAAGGCGATATTAGGTTCCAAAAGTGCCTTGATGAATGTCACCTAACTCAACTTGTTACTTTCCCAACGTACTGTAGTATTCGAAACGTAGAGCACACTAGCACTGATCATAAAAATGAGCCCGACCGTGCTATCGTTAGTTTGCCTGGTCCATTGTAGTGTTACTCTCTCGGTAATACAACAATGGGCCAGCCAAACTGCTTCATTGAAGATCAACTCGCTGTTATAGGCCTTGACAACTTGCCTACTTTGCTGCTGCAACCTCAACTTATTTGGAGCCGAGCAAACTACGCAGCAATACCCTCCCACATTGCAGCTGTTGATTGGGAAACAGAATTCACTGGTTTAAATGCAAACAATAGCTACCGGCTCCTAGTAAACGTGTGTAATGAAGTCCATCAATATATGCATTCCATCGACAACTACTCTCTTCACTGAGAAACAGGAGCAATGGGTAACACCAGATTTTATTAAAGTGGTCATAGCTAAACGCACCTCTTGGGCCAAGTACATTAATGCAGGTTGCGATACGCACCAATTACTCAAAGAATCACATCGGATTGAATGCAAAAACGTTACTAAAATGATAAAATCTGCCAGGCACAACTACGAAGAGAAATTTGCCAGAAAGTGCAAAAGCAACCCTAAACGCTTACATGCACATGTAAAAAGCAAACAGAGCGTCAGGAACACTATTACATTGCTAGAAACAGCTAATAGCAACATCACTACCGATACTGATAATACATGCTCATTGTTGAATATCTATTTTCATTCGGTTTTTGTTTTGGAGCCCGAAGGTCCGAAATCAGCTTTTGAAAGTTGTACTGAAGCAATTTGCGTCGTCGACCCAACTAGTTTTTTTTTTCAATATAGTACAAAAGCGCCTCAACTACCTTGATGAAAGAAAATCAACTGGCAACGACAGTTTAAATCCACGGGTTCTTAGTAAATGTGCAGCTACCTTTGCTAAACTTCTTTCGCTTGTCTATAAGTACTCGTTTGCGATTGGTGTAGTTCCCGACTTGTGGAGAAAATTTAATGTAACGTATATTTCCAAGAAGGAGAGTAAACTAAATGCATCAAACTACCGGCCTACCTCTCTCACATCCAATTCATGCAAAATGATAGAAAGTAATTTTCAAACAAGTATAAAGGAACACTGTGATGCTAATGGCTTAATTACTCCAAAGCAACATAGATTTGTTTATCGCGAGGGTTGCGTCTCAAACCTGTGAGAAACTCGGGACATCATGACGGAAACCATTCATTGCAATCACGTAGTAGACGTCATATACACAGACTTTGCAAAGGCGTTTGACAAAGTGCCGCATAAACGCCTTCTTCATAAGCAAAGAGCCTACGGTATTCAAGGCACGCTCTCAGACTGGATATCAGTTTGGTTACGCGACCAAAGTCAACGAGTTGTCATCAACGGCTTCACGCCAGAATGGTATGCGGTCACTAGTGACGCGCCACTAGACTCGGTCTTGGGCTCATAGGTCTTTAAAATCTTCATTAATGACTTGCCGGAAAGCATCATTCATCATCTGAAATTGTATGCTGAAGACAGTAAAATTATTGGCATAATTAAAAACGAGTGGGAAAGCATCATTCTTCAAGCTGACATTGACAGAGCAGTGAAATGGTCACATACTTGGCTCATAAATTTCAATATTAAGAAATACAAAGTAATGCATGTTGGCCGCGCATGTAACAAGTTGACGTGCAATTACTCAATAGCCAACGCTGACGGCACGCGTTATCCACTCGAAAAGACTGTAGTTGAACAAGACCTTGGTGTGATAGTTTCCAAAGACCTTAACGTTAGACCATAAGTAGAGTAAGCTGCACCAATTGCGAATAGAATGCTTGGGTGACTCAAAAAAATATTTTGAAATTGCAGTTTTTATTTATGGCGCGAACGTTGTATCTTATTTACATTCGCCCCCATGAGTTTGCTGTACAAGCCTGGTCGCCGCATTTAAAGTCCGACATTGCTATCCTCGAGTAAGTCCAAAATCAAACAACACCATCTATTAAACGCCTGTCCTATGAAAATCGACTCCAACAACTCGGTCTAACAACACTTGAATAACGCCATTAAAGAGCAGACCTAATCGAACAATTTAAAATCATACGTCAACTCGAACTTGTCAGTTTGTTTGTCCTGCAAAAACATTCAAACAGTAAAGTCAAGTATATTTTGAGGGGGCATAATCAAAAGCTAGAATGCCAGCTCGTACGAAATTATGAAGATTGACATTATTGTCTCGCGGAACGCGCTTTCCAAAGCAGCATTGAACGCTTCATCAATCAATGCTTTCAAAAACAGCATAACAAAGTAAATTTTAGAGACACAATTGCTGCTTTGTCTGTAGCTACTGTGTATTTTTTTTTTCGTCATCATAGAGGGGCCTGGTGTAGCACCTCTTCATCAAACTGTAAACAGATTTATTGTATATGCTTTTTTTTTTTTTGATCACTTAATAATAATAAATAATAAATATTTAACGTACTTTTAATGAAGCAAATTTAAGATCGTTTAAAGGAACAACTATTTCTACTACATTAAAAAAATATTAATATTCTAGATGATGTAAACTTAGTCGACAACACTTTTTTTAAACATTCTTTGAAAAATACAAACCAAATTTCTCACAAGTAAAAATTTATTTTAAACCAAAAAGCAATAAATCACCATGGATTACCAAGGAACTAAGAAAATCTTCGAAAATTAAACAAAAACTCTATATTAAATATCTAAAATAAAAATCAGCAGAAAGTAAAACTATATATAAAAGCTACGTAAAAATCTTTGAGCGACAAAGAAAAAATCTTAAATATAAATACTATACAAGTTTACTAGAAAAATTTAAACTATATTCTAAACGTACTGGGGAAATCATTCGAAAAATTACTGGCAAAAATGTCTTTACCTAAAAACATGAAAATAAATGAAGACTTCTTAATTAATAAAGAAAAGACAGCTGCTGAGTTAAATAAATATTTTGTATCTGTTGGCCCAAACCTAGCCAAAAAAATTCAATCAACTGATGGTTAAAAAAATATATCTTTCATTCCCCCGAACATCACACCTTAACTCCTTTGAGCTAACTTTGATGAATTTGAATGTACTTTTAAAATGCTCAATTCTAACAAAGCCGTTGACCTAGATGATATCAATGGAAACATTGTTTTAATTGATATGAAGTCTAAAAAAATATTCTGTTCAAGATATTTTCATGTTCCATCAGGAATTTTTCCTAATCAAATAGCAAAGGTAATACCAATATTTAAAAAAGGAGATTTAACTAATATTAGTTATCACCGTCCTATATCCATTCTTTCTATTTTCTCAAAAGCTTTAAAAAAAAATTTTTATAATAGTAATTTTTATAAAAATTTATAATCATCTATTAAATAATAATCTCATATATAACAACCAATATGGTTTATAAAATAATAATTCTACGGAACAGGCTGTTATGCAGTTTTCACGTATAACTGAATCTTTTGAAAGTTCTTAATATAAATTTGGGAGTTTTCATAGATTAAGCAAAAGCATTTGATACCATAGATCATGAAATTCTTATAAAAAAAATACAACATTATGGAATAACTGGTAATGTTCTAAAATGGATAACAAACTATTTAAATAATCGCAAGCAATTTGTCAACGTTGATTCATTTTGGCATAGAAATTTGCTTAATATAACATGTGGTGTACCCCCCCCCCCCTCTTTTAGAAGACATTTTGTAGCTGAACCGACAACGAATTGCTGTCAGCACTTACCCGTGCCGACGTCAGCCGCCTGCTGTGTTTATACTTGCTACTAATGGTCCGACGTAAATACATCGTATTTACGTCGGACCATTAGTAGCAAGCTTAAGGCGGTTTAACAGCGGACTGATCGCGGCAAAACGCTAAACCTTCAACAGCGGTCTGTTGGCGGCAAGCCAATATTGGAGCGAGGGCTTCGATATAGGACCTTCTGTTATTCGCACTTCAATTTCGAGGCATGAACCTTCCTAAACCTTATTTTTGTACTTCTTTTTGAATATAGACACTTATCTTTAGTGAAATTGTTTATTATTACATGACCTTATCCAAAACAATGCATAAATGACAAATTTTAAACTTTTTCAAGTTTATTAAATAACATTACTAACTCAAACACTTATGGTAAATCAATTAGCCTACGCCTTGGCGTTTTAACCTAATACCCAGTTAACAAATATGAATAAAGAACAATATTATGAATGTTGTAAATCTCAATATTGAATTAATATCTATTATTTTTATTATTAAAATAATAATAGAAATTAATTCAATATTGAGATTTACAAGTACAGTTTACATATTACAACCATAATGAATTTATTAACCTGAAAAATTATGTATAATCTCAATAAATTAATGTTTAAGTTGCGTTTGGCGACTCTATTTTTAAAATCTTTTCAATATAAAAAGAAACATTTCACACTTCATTCGGATACTACTAACAGTAGAGAAACAATAACGTTAAACGAAAATCGCTTCACGTAGCGGTCTGCAGACTTTTAATGTACCCCTGAAAGAAGACGCTGGTATATTAAACAAAATATTGAAATTAACCAGTTAAGAGATACTTGAATAAACATAATAAACTAACCTTTTCATTCTTTAAAAACACCTTTTGAAGGGATTATACCAAATAGCGAGTTAATAGCAAGTAACTCCACATCATTAGTGTATCTACATTCAACATCATGGAAATAAAACCAATATAATGTTAACTTAATACCCAGTTTTAAAAAAACAAAAGCATAGTTAATTAAAAGCTGTGGAAATACCATTAAAAAAACAATATAAAAGTAAAGTAATACACATGTTACCTGACACCTGTATTTTTTAAACTAAAACATCAGACCGCCATCTCTAACTAACTGTAATATCAAACATGTTATTTTTTTAAAAATGAAACTGTCATTCCATATAATAAGACCCTCAAAATGACGGTTTAATTTACCTTAAGAAAAAAATTAAATTAGGATGGTTTAAGTTACCTTAAAAAATGGCTACCTGACATATTGATTCACTATTTTCCAATATGGTTAAGGATTTTAAATAAGATCAAGTTTTTTTTTTCTATGTAAAACTACTAAACCTATTTTCAAAATAAAATCTCCTATCATATAATAAAAAGATAAATAGTATTTGAAAAAGTTACTAAAGTGCCTGGTTGCAATCCAAGCAGTTTTTTAACCATGGCGAACCCTTGAGGTGGCATAAGCGTAAATAATATGTGCACGTCAGAATGTGCACGTCAGAATGTGCACGTCAGAATGTGCACGTCAGAATTAGAAAAAATCCAAACCTGAAAAAAGTTATTAGTAATCAGAAGCATAATATTAAATCACAAGCATACTACCACATACTGAGTTTTTATGAGAAGGTTTATGAAAATAGCTTATAAAACAAAACTGTAGCTAAATTTCCTTAGATTTCCTCTCATCTGCTATAGAAGTTGAGCACCAAATTAGTTCAAAATTTTAAGTAGTTAACTTAGTTTCAAAAATTTAAGCATCATTACATAAGTTGTCATATATTCTTTTTATTTCATACAATTTATTTTTTAAATGATTGATATGATCAATATGGTTAAGGATTTTAAATAAGATCAAGTTTTTTTTTAGTAGTAGACCAACTTTCAAGAACAGTAGACCAACTTTCTAGAACTTGAATTATGCTATATTTTTTTAATCATTACTACTAAAACAAAACTGATTCATACATTAGGTATGTGGATTGAAAATTTTAAATTGATCAAAGGCTTGATTGTTATATATCATTGGAAAGAGCTTTAATACAGTAATTTAAAGTTGAAAAAATTATTAAAAATTGAACTATTCTACACAAAGTTACGACGTTTTTAGTCGCAAATTTTTGATATATGAATTTGTTAAAGAAACTGTGGTCAAAATTTAATTTTTTTCACTTAAATTGTTATAACTTTGTCAATTCTTATCTAAATACCTATAACTTGGTATCAAAAGATAGGTGTAACAGTGGGCTACAAATTTATAACATCATTCACCTTTTAAGCGTTTTCTGGGGGCTAGAGGGGCTACCGAACCACCACCTTCACCCTAAAAATAAGCATATTTCTTTCAATAAATAGTCTTTTTTTCAGCAAATCATAATTATTATATACAAGAAGTTGCTATATTTTTATTCCAGACCAACAACAATGATTAATGTATATTAAAGTTGGTGTATATTAAAGTTTAGTACCTGGCATACCTGACTTGATAGGACTATCTTTTTAAGTTTTACGACTTGCGATACCTTTATGCAAGTTTCATCACTTGCGGTCTCTGTTTTTCAAGTTTCATCACTTGCGGTATCTGTTTTTCAAGTTTCATCACTTGCGGTATCTATTTTGAAGGTTTCATTACAAGTAATATTATCATAATTTGTTACATATTACACTTCAAAAAAAAACCAACTCTCCTGGTTTAACATCACCAGTAAGCTGTAACCTTTTCATGATGTACTCAACAGCTTCAGTATCAGGTTATGTTTCTAAAAAGAAACACCACAAAAAAATGTTCACCCGACGCTACCTAAAAAAAAGTTCAAAATACTTGGTACAGAATTTTAGCACAAAATTCGGTTCCGTAAAATAGGGAGTTGAGTCAATTTTTATACCGAATGTAATTTTTATAAATTTAAAATGTATTAGATTCCTTAAGATATTTCTTTTTCAAAATGGTTTCAACCACTTCATTAGCTTATTTAGTTCTAAAGATATACGTGTTTTAATATTTTCAATACACGGACTTTATGAAATATTTTGTTAAAGTATCTCATTAAATTTTTGGCACCGAAAACTTAAAAAAAAAAATTTAATATTCTTTCGTAAAATGTTGCATTAACAAATCTGTAATAAGACTTTATTAGAAATTTAATCGTAAATAGGAATTATTTGTATAAAGTTTTTCCGGAGTTAACAAACACGGACCATTAAATGGTCAGCAGTAAAATATATATTGAAATTTGTTTAAGAAAAGTTTTAAATATTTTAGTTATTACTATTTTAAGCGTAACAAAACTTCGAGGATGAATATTGATTTAAATTAACTTTTATTAAATTTCTTTAATAGATCAAGTTATCAAGTGGATCCAAATAATACATACCGAAAACGTCAAAATACGCGGAAAATAAAGATTAGTCTTTACAAAAATAAAAACAGTCGACGAAAATATTGAAATAGTTGACGATTTCTTAATAATTATATATATATATATATATATATATATATATATATATATATATATATATATATATATATATATATATATATATATATATATATATATATATATATATATATATGTATAATTTAAGGGGTAAACAGATTCTATCTGTTGACCAGCTTTGCACCCTTTATCTATTATTTTCTTTATCTATTAGGCTGGCGCAGATGTATTTTTAATACATTGCTTCCAGTTTAGGATGTTGAATGCTGAATCTTCTTGACTCAATACATGGGTTTTGTTTATGTCTCTGTATTTATGACTAGGCAACTCATTCT
This sequence comes from Hydra vulgaris, assembly GCF_038396675.1. NCBI lineage: Eukaryota > Metazoa > Cnidaria > Hydrozoa > Anthoathecata > Hydridae > Hydra > Hydra vulgaris. The sequence goes on from NC_088929.1 coordinate 8,138,672, forward strand.
ATTATCTCCTAATGAGAGTACAGCTCTAAAACTCAGTTTTATGGTTCTGAGGCCGGCTAGTAGTCAGGTCTCCCGAACTCTATGGTAGAGAGGCTGATTCCATCAACAGCTGAAAAATATCAAAGTATTAACAGTGCTATGTTGCGCATGGATGGTGTCTCTGTTTGTACTTTTGGTGTGCATTGCCGAGGCCATATTTAGAGCCCTTTGTTACGGCTTAGGGTTTATTAATAGTAATATGGCAATTGCTTTTGCTTAGCGCCACAACACTCTATCGCCTTTCTCTTTGTTCTATATCGCTCTCCTTCATCTCAAGACTGCACTCTTTTTGATGTTATTTCTGATCATATTGATCAAGCCCTCTCTCTTCATCCATCAGCTAATATAGTTGTTCTCGGTGACTTTAATGCTCACCACTCTGAATGGCTTGGCTCTAGTGTCAGTGACTCTGAAGGCATTAAAGCCCACAACTTTTGCCTTTCTCAATCCCTAACTCAAATAGTCAACTTTCCAACTCGCTTTCCAGACAACCCGAATCATCTACCCTCTCTACTCGACTTATGTCTTGTTTCTGATCCTAGTCAGTGCTCAGTTTCTCCAGATTCACCCTTAGGTTCTTCTGATCACAGTTTGATCTCTCTAAAACTAATATCTCATTCTTCTTCATCACCTGAATCCCCCTATTATTGTACCTCTTCCAACTACCTTAAAGCTGACTGGGATTCTTTCCGTGATTTTCTTCGTGATGGCCCTTGAGTAGAAATCTTTCGTCTTCCTGTCGATAAATGTGCTTCTTACATAACCTTGTGGATTTAGGCTGGCATGGAATCTTTTTTTCCTTCTCAACAATTCCAGGTCAAGCCTCACTCTCCTCCATGGTTTTCCTCACACTGTGCTGCTGCGATTGCCAATCGAAACCATTACTTCCATATCTATCAGCAAAACAATTCTCCAGTTTTGTCAAACGCCAAAGTCTGCTATTCTTAGGTCATGAAATCTCGTATCTCATCTCAAAAATTAGGCTTTCGTGACTTCTGGAGAATTTTTAATAGTAATAATAATAAGGGCTAATCTTTAATTCCACCTCTCTTGCATGGTTCAGACTTTGTCACCTCACCTGAAGACAAAGCCTAATTGTTTGCTAAAAACTTTTCATCAATATTATCTCTTGATTACACCAGTTGCGTTCTACCTGATATTGCCGTCAAACAAGTTGTTTCATTGCTTGACATTCGTATCACTCCAGCTTCTGTATGTATTTCCTGCCTAGACTCTTCTACAGCTTGTGGCCCGGACAACATACCTGTTATTGTTTTGCAGAAGTGTTCTCCGGAGCTGTCGTTTATATTCTCAAAATTATTCAACAAGTGCTTTTCAGAGTCTTGTTTTCTAGCTTGCTGGAATGCGGCATCTGTTATCCCTATCTTCAAAAGTTCTGAAGAGCGATCTGATTCGCCTAACTGCCGTCCCATTAGTCTTAATCCTATCATAAGCAAGGTTTTTGAATCTTTAATTAACAAACACTTAATTTCTCATCTTGAATCGAATAACTTACTTTTTATCGTGCATTAGATAAAGGTTAAGGCCATCGCTTTTTACATTTCAAAAGCTTTTGATAAAATTTGACATGCTGGTCTTCTCCATAAGCTTTCTTCTTATGGTGTATCTGGCAACATCTTTAAGATTATTGAATCCTTCCTTTCCAATCGTAGTATAAAAGTTGTCCTCGATGGACAGCACTCTTCTTCTTATTCTGTAACTTCAGGCGTTCCTCAAGGTTCTATCCTTGGCCCTATACTCTTTTTAATTTACATTAACGATCTTCTAGATATTCTCACATCTAAGGTAGCATTGTTTGCTGATGATGCTACCATTTATTCTTGTCGTGATTAGAAACCAACACTCTCTGATTGCTTGAAGGGGGCATTTGAGCTTGAAAAGGATCTCACTTCTGCTACAGCATGGGGCTCACAGTGGCTGGTGAACTTCAATACAGATAAAGCTCAATTTTTTTCAGCCAATCGTTATCGCAATAAGTTAGATCTTCCTTTATTTATGAACGATAATGTACTCGATGAGTCATCTACTCTTCATCTTCTAGGATTAACTCTTACTCCAATCTTTCTTGGAAACCATATACCAAATCAGTTGGAAAATTAGCATCTGCTAAAGTTGCATCTCTTTATCAAGCTCGACACGTTCTTACTTCGGATTCTATTCTCTATCTCTATAAATCTCAAATCCGGCCTTGTATGGAATACTGTTGCCATATCTGGGGTGGAGGTGCAAAAACGCATTGTAAACATAGTCGGACCTGCTCTTGCAGCCAACCTTCAACCATTATCACATCGTCGTAATGTTGCTTCTCTTTCTCTTTTCTACAAATACTATAATGGGCACTGCTCTAAAGAGCTAGCGTCTCTTGTGCCATCTACTAAAATTTATTCTCGTGTTACTCGTCATTCAATTAAGTCTCATCCTTTTTTTGTGACTGTTCCTAAGTGCTCCAAAAACTCTTATTCGTCTAGTTTTTTTCCTCGAGCATCAGCTTTTTGGATTTCGTTATTTTCCTCTAAAATCTTCATCTTTTCTCTTCCAGTAACTTCCAACTTTAATTAGTTGTTGCTTGCACCCTTGTTGGAAGCTAAGATGTTGAAAAAATAAATAAATATATATATGTATATATATATATGTATGTAATATTATTATTATTATTAAATTTTGATATTAATTGTCAAAATTGATACTGATTAAATTATTAAGAAATCGTCGACTATTTCGATATTTTCGTCGACTATTTTTATACGTTAAGTATTCTATTTTATATACTAGATTAGATTGTATTTATTAGAATAAATAATACATGTTCTAAAGGACACGCAGGTCCATGTTGATGGTCACTAACAACGTTCCCTAAAATAAATTATGTTACAGCGTACAACATTGAATAAATAATTTATACGCAAATAATAAATGAGATATGCAGTCAACGCCGACATGACTTTTCAAAATTGATTGAGGCCTTGTTACGAGATTTCGCTGCGTAGCAAAAACGCGTAACGCATTTCTAAGTAACTCAACTCCACAAATATATTTTGCATCGTTAGAAGTTATATTGCGTCACTCGCGTCTTTTCAAGTACCGCAAAGTTATTTTATTAACGCGTTAAAAGTCATACAAACAGTTTGTTTTTTTCTCACTATAACAAAAGTTACAAATAAAATCTAAGTTCTTATTTAAAAAATCATTTTTATTATTTTTTTCAAATATGAACTAAATTTTATTTTGAAAAAAATATTTTTTTCATGAAACGTAAAATAATGTTTGTTTATTTTCTTATGATTTTACAGTTGATTTTTGGTTATTTTATTAACTGATAATAAATTTTTTCTTGTTTAATATGTGAACTCATTTTAGTGTTTTTAAACAAGAAAGAGTTTTTTTGTTGATGTTTATCAGTTACCGATAATATATTCGTGATCATAATTTATTTTCATAAATTAAACGAACGTCATTAAAACTTTACGTTAATGAATTAACAATAAACAAAATATCTTATTAATAAAATATTTCCTCAAAATAAATCGTGCATTTTTTAAACTATTATGACTAAAAATAAATTTTATATTCAAAAGAATTTTATATATTTAATTTCTTAAGATAAAACTTAAAACACTTAATTTTTTTTAACTAATTTTTAACAACAAAAAAATTATTTAACAAACTTTCTTTAACAAAAAATCTATGAGTTTACAATTGCGGATGCTTTTACTTACGACTTTATTTCTTCTGAATAAACGTCACGTTAACGACAATCAAAAGATAATTTAAATATTCTAAAAGATATAAGTTTTTGCGTAGCGCAAAACTGCTGAGCGCGTAGGCAAATTGCCTTTTCGCAAGCAAAATGCGAGCTGCGTAACGCTTCTTATAAGGCCTGTTGAGTTAATTTTACTCGTAAAGATGTTGATATTATCGGCATTAAAAACATCGAAAGGCAACTAATTCCAAATGTTAACAATTCGGTAAAAGAAACGGATATCTAAACGGATATTTGCGGATATCTAGTAAACATTGCTGTTTGCACATTTAATATTTATGTTCTCGCGTATTGTTTTTGTTGTCAATAAAAAAGAACACAGATTTATCAATTAAGACCAAGTTATGCAGAACTTTAAAGCAAGGTTATAAATCTTGTTTTACTCGCCTTATTTCAAGCGACTTTAAATCAAGCAAGTGAAGTCGGTTGTAGGGGGTCAAATGACTCAAGTGCAGGATTTTCTTTGTGAAACGTTTTTGCACGTTCTCAACTACCTTTATCAGTTCAGCATGAAATGGTGACCAAACTGGGGAGCAATATTCTAATACAGACCTAATATATGTATTGAAGGCTCTTACTAAGATATTAGTATCAGGGGACTTGAAACATTTTAAAATAAGGTATGCTCTAGTATTAGCTGCATGTAAACGTTTGAAATATGCTTTTGTTAGTTCAGTTGAGAATCCAGAATCATTTTTTTCAATTACCGAGACCTTTTGGAATAGAAGACCAAGCTAAAATATGATCTCCTAACTTATAGTTAAAGTTAAAGCATTTTTTCGATGAAGCACGCGCGATCCTATGAACAAAACACTTACTGGTAGAAATGGGTAGTTGCCATGTTCTGATTAAAGTATTACGTTGTCAAGAGCATTACCAAGGTGATGGCTACGGTCCGTATTGCAAAATGAACTGTATAAATTGATGTCATCGGCATAAAGCTTTAAAGAGCAGTCAAGATTGTTAACAATAGCAGTTATATCGTTGATATATATTAGAAAAAATGTTGGGCCTAACACACTACCCTGAGGAACTCCGCTAACGATGTGAGTTGGGTTTGATAACGATATTACAACCTTAACTTGCTGACATCTATTATTAAGAAATGCAGCAATCCAGTTTTTTAAATTACCTCTTATGTTAAATAGAACAAGTTTGGCTAATAATTTATAATGAGATACAGAATCAAATGCCTTTGAAAGTCAATACATACAACATCTGTTGTTAGATATTTGTCTAGTGCAACACTCCAATCATTTACTGATTCTAAGAGATTAGTGCATGTGAAGCGTTTTTTGAGGTAACCATGTTAATTATTGGCTATTAAGTTATGGAGAGTTAAGTAATTAACAATATCCGAGTTTATAATTCTTTCCATTGCACGACATGTGCATGTGAGTGAAATTGGTCTATAATTATTTATTATTAATTATACTAAGTATACATATATATATATATATATATATATATATATATATATATATATATATATATATATATATATATATATATATATATATACATATATATATATATATATATATATATATATATATATATATATATATATATATATATATATATATATATATATATATATATATATATATATATATATATATATATATATATATAATGGAAAAAGGTATGCCAAGCAAAAAAAACAATAATTGAATTTTTGAAATTTGAAAAAAGATTTATTTCTTTTAAATAAATATATAAATGATGAAAAGACCTAGAGGCCTTTCACTATTTTTATCAGTAGTGCTATGTTTAATGCTTTATCAAATTTTTTTTTATATAACTGTAGAAAGTTAGATAATAGAAAAATTAAATTGCTATATTGTAACTATGAGTTACCATTCAGGGGCGGATCTAGGGTACGTCTAATACGTCTTAAGACGTACCCAAAAATATCAAAAATATAAATTATACTATATTCGATTATTAATTGAATTTTAAAAAAGTAATTATCTTTTTTACTGAACTGTCAACTCAATAAGATTTAAGTACTACGCTTGCGTTTTACATTTACGGGCAATTGTGAAATAAAAATACCAATGGTTCTTGTTTAAAGCGATTTTTAAAACTTATATAAAAGTATCTTAACCGGAGGTTAAGCAATTCTTGATAAATAATATTTACCTAAACAGATCAATAAACGTACCCAATTTTATTTTAATATATAATTAAAAATCTTTTTAAATTTTTTATTTAGCTTGTTAAAAAAATAATTGAAAATTTTCTTTACTTATAACAATTTTTGGACGAACAAAATGCTTAACACCCTTAATAAATTTTTGACGAAATCTATTGTTTTGCAATTATCAGGAGGTAAAAATAATAATAATAATATTCTATAAATGATAAAATACATCAGTAGACGTACCCAGTATTATTTCATTATATTATTTATCTTTATATTTAATTTAGTTTTCATTATTTATTTTTTAAATATTCTGTTTTTTTATAAAAAAAACACTGTCGGACGTACCCTAAGACATACACCCTAATATACATACGAATAATTCAAAATATTCAAATTGGTTTACAGTCGTCCCCCGGTTAACGAACTTAATTCGGAGTACGAACTAGTTCGTTATCCGAAAAGTTCGTTAACCGAAACGCGGTTTCCCATAGGCCGCCGTTAAAAAATTTTTAATTGGTGGATTTTGCCGAAATAATGGGGGAAAAAATTCAAAAAATTTTCCAACTTGATAAATAAAATAGACAAAGGTGAAATGATTGAAACCTGAGATTTATGCACTTTTAAAAATTGAAACAAATTGAAATTGTGCATGAAAATTGCTTGTCAAAGTTTTAGAAAAAACTAAAAATTGAACATGAACATTGCTTTTTGCTGACAATTTTTGTGGATCCTTTTGTAGCAGTTTGAGCAGCAGCCAAGATTTTTTCCTTCGAGCTGATGATGGTGCCAATGGTTGATTTATTCACACCAAACTCCTTAGCCAGGTCACTTTGCTTTTCGCCTTTTTGTACTCTTTGAATGATTGTCTTTTTCTCTTCAAGAGTGAAAACTTTTCTGCTTTTTTTCGCAGGGTTCGACATTTTGAAAAATCGCAAAATCGAAAAAATCGCAAGTGGGAAAAAAACCTAGAAAAAAGCACAAAAATGCATGAAAAATATTAGTGAAACAAGAAAAGAAAAAAATGAAACAACAAAAGCACACCCAGCACAACCATTCACCTCCCAGGCTTCCATGACACTCACAAAACTGAGGGGGAAATGCTGGACGGCGCGCCCGACCTTCACGCGCGTGTGCACGCCATTTGGCGGTCCCGGTTCGTTAACCAAGTTCCGGTTCGTTAACCGGGGGAGGATTTTGGGCAAACTTTCGGTTAGTTAACCGAAAGTTCGCTAACAGGGGGGTTCGTTAACCGGGGGACGACTGTAATTTTAAATGTTCAAGCATTAATTTGTCTGTCCGAGTAATTATTTAAAATGTCAATTATGTTACAAAATGATAAAACAAAATTGATTTCTTTAAAAGATATGTTAGAAAAAAATATTAGTTCTTGTAAAGATATTATTATTGTCGACTCTTGCAAAGCAGAAAAAACTCTTAAAATTTTTGAAATCTATCTTCCAAAAAGTTTTAAAGAAAAACATAATGGCAATTTTGTTGTTTTAAGGTAAAGATGTTTGTTCAGGTTCCACAATTTTCTAAATGACTATTTGGTTAATTGTAATGTTATATTGACTGCTAGCTAGTTAAAAATATTTATAAATTTTTCAAATAAATACATTAATTATTATATTTTATGTATATCTCAGGTCTCTATCAACTGGAAACTGTCTGTACAGTTCTATCTCCTTGTGTCTAACTGGAAATAACTGTATGGCTAATAATTTAAGATTACAGACCTCAATTGAATTATTCTTAAATGGCGAATTTTATTCTAATCATCTAACTTTTCATAATGGTTTTGTTAATATTACTAGCTCTTTTCTATGCTTTGATAACATTCTTCCTTTATCAGTATCAGTAAATTCTTTGGATTCAGGAAAAAAATATATAGATTTAGTTCAAGAAGAAGCTATTATTAATTGTAACAATGAAAACTGGTCTTCTTTCCTTTGTATTCTTGCATTATCAAGTGTTTGCAATAAGAAAATAGAATGTTTATATCCAGATTTTGGTCTACATAAGTTTAAAACTTTATTCAGCTCTACTATTGTACCTCATATAACCTCTTTAAACAATATTGAGTCTTTTTATCTCCTTTTTTGTTATGAAGGTGTTTTATATGATTTTTCTGCTCCTTTCCAACACAACCATTATACCCCTGTGATAATAAAAGAAAACTTAAAACGAAAAATTTCAAATGAAAGCACCAAAATGTCGCAGACTAAAATAAAATTTTATTTCGAGGCCAAACATCAAGATAGTAGTCTTTTATTGGATAATATAAAAAGGAAACCAATGGAAGTCTCTACTCAACCACCATGATCATTATCAAAATTTAGTAAAATTACATGTTGTGAATCATTTTCTTTACCGTCCAATAATTATGATATTGGTTATTTGGTTTCTAACTATACTAGTTATTCAAATGTTGCAAAAACCTTAAGTAATTCTGAACTTCAACATTTAGTTAAATCTGTTTTTGTACCTTGTAAAACATATTCTTTTCCTAAAAATCTGAATGGGCGAAGTTTTCAATTTATGTGGATGGAAAAATTTCCATGGCTCACATATTCGAAAATATTTGATGGAGCCTTCTGTTTGCCATGTGTACTATTTGGGTGCAATTTTCCATCTGAATGTAGTTTAGTCGAAAGATTATTTAGTAAGCCTTTTGATCGCTGGAATGAAGCTTCTCGTTACTTTCAGATACATGCATTTGGCAAAACCAATGATAGGTCTGTCTGCAGAAATAAAAGCTTACATGTAAAAACTGCTGAAGTTTTATTTTCAATGTCGTCCATTTGGTCTTGTAAAACAGAATCAATAGATATTACATCTCAAAAAATAGTTCAATCACAGATTTCTAAAAACCGACAGCTATTACAACCTATTATTGAAACAATTATTCTCTGTGGACGTCTTGGTCTTTCTTTACGAGGCCATAGAGATGATTCGGAGTTTCATCCTGAAAATGGTGAGTTTTCTAATCATACTGTAGGTAATATTATTGAATTGTTACATTTTTGTGTTAAAGCTGGTGATAAAGTTCTTGAAAATTATCTTAAATATCATCAACGAAATGCATCTTAAATATCTAAGACATCACAAAATCAGTTAGTAAGGTGTTGTGGAGAAGTTATTACTGACACAATAATAGCAGAAATTAAAAATTCTAAATATTTTTCTATTATTGCTGATGAAGCTTCTGACAGTTCAAATAAAGAACAGCTATCATTAGTTATACGATTTGTTGATTCGAAGTTTAATATAAGAGAAGAATTTATCAGTTTTTTACATTGCACAAATGGCGTTACTGGTGAAGGATTATTTGATATTTTGTAAAAAGTATTTCAGATTTTCTTTAGATATCATGAATTGCCGAGGACAGTCATATGATGGTGCTGGAGCAATGGCTGGTCATACCAAAGGATTGTCCTCTCGCATTTTAAATCTAAATGAAAAAGCTTCATTTGTTCATTGCTATAGCCATAGGCTAAATTTAGCTATTTGTGCCTCGTGCAACGTACAATATGTTAAGAATCTTCTGACACATGTTAAAGAAGTATCATATTTTTCTAATCTTTCACCTACGAGACAACAAAAGTTAGAGGAGCATATCGAAAGTACTGTTCCATCGGCTGTTAAAAAAAAGTTAAAAGATGTTTGCAGGACACGTTGGGTGGAAAAAGTAAATGGATTAGACACTTTTCAAGAACTTTTTATTCCTTTGGTCTCTTGTCTTGAAGAGATGTCTTTAAATGTCAGTAAGAGTTTTAATCACTCAACATCTTCAAGTGCATCGTCTCTTCTGAAACTAATTACAGGTTTTGATTTTATTGTTGCTATGTGCATAACAAGAAATGTGTTTGACTTAACTCTTCCCATAACGCGAATGTTGCAGTCAAAGAGTGATGATATTTATGATGGTTTAAATCTTATTCAGGCGTTGAAAGATGTTGAATCTTCACTTAGAAATGTAGTTGATCAGCACCATCAAATGTGTTATAAACAGGCTTTAAAAGTTGCACAAAATATTAATGTAGCCGAAACAAAGCCAAGAACTTCCTTTATTTCCAAAAACAGAGATAATACACCTTCTAAATCTATTTCTGATTATTTTAAGTTTGTTATCACGATTCCTTTGTTAGACCATCTCAGTGTTGAACTAGACACAAGGTTTGATGATACTACCTTAAAATGTTATAAAGCACTTGTGCTAGTTCCAAGAAAAATAATTTCAGTAGTGCAATGTTCTCGTGACACCAGTTGGAAAGACTCCATCATATCTTTCAGTGACTTTTATGGAACAGATTCACCGAATCCGCTTGCTTTGTCTGGTGAGCTTGATTTATGGGAAGCCTTCTGGTTAAATTTTAAAGGAGATATCCCTTCTAATATTTCTGAGACTTTAAAAGCGATAAATTTTCCTGGTTTTGAAAACATAAGTTTGTCTAAAGTTACTTGCTACCTTTCCATTAACTTCATGTGAGTGTGAGCGGTCATTTTCTTTGCCTAAAAAATTACATGCGAAGCACCATGGTTCAGGACCGCCTAAATGGTTTAGCATTAATGAATATTCATGCAGAGATAGTTATAGATATAAAAAAAGTCATTGATAAGTTTGCTACTATTAATCGTAGATTAACTTTTAAATAAAATTGAAATAAATATAAAATATATTTAAAAAAATTTAAAAAAATAAAGTTTAAAAAAATACAAATTACTAAAAATAAAAACAGAACAAAAAAAGTCATCTTTATTTGCGACTGGTAAAAATAAACCCGACTATTTTCATAGCCACAAATCTTTTTAAAACATTATTTGGCATAAAGAAATTATTGGTATACATCGCGTTACATACGTTGGTTTCAGATATATCGTTGTTGCTGTTATCATTCTTTGTAAATGCTATGTTGTAATAATTATAGAGTAAGCGTTTTTATTTTTTGAAGTTTTATGTATTATGCAAGTTTAAATAGAATAAAGATTTTAAAACTTACTTTTGCTATGCAAAATGTAAAACTAAGATTGCGGCATCTAATTTCTTTATATAAAATTCAATATTTATTATTATAATAAGTAATTATTTTGTTATATTTATATTTTTTATGTTTGTTACAATATAAACATAATATATAATTATTTACGATAAAAATATAAGATGTGTAAAATGTGTAAGATTATAATTTAAAAATGGAATGTGAAAATATTAAGCTAATTTGTGAGTATAAATAAATCTAACTTGTCAATATAAATAAATTTCTAAATTTTATGTAAATATACGATTTTACTATGGTAAGATGTCCTAGTAATATCCTTGCGTATTTTTTTTATAAATACACTAAATGTCACTAGGGAAGAGCGGTGTCTAACCCCCCACCCCCTACAAAAACTTTATTGAAAAATTAGTCGGCAAATTTAGACTTGTATTAGGCAAGTTTTTAACTATAGTCAGCAAATGTCAGTAAACGATGACTTTTTTTTTTTAGAAGTAACTCGGCAAAAACATACGTTATTTCCTCCCCCCCCCCCCCCCTCCTCCTCCTTGAAGATCTTTTCGGAATGGCCATGTGTATATATATGGTGTATTAATCCTTCCCCTCCAACTCCGGAATTGTGTGTGGGGGGGGGGGGGGGGGAGAAAAATTGCTCGTGGAAAAATCAGATGTACCCAAAAAATTTCCTGGATCCGCCCCTGCCATTGTAACATTTTTTTAAAAAGGAAGTCTCAATTAAATGTGTCATGTTTTTGTTTATGTAAATGACTTTCATATGACAACAAATATTTTTCACTTTTTAATTCAAGGAAAACAAAGAGTTGGAAAAAAGGTTCTATAGTTTTGTTGTGCAATCTCTGGCATTCAAATACATGATTGTCAAATTGGTCTGTAGAATTTCCTGTTCTGCAACTGGAAATATGACCATTAGTACGGTTTCTTAAATTATTTGTTTTTCCAGTGTAAGTAGATAAACCATTACATGATAAACACTTTAAATAATAAATAACATTTTTGCTATTACAAATAATGCGACTTTTAATATTCAAAATATTTTCATTAGACGTCTCAATTTTATCAACTTCTTGTAAATATAATTGGCAAATTTTACAACAAATATTTTTACATTTGAATAAACCCGTTTTTTTGATAGATGAAATAGAATGAAATTTTGAAGAAGTTAGTTGTCTAAGTAAATTTGGTGGTTGTTTGTAGGCTATTACTGGATGTATATTTGAAAAAAAAAAAAAAAAAAAAATATATATATATATATATATATATATATATATATATATATAGATAGATAGATAGTAAAAATTTCTTTGAATGGCGGCACTTTGGTATTATTTCACATCTTTTATTGGGTAAGTTTTCTCCTTTATATGATAATATATGAAATTTCTCGCTGAGACAAAGATTACAAAGTTTTGATGCTTGGTTGTAGGGCTTGCATCGTGCTATTATTTTCCATCTAACAACAGGTTTTTCGATTTTAGCTTCCATATTTCTTTAAAAAAGTTCAGTATCATTTTTATATTTGGGTGCATTAAAAGATTTAAGATGGTTGGCATATCTTAATTTAAAAGTGGTTTCACTTATACCGAAATAAACTTTGTTTTTGAACGGAGGTTCTTCAGAACTTACAGTGGCTTGGTATACGATATTGCTAGAAAGGCATTGGTTATTTAACGGACAAACTTTTTTATCTATGCAGTTGCATTTTTTTGATGTTTCATGTTTATCGCTTTGTAAAATTTTGTTGTTATGTGCACTTATTAGAGACTTGACATTAGGTATGCAACTATATAAATATATATATATATATATATATATATATATATATATATATATATATATATATATATATATATATATATATATATGTCATACATAATGTCATTAAAACATTTTATACAATATTTGTCTTGGCTATTCTGTTCGTAAATTAGACAAAATTGTCTAACTTACTTAACGAATGGCACCAACGAGAAAATTAGCCATAGGACTTTGCATTTAATCAGTATTTTTTCATTTTGCCTAAGGTTAGCCCTCCATTTCTGGATTCTTTCCTTTTCTTGAGATGCAGTTCATGTAAAAGTAAATGTAATTTTGCCGAAGTTTTTTTTTGTAACTTTTTTTTAAAATACTTATAACTAACAGTTAAACGTTACACAAAAAAATATTGGTATATAATTTAAAAATATCTTTACATAAAATAAAATTGATAAATACAAACACATTTAATACATACCTAATGTAGACAGCAGTTTCCGGTTTTTCTTTTTGCTGCTGTGTAATTTTCTCCACAAATCAGTACTGCAGGATTTCAATAAAAGCTCCTAAGAATCAAAGCTAATTAAAAAAATCAAGTTATATGAATTGGATGGACCAGAATGACAACTCAAATAAATATCAAATTCATAAAGAAAAAAATGAATCGATAAAACAGTTGCAAAGAATAGTTGTTAACTACTCAGCACAAAAAAAAATCTAAGTAATGGGTAATGCGGAAGTTATCAGACAAATCCTAATTTCATTATTTGAGCATAATAATTAGTTTTTGTCGTTTTATGCGTAGGCATAAACGTTCTATAAAATATAAACTTTATTATTTGAAACACAATTATTTAAAATGAGGTTAAATGCAGCTAAACGAGAATCTTTTCGAAAGAGACTAAAAATGTTTTTTGTAAATAAACCTAATATAAAAAAAAAAAAAATCGTAAATCATTTTGAAAAGGAAGGGTTTGCTCGAAGTACAATATATGATAACCTAAAAAGACTTGAAACTGTTCAATCGTTTTCTGATTGAAAGCACCCTGGTCGTCCGACATCCTGGACTAGAGAAAAGAAAGTTGAATTAACGAGACTTGTCAACAATCGAAAAGGGGTCAGTCAGAGAAAATTAGGTATTAAATTCAGTGTAAATCAATCGACAATTGGTCGTCAGTTAAAAAAAATGAATATTAAATATAGAAAACGTGAAAAGACCCCATAATACACTATAGAACAACAAATAAAGGCAAAGAAAAGAAGCAGGAAACTAGTTAACCAACTCTATAACACAAAATCGCTTCTAGTCATCGATGACAAAAAATACTTTTGTTTTGCAGGGGAAATTCTGGATACTACACAAACAACAAAAAGACATGGCCAGAAAGTGTTCGTTTTATAGGAAAAGAGAAATTTCCAAAAAAATTATTAATGTGGATAGCCATATTTGACCGTGGTATGTCCGAGCTATTGTTTCGCACTTCCAAGGCTGTAGCGATCAATTCATCAATCTATATTAATGAATGTTTAGAAAAACGACTTCTTCCATTTATTCACAAGTATCATGGAGACTTTAACTATTTATTTTGGCCAGATTTAGCAAGTTCTCATTATTCTAAAGATTCTCTAAATTGGATGGACCAATATGTCTATTACGTTGATAAAGAATCCAATCCCCCAAATGTGCCTCAAGCACGACCAATTGAAAATTTTTGGGGACATTTGGCACAGAAGGTTTACGAAGGAGATTGGCAAGCTTCAACAGAGCAAGTTTTGATTGATCGCATTAAACTAAAACTACAAGAAATTGATTTAAACTTTTTACAGTCGCATATGAAAGGCGTCAGAGCAAAATTGAGATCAATTGCAGATGGTGGTGTTTTTTCATATAAAAAATAATATATTTTTATTAAAAGATAAATGCTTTATTTAAAAAAAATATAATAGTAGTTTGTTTTTTTATTTATAAATAAGTTATTGACGTTTTTATTTTGTCCAATAACTTCCGCATCACCCGTTAAAAAGATCAGATATGTGTTAAAAATTATAAACCCTGCCAATATACCAAATTGATATTGTACACATATTTAGACATTTTATATACTGAAGTGTTATTTATCTAAATATTATCATTATTTAAATAAATAATACTTCAAGTCACCATATATTTTAAAATATTTTGTTTGAAATAAACCTTTTAAATTATACCACAATTATCATATGTTTTTAACTACCACAAAATTATAAAATTATTTATTTAAAAAAATATATAGTAAAAATTTGTATTATTTGATACTTTTAAAATATTCAATATCTATATCCGCGATATCTATAGGTCCACTGCAAATCCACTAAAACAATGTTTGCTGGGATGTATGCAAGCTCTGGCTTTATGTTGGTAAAACTACAGCGTACCGCGATGTACTTACTGATTACCATTTTAAAAATGCCTTGACAACTAAGCGTTTTGCAGCTCTTCAGCCAAAAAAATGGCTAGCCAACAAAATGGCAGCGGCAAGCCAACAAACAATGACCTTCAGCGTTTTTGCAACGGTGGCAAGCCGTATTAGGTTTTACAGTGGACCAGCATCGGCATCCCGGCGGCGGCTTTACGCATCACGGTCCAATAAAAGCATGTTTGCTGGGCCAGGGATCAATATTAGGATCCTTACTATTTCTTATTTACATTAATGATCTCTATAAAGCCTCAAACTTAATGACCATTATGTTTGCAAATGACACTAATCTGTTTATATCTCACAATAACATTAATATTCTAATTAAAAACATGAACAATAAACTAATTAAAATCTCTAATTGGTTCAAGACAAATAAACTCTAAAATAAAAAAAATCCCTCAAAATTGATAAACGAAGTGTCTGGACGTCCGGCGACCAGACGAATATCTTTAGCACTATTTGTCCGGCGATCGTACGACGTGATTGCCGTAAAAGTATAAATTGTATAATTTATACGTCGCCTTAGTAATTCTAAAGATGGCATCAGAATTTCATGTGGGTCATCAATTTACTTCACTTAAAGAAATCCAGGGAACTTTAGAAAATTACATAAAAAAGTATCATGCCCAATATTTAGAAAAAAAATAATCCAAGAACTATATCTGGTTTCAAAAAACACTTTCCATCAAAGAAACATCTTGATATTCCTGGCTGCCTTAGGTATAGAGAAATAGGATTCAACTGCATCCACGGTTGAAAGAAGTTTAAATCAACCGCTATTACAAGACTAAAGCAAAGGTATGCTTAACTTATACAATTTTAAATCTACTTTTATGTATTAAACTCACATATGGCGATGAATAAAATAAGTCTCTTTACCTTAATTCAACACGAACTCGTCAGGCTCAGATGAAAAATAGAAAAAAATAGAATTAGAGCTGTAGGATTTTAAAAGGTTTTATAAAAAATTAGACAGATATCTAGAAAGAAATCAATATTATAAAGGTGAGTCAATTGATTATGTCACAACTAAAAACAATAAAACTCTTTTCAATATACATCCTAATATTGAACTCTGGTAAATCAGTAATGTAACATTGCAGATCATAAATTTGAACTTTCTAAATGTTATTCTAATACGGTTAAGATTGTTTATTATGTAAGACAAAAAATTAAAATTATGTTAAAATTAAAGAGAAAATAAAGAGACAAACGACATTTTTTGTTAAAAAGTTTGAATTTTTTGGAAAAAGTTATTGATCCTGTTGCATCTACTTACCCCATAACATTGTAGGGTTGTATACTTCTCAAAAAAGTTCTGTTAACCTTTATGCAACACAAACTACGAAATATAAAATTAAAGCTATAGGATTTTAAAAGGTAATAATCAAAAATTAGACAGATGTCTAGAAAGAAATCAAGATTATCAAGGAAATTCAATTGATTATTACAACTAAAAGCAATATACAACCTAGTATAGTTTATATAAAATTAAATAAGTTAAGTTATTCTAACTTAACTTAATTAATTTTACATCTACTTTTATGTAATAAATTACAAACTTCATCAGTGATAATTTTATCATTAATATTACCTTAGTTTACTTAAATTTAATAAATTATTTATAGTAAAACTTGGTATCAGTTAAAGTTTATTCCTTTGCGCGAAAGTATAAACTCAGTTATATAAACATAAATTGCTTTTTATTAAATTTTTTCATAAATGATTTATGTTTGATTTCAGAGGCAAATTAGATTTAATACTGGGATTACATTATAGCAAAGATAGAATGAGAGCTCAAGGTTTTAGATTAGATAAAAAAGATAAGTTTATGCATTGTAAAGTGAAGAATGAGCACGTAAAAAATACTGAAGAGTGACCATACGAAGGGTGTAGAAAGAGTAATAGAGAACTCTTTTTGGTTTCCTTATATTAAGAACACAATGTGCTCCAAGTATTATTATCAAAGTGGTCATCATATTATAATGGATTTGAGCATAATGTAAAAGTTAGAAAATGGATTGAAAAAAAAAATAGTGAAGGAAAGACAAAGTGTGTTGGAAAGTTTTTTTATTCTTAGAGATAAAATTAGATCAGCCAGTGGAGAAATGGTTATTATTTATTATACCTTACTAAGGGTATATCACATATCCTACCTTAACTAAAAATTTCTACCTTTAATTTTTAGTGTGTAGTTTCTAGTGAGTAGTTGATCTCCGATTTTTTAGTTCAATCTCATACACAATCTCATACTGTCCTAAACCCGTTAGTGAACATTATTTTGCGAGTGTATATGTATATATATCAGTTGTTGAATGTACTTTATTTTTGCGTTTGCTCTTTTGCCTGTGTTAGAAAATTCTTTCGATGCGCTATCCCGCTTGTTTATGCTTGTCGTCTGTTGCATTTCCAAATAATGTAGCAAGATATCAAAATATTTTTTAGATACAAATCCATCAAGCAATAAAAAGATTCCCTTACCTTTGTTTTTCGAGATAAATAGCTTAGTAATAATTATCTTCTGTAAGATCTTTGAAAGAAATTTGAGAACTTTCAAATTTGAATTTCCGACTATCTTTTATTGGTGGTCTGCTCGCATTTAGTTATAAAAACTTCCGTGGCAAAATACTGAAAATTTAAGTAACTGAACCAAATTAAGTCTTTATCGGCTATCATTTTCATCTATATATGGTATTCGTTTTTAAAATTTCGCTTGAGGCTGGAAAGGTAAGGCCAACACTAATGTTTGATCATAGTCCAAGGACTTTAGTTATATACAATTTTATAGGCAAGACTTACATATTGTATGAGACATTATTCCAGAACTATTCTAAAGTAAATGCAGTTTACAAATGGACATATCCTTATTAAATTTGTAGACAGCGTCTATTTACAGTATCGGACAAAACATGGTGGACAAACTCAAATTTAGAACAAAAGTTAATCAAAAACTAAAAAAAACTATTAAAACAATTGAACGTATTATTTTTGTGTTGTTAATAAAAATTAAAACTTTTGAATCATACTAAAAGTCACTAAAAAAGTTTCAAAACATTTTCCCTAACAAACTACATTTTTCTTTGGATAAAACAAGGTGGACATTCAAAAATTCGACTGAAAATTCAAAAAAATTCAAAAATTAATTTAATGTTTGGTAGGACCTCCTTTACTTTTAATTACTGCTTTCATTGTTCGAGGCATAGACTCAATTTACGAGTCAACAATCCTCATATCAATTCTCGCCAGACCTTCTCATTTTGTTCAAATAATTCCTCACTGGTCTTCACATTTACAAGCTCAATCTTATTGTCAATTATTTTCCACAAATTTTCTGTGGGATTCAAGTTAGGGCTTTGTGAAGGCCACCCTATTATGGCAATATTCTTGTCCTTGAACCATGGTTTTACAATTTTTGGCGTATGTTTGGGATCATTGTCCTGTTGAAAAATCCATTTTAGAGGCATCTCCCATTCAACATGTGGTAACATAACATTTTCCATTATATCTTTGTAAACAAAGTGGTCCATAATTCCATTAATTTTGTGAATAGGACCTGTTCCTAGTGCTAAGAAACATCCCCAAACCATAGAAGACGTTCCATGCTTAACACTCTTCTTGGTATATTTAGTATTGAATCTGGTGTTTTTTGGTCCTCAGACTCGCTTCTTGCCGTCGCTTCCAAAAAGGTAATAGTTTGATTTATCACTAAAAAGTATGTTTTTCCACTGGTCTACAGTCCGATTTTGGTGTGCTTTTGCAAGCGCAAGCCTTAGCTTTCTATTTTTAAAAGAAGTTAGTGGTTTCTTGGCAGGCATCCGAGAAAACAATTTTGCTTCGTTAGCTCTTCGTCGCACAGTGCGATTAGAGATTTGTAGTTCATGTTTTTCGGTTAATTTTGTGGACGATAAAAATGGATCTTTTTTAAGCTCTTTAACAATTATTCAATCTAGTCTTTGTGATGTTTTTCTTGGACGTCCGCCCCGATGCTTTGTTTTATAGCAGTCACGATATCCAAATGATTTGACAGTTTTGCTAACAGTCGATATAGCTATATTATATTTTCTACAAATTTCAGCTTGACGTTTTCCGCTTTTAAAATCTTTAATAATATTTTCACGTAAAACACTTCCTAAGTGTCGTAAGCCATTTTAAGTTTCAATTTACGCCATATATCACAAGTTAAATCTATTTTTAGTTTAATAGAAACTCTGAGAAAAATTATTTAAAACTCTGAGATAATACTCTATATTTAACACATTGAAAGGATTTTAAACTATTTAAAAACAAAGACGATTACAGACCTTCGTCTACTAAGTTAATTTGCTATCGAGGTTCGTCTTAACTTAGCTAATTCGCTATCGAAGTTCGTCTTAACTAAGCTAATTCGCTATCAAAGCAGAAAAAGCAGCATAATTTAAATTAAAAAAAGCAGTGTTATTTTACTACAATATATTCAAAAAATTGAAAAAATGTGCAATAAACAAAGGTTGCAAAATCGTTTAGTTTTGACCAAAATTTTGAAAAAGGATAACTTGGAATATTTGACAAAACGTTTTATGCACATAAAAAAAGGGTTTCTACCAAATCACTGCTCTATTTTAAGTAAAAATCGTTTTTTTTTAATTTTTTCGAAAAAAAAAACATCAAAAATTACCGACGTTAAAAAATGTCAATAATTCATTAAGCACTTTGTTTTTGGCATCAATATTGCAACGGGGCCTTCATCATAATATCAAGAAAATGTCCTCAAATAAATGATTCAGAATTTTATTTAAAATAAAGTTTTCCATTTTCTTCCAAAAATTACAAAAACTAAAACAAGCTGCTACAAAAATGTTCTGAAAAGTCTTTTGCACTTGCATTAGCTAAAGTTTAAATAATTTCTATCAATTACTTCTAGCAGTTTATTTTAAATAATTAATTTCTATCAATTTCTTCTAGCAGTTTATTTTAAAGCGAATGATAATCTATTGAAACAAATTTCTTTTTTAAAAAAAAACTGGAATGAAAAATAATGCTTTTTAGATTTTTATTTTACACTGCCCAAATTTTAGCCTCTGAATTGCTGATTTTAACTAGAATGCAAAAAATTTTAGAAAAAATCTCCGAAAAATATTTGTCGCTAACTAGCCGACAGCCAAAAAATTATTGTAAATGTTGCCAGCTAGTTGCTACCCAGTTTCCCACTGGGTCAGTCTTGAATTAGCTTTCAGTTTTGAATTATCAAAATATTGTTGTTCTGGAAACGGTATTAACTATTTTTTTTATTCTTACGAATCCTAAAATCTATTATTATATTTCATATCTTAGCAACTAACAACAATATAAAAAAGCATTTAAATCATAACGATTGCTTGCTTTTCCTGCTACCAACTAGTTAGCTTTATCATTATAATTAATGGCTTGGTGAAATAAAGTTGCCACAACTATATAGAAACAATGTTTCTAGCTTTGAAGTTACGATACGCAACATACGGGGTCAGTTAAACTTTGCAATAACATTGCAAACTTCAACTGACCCCGTAAACAACAATGAACAAGGCAATCAAATAATTGTACCGTTTTGTTTTTAACGTAGGAGAACGGAACAATTTAAACTAATAGCGTAAAAATTGTGATCTAAAAGTAGATTTGTTTTTTAGTAGCGTAAGGCGTTGTGTGAATGAATTCGGAAATATATTGCACAGAAATTTTTGAAATTTTACTTTTATAATTGATTTTCATTTCAAGTGCGGATCCGTTAACAATCGCCCCTCCCCCCTATCTTAGATATTTTGGAGTGAAATTTTTTTTGTAAATTTATATATTTAACTTAGCATGTTGTTTAAAAACACGAGCAATTTAGGTAGGCTTTTAAAATGATACGAAATTAGGATAATAATATATGATTTAATTTGATATTTACATAGATTCTAAACACTAATATTTTAGAAAAATTAACTAAAAATATTTTATGATTTATGGGCTAGTCTGCTCAACCATTAAACCTAAAAATAGTCTCCCGACTTTACTAAATGGATCCACCATATCAAGAAAACTAAAAACTCGCTTAAACCCCCTCCCCTTTCTTTCTCTCTCTCCATCTTCCTTTCTAGATGGTGAATAAAAAAACTGAAAATCGCCCCCCTCCCTTAACAAGATGGTCTGGACCCGTCTCTACTTCTTTTCATATGTCCACACTACTTTTAAAGTTTTTTTTAAAACAAGTCTTTAAAAATGACTTTACTGAAAACTAACTTTAAATAAATTAATTGAAAAGAATAATAACTAGGATTACATTTTGAGGAATAAAGGCCGTTTTTTAAACGTAGTTGTACGGTTTTGTGTTTAACGTAGGAGAGTGCAATACTAAAGTTAAAAGCGTAAGGTTTGTGTTCTAAAAATAGATTTATTTTTCAATAGCGTAAACGCATTATGTTTTTGGAAAAATATGAAACAGAAACAATAGAATTTCTTAAAAAATCAAGTGATTTGAACAAACATACATATTGACGTCACCATAACACTATGCTTTTTAAATTAAGATTAAATGGACGCTCTTCTACGCTAAAAATAACGTAACCAGCCACATTTATAGAATTTACAAATTTATTGTTTACACACCCCTTGCCCGTTGGTATGGGCCAATGAATAACTTTTATTTTAAGTTGAGTTTAAAATGGAATTAAATTAATAAATCGCCTATTCATTTTTTTTACTATTTTTAGACTGTAATTAAATAAATAAAAATTAAAAAAAAAAAAACTTCTTTTATGAATTTTATCGCTCATTACTTCCTCTATGGGTTTTATTATTTTATTTGCTAATATAACTGATTTTTTACAATATTTTATAACACTTCATTGATTTTAGACTAAAAATATACATACATTTATTAAAACTATAGCAAAAATAAAAATAAAATAACAGAATTAAAAATAAGATAATATTTTCAAAAGGCAATCTTCTTCAACGATTGTAAGATGCTGTAGGGTCGACGACACGAGTTTCGAAGTGGAGAGGCACAATCGTCAATTTCTCAAAAAAGTCCTCTATATCTAAAATTTAAAAAAAAAAATAATAAGAACCTTTCCAATAAAGGTGGATGGGGAGCACGTGCCCTTGCCCCTCCCCCCCCCCCCCCCCAGGTGTTGTCGGCTCTGTGATTGGAAGATGAGACGGAAGGAAGCGTTGAACTTTCTAGTTAAATGCGCTTTGCGATGCGATGCTCTACCAGAAGTCTGTTGGGACTTCTTGTAGCATCTGATTAACCACAGCAACACACTAAAAAATAAAAAATAAAAAAAAACCAATTGAAAAAATGTTATCTCAAAAAGTCCGAAATATTTAACAAATAAATTCCAGTCTTTTTCTTAACGCGTCCAAAATAATAACAAACTTCAAAGCTATTTTTAAAGTCGAGTCAGCAACAAATTTAGATGTTACTATTAATGTGTTCCAAATTTAAACGGCAATTACATTGAAGTTAATGTGATAATATGAAAACCTCAAGAAAAACTTCATTGAAAGAGAGTTTAAACCACGTTTATAAAGTGCTTTACATCAATAAATTGCCCATATAGAAAAATTTATAACGATAAAAGTTGAAACGATGAATTTCTGATTAACTTAAATACGTGTGATTTGTTTAAAATACATGATATAAATAATTTTGATGGAGCAAATTGGGAACTACGAGTACAGTAAAAAAGACCTTATTGGTCATGGAGCTTTTGCTGTTGTGTTTAAAGGAAAGCCTTTGGTTTCTGTAAAAAAAGTAATACAGTAATTTTTTTAAATTATTTTTTTATTTAAAATTTAAGATTCGTTAACTACTTTTAAAAAGATTTTTATTTTTTATATTTGAGTGAAGAATTATCACAAAAATCAAATAAATTCTGATAATCAGAGAGAGCAGACATGTATTTCTGGTACCCCCTTTAGTAAGTCCGTATAAGAGTCATACGAAATGAATATTGTTTAAAACCATACACTAACCAAACCCTAACCATGACCCTCAGGGTTAGGCTCAGGGCTTGTCATAGGGTTTTGCTTTCAAGAAAATAAACTTTATTGTTGGTTTCATGGTTATAGTATAGTTTTCAATAAATGTTGTGCCTAAAATGTGACTTGTTTTTTACGGACTTACACAAGGGGTGCCTGAAATACATGTCCGCCATCAGAGAGCCCAGAGCTGATCTAACCACCAAGTTAAATGGGATTAGACTTAATTTTAGAGTACTAATTTTGATTAAAATTTTTTCCTTTAGAGATAAGAATTCTATTAAGTAGTTTGGTATTATTTACTATTTTTTCCTGGTCTCTGGTATCTAAGAGCTCCAAAAATTTTTCTGGTCTCTGGTATCCAAGAGCTCCAAAAATATTAATAGATTTATGGACTATATTGTTAAATTATATATATAAAGAATTTAAAGTTTCTAAACATATCATTTTTTTAGCTTGGAGTCTCTGATTCTTCTTTTGAATCTTCATTTTACATAAGGACTAAAAGCAGTTTTGGCCTTTACCTTCATGCCACCCTCATGCAAAATTTTTCTAGCCAACCACTGGAGACTTAGTAAATTTAATGGCAAAATAAATGAAAAATGATAACTAATTAAATTCAAAAATAATAAATTGCAACAAAATGTTTAAATTATATACAGCATTAAAAGGAACATTTTAAAAATTATACATAAATTTTTTATGTGTAATTTAAATTTTATTTTTACAGCATGTGAAATAACAAAATTTCTGCAACAATTTACTTACCGCTCTTATGCGGCACACAACCTTGTCCTGCCCCCCAAAAACGGGTGCTGACTGCAAGTGTAAAATTGAAAGTTTATATACCTTAAATGTCTTGATCTTTCTCCCCAAAGTAGTTCATAAGTCTTAACTTTTTTGATTAGTTTTTTTTTTAAATAAACAAAAGACAAGATCCTTGTTAGTTATTATTAACCGTAATTCTTATCTTGGCCTTAATATCACCAGCTGTCGCCATACACCACGTTACCAGCTGTCACCATACCATGACAGTCATAAAAAGCAGCAACTGGTGTATTTTTGCTAATTCAAAGTCATATATAAAACGTAAGTCTGAAAATTTAACAAAAGTATTTAAACTAGATGTTAAGTTTTTAGAAAATACACTGAGAATGCCAGGTTGTATAAGTTTCTTGCTAAAGTTCATTTTAAAAGTTCCTTTTAAAATAAACTTTAGCAAGAAGCTTATACAACCTGGTGTTTTAATTATTTTTATAAGAGGTTGAATAATTTTATTATAAAAAAATAAGACTTGTAAAGAGTTATATAAAATATCATAAAACCTGAAGATTTACAAATGTTAACTTATTTGATGACTTTTCATGACATGACATATCAAATCTCTATTTAAAGGATATTTTTTTAATTTACAGCTCTTTACTAAGTAATAGGCAAATAAATTATAATTCAAATTATTTTAAACTATCTAAAAACACTAAAAATATTCAAAACATTTTGTTTTGAATATTTTTTTTACATTGACTAAAATCAGTTGTCACGAATTTCAAATTTTATCTTGAGTTACAATAATAATCTATTTTGTAATTTATTGTAATTTATTAAAATGCATCATACAAATAGACCAGAATAATTGCCTCCTGGGTAATTATTCCAGATTTGGTAGAAAACCTCCATTTTTTCCTGAACCTGTTAAGGTGTTTGTACAATCCCCCTCCAGTTTCTAAGGACTCATGAGTTGCCCTTAAAACCATCTAATTATAAATAATTATTATAGTTATATTGTCTGAACTTTAAATGACATCATCCAAACAATAAAAGTCTGATTGTTTTAAATTTGTATGTCTTACTATATTTTAACACTTTTATTTTAAACTTTTAACACACTTTACCTCACTAATATATTTATTTTTCAAAAAAATGTTATTCATGTTTCATAGCATATGGTAATCTATTAAAAAAATCCAAAAAAATTTCAGGTTTCAATAATTTAAAAATTTTAACCCCCTCGGATTTATGCATAAATGATAAAGAAAAAGTTTAGTTGATGTAACTAGAGATGGTAGCTCCTTTTAGCAGCAACCATGGTAGTATTTGTAGAAAAGAGAAAGAGATTCAACTTTATGACAATGGGAAAGAGGCTCAAGCTTAGCAGATAGCGGTCCAACTATGTTTACAATTTCTGAACCTTGTCTAGAAGAGAAAGAGCATTGTTAGAAAAGCCAGCCCAAATCTTTTCTTTGACATCTCCTTATTAAAATAGCGTCAAGTTTTTCTGCAATGTTTAATTAGAAGAATAGTATCTTCTGTAATTTCTGTGTGAATTTTTCCGAATTCTATTGTTTTATCTAAAATTTCTGCTGTAATTGAGAGGTAAAAAAATTCTTAATGTCAAATTGCATAAATATGCATTCATTTTTGTTACTAATTATAGAAAACTAATTTATAACATCAGTAGTGTTTTTCCACTATTGCAAATTTAATTTTTTTCAAATAATTCTACT
This sequence comes from Hydra vulgaris, assembly GCF_038396675.1. Classification (NCBI taxonomy): domain Eukaryota; kingdom Metazoa; phylum Cnidaria; class Hydrozoa; order Anthoathecata; family Hydridae; genus Hydra; species Hydra vulgaris. Next base: position 8,164,357 of record NC_088929.1, read on the forward strand.
AATTTTGTCCGATCTAAATTTACTAACTACTACTAGCTTATAAGGAAGTTTATTTTGTAAATTTGGCTTATGGTCTTTTTTTTTTTTTTTTTTTTTTACTACAGATGAGGAGGCTACTTGTGGTTATAACCCTCTCTCAACTCTCTAACTCTGAAACACGAACCTTGACGAACAAGGCTGCTGCGCTGAGAAACAAGTTGAGCACGGTACTACCAGGGACATAGTGGGAATCGAACTCGGAACCTGTCGCTTATGAAGCGAGCGCTCTACCACTACACCACTACCGCATTTTGATGTGATAAGCCTTTGGGCAAATGCAACTAATTTAATTTTAGCATTTAATTTAATTATTTTAGCAATATTTTGGCCTTCTAAATTTGTAGCATTTTCAAGATTTTTAGAAGCTTTTGTATAATTATTAGATATATTATTGCACAGTATTTTATGATGATTACCTGAGTTTTTTTAGTTGGTAAATGTTGCTTGTTTTATTAGCAAAAACTGAAATATTAGGATTTGATTTTATATTGTTCATGTCTAATCTGAGTTCTTTTTGGAAATCATTATATTTATATTTTAAAATTTTATTGTTTTAATCAGAACAGGCTTGGTTGGGAAGCGGGTGCGATCGCACTCTAATCTAACCACGCATATAATGTTTAGTTTTATAATTTTTTTATAAAATTAAGCAACACTTTTATAAAATGTAACAACTAACTATCAATGATCGTTAAGTAAAGAAACAAATGTTCTTCAATATATCAAAGCGTGTAATATAATTCTTTGTTTAAGTATTTATGTTTTATTTTATCAAGATTCTAATAAAACTAGTGGCTAGTGGTAGTTGAGTTATATAATAAATAAAAAAGTAAATATATATTTTTATAACCATTTCATGCTTTGTGTAGTTTGCAATATATAATATTGCAAACTACACAAAGCATACGTTTATATTGCATCAAATTATTATAAAGCAAACTTTAATGGTTAAACTAAAAAGGTAAAATATATTTATGAAGAGGAAGCAGAACTGCTCCACAAAACAACTGATGTGTTTAGTTAGTAGGCTTTTTAATATATTTGTATATTTTTGTTCTGTATGGACTGCTGACGCTAGGCTAGTTCACCTGTAAATCACTTTATATAAAATCTCTGGCGCGGTGTTCATCCACTTGTAATTCACTATGTATATATGAATGTTTATGTTCAGTTGCCTGTAAGTTCCTGTTTATTTATTTGATTATTAATTTTATTAAATTTGATTATTATTTTTTAAGTTTTGTTGAAAACGCAGTTGTTATTGAAAGTCTGCACCTGCTTCCTGACCAAGCCTGCATATGTAGTAAATCATTTTCAAAGTTTTTTGTTTTAAGTCCATTTTTTTTGGTTTTTATTGGTTTCAGATTCTAAGAAAATTGGCTTTGCAACAAATCAATTTAATAAAATGTTCTACTTTTTTCAATTAATGAATTACTTTTTTTTATCTGAGATAAGGACATTTTCTAGGTCATAGACTATGCTGTCAAAATAGATATTGACAACTAAAAGAAGAAAATAATACATTCAAATTAAACTGTTCTATTCTAAAAACTGCACCTTCCTATAATAATATTTCCAAAAATAAGTGGTATGTTTGCAAGAAAAATTTGTAATTATTACCCATACATGTCAAGAAAATTTACTAAATACGAAAATCTGAATTAATTTCTAAATGCACGCATAAAAGTAAATACATTTTAAAATTATAAAAACAAATGATCAAAATTAAATTATTTCAATTCTAACGAATTCTTTTTTACAACTAATTTTTTGAATAATAATGTAGCTAATGCAACTTCCTGGTTGCAACACAACTACAGTTTTTTATAAAATTAATTATAACAATTCCCAACTCCTGTTTCTAATTCCTGTGAAATATTTTTTCTATAATTTAGATTTTTGATATTCAGACACACTTCCTGATGAACCTCCCGAAGGTGAAACAGACTGCTGAAGATATTTAAATAAGTGTTTTACCTACATTTTACACCTACATTGATTACTTTTAGAGGAGCATTATCATATTGCCTCAATAAATAACAATTTGTCATATAGGCGTTTGCTTGCTCTTTTTCGTTTCTGGTCGGCAGAGTACTTTTTGATGCCCACCAATACAATAGCTTCTTTTCAAACTTGTCAAAACTTGATCGAACCTCTTGAATGAAAATAGTCCAATAGACTAAACTATATGAAATTATATATATAAAATATATATATGTAAAGACTATACATTTCATACTTTACAGCTGTAAAGTTCATTCACCAATGTCAAATCAATTTCAACCACCACTCTTAGCAAAATATACCATCCAATTGTGTTCTTTCTTTTCTTCATTCACTAGTTTTTGAAAATATAACTTATTTAAAGTGCGTCACAAAGTCTGGAGCTTTGCGTTATCATGGGTTTCAGACCTTGAAAAATGATGATATATTTTGGTGGTGTTGATGTCTCTTTTTTGCTAAATTGTTTTAATGAACTCAATCAGTCCATTTTTTTTAATGTATCCAGTCCACAAGGTTAGTAGAAATTTTTTGATAATTTATGGAATCTATAGTTGCTGCCTTATTAAGATCACCAATCAATAAATCTGGAGGAAAAGTGCTAAATGGTCAGATATCCACAACCTCTTGTGATATATCAACAGATTGCTTTTTCGCAAAAAATGTTTTCAACTTTGCTATGACACAACAAAATTTTAGTTTGAAATTTATTTTAAATTTCTTTTTTTTTTGTCTCTGGACTTTCTCTCGCTCATTCATGCTTTATGTAACAGTGAAAAGAGTTTTTTTCTAATTTTTTTTTGTATTATTCATCCTGATTTTTATCTTTACTTTTCAAATGTTTTATCAATAATTTTATTCTTATAATTATTTTAATGCTAATAGAAATCTTTTATTATGCAAATTTCTTAAGATGCAGTATAACATTAACTAATAGCAAAATTTACATGCATATTACATAAGTTTTGCCATCCCTAGTGTAACAATATAAACAATGCAAGAATTTAAATATCTTGAATGATTGAAATCTTGAAAGGGATATAACTTTTTACAACTTCATGTTCCTGTATGTCAGTTTGATAAATAATTACTCAAAACCAAAGAAACAAATAGTTGTTTCAATATCTTTTGAAAAAAGTTCACCCCCAAATCAAAATATCAAATTGGGTGTTATAACTTAACAATATACATTGTTTAATAATTACAAGTCTAGTCACTAACTATTATGGTTGCTAGAGCATAGCATATGCTTAGTATTTTCTATGTTTATGAGTAATATACATTTGTACATCACTGTCTGTTACTTAAAATAAATCTAGACTGCAATTTGTCTTTTTTTTCTGCAGACTGAATACAGTTCCTGCATTTGAAGATGGTTACTGTTTCCGGTGTTTCTCCAATACCTGTAATCCTTTCTTGTAGGGTTTTAGTATTTGTGAAAAGTTACTATAGTCTACCTTGTTGTAAAATTGATCAGCAAACCAATTCTTTGCCCAGTTATACAAAATAAATCTGCAGATTTTCTGTAATGTTGGCCTTGTTTTAGGTATATATAAAAAAACCAAGAATGGCGCTTGAATTCCAATGTGCATTACTAAAATTAAGAATTTTTTGAAAGTTAACAAGTAGAAAATATCTTTTTTCTTCATAGAACTTGAACACAAGTGTCAAGTGATGCATGTCATCTCTCCAGCCTGATTTATTGGCAATCATATCTGTTCCATTCACAAATTTTGCAATTCGTCATAACTGTTTATCAACTGAGGTACAAAAAGATACTCAATGTTTGGGGACTTAGTGCTTCCTCCGATTTCCTCTTCCATGACCACACGTAGAATCCTATCAAGCACATGATGCTGGCAAGAAATAAACAACGTCAAATGCGTTTGCTGAAAAGATTAGTTTAAGTCTTGCTACAACACCATTATTTTTACTAGTGTTAACACTGGTTGTGTCAGCCACTATCATCTTCGCAGAACTCCATAAATTATATTCCTCAATACTATAACCTGATATTTGTTTTCATTAAGGTGCTTTCCATCAAAATGTAGTGTTCAGTCTTTAGGTTTTTCATCACCTCTTTTTTCAGTTTAGAAGCTTCCTTAAATAATGACTTATAAACTCCAGCTTACTGGGTGTTTGAATGTTAACACCATTAAGTGCCAATTGCTTGCAAATTTTTGGCAGCTTTTCTTGTTGATACTGTTGATGATGTCACTAAGTTCACAGCAACTTTACTCTTGTTATGTTTCCTTTTTGGTAGGCAAGTATATTTATTGTTGCCATCATCATCATTTTCATATTCACTTTCTATAACTTATCCGAATCCTTATCATTATCATTAGATAAGAGATTGTATGAAACTGATGTAGATGGTTTGTCAGGTAATTTTCTTCTTATGCAAGGATGTATTGTTTCCTTGTCTGCTTCTCTACAGGTGACATTTCCTACTTTCCTACCAACTTTTCCTTGACTTTCTACTTGTAGATAATAAAGTTATTTATCTTCAGCTGATAACCATTCTCCGTTAGCTTTTGTGATATCAAACAGTTTGTCTAATGCATCATACTTTCCTAGTTTAACACATTCATCGTAAGCTTTTAACACACATGAAAGTTTTGCTTGTATTACTTGATTGGATAAATGAAGAAAGTTTAATTTATTCTTCTATAAACTTTGACCTTCTTTAGAAATGTTCGCTATTCTTTCCTTTCGTCCTTTAATTTCAGCTCCAAGAAACTGGTATCACCCAGCTACTTACTTTTTGAGTGTTATTCTACATTTTTCTTTGAGTGAAAATTCTTGTGAAGGCACGGCGCCCCTTCTTTTATGCGACTGCTGAAATTTCATCAGATTTTCAGCCTTAATGTTCTTGTTTTTTCCCTACAGTGCTAAACCTTTCTTGAGTGACATTGTCAATGAAGTTATATTAGTTCTAAAAATAAAAATAAAAAGTTAATAAATATATACTCTTTGCTTTCACTGTTATATGTAAATTATGTAAATTATGCAATGCATATATTTTTACATATTTCAGTAAGCAGGTGCATAAGTCCCGTAACAGTATTTAAAAATCACCAAGTAATATCTGCTTGATTAATTTGTCAGTCCCAATTAAAAGGTCATTTCTATTTCTATATCACTTTTTTAACCTTATCAATTAGTCATTCAACAACAACAACAAAAACTAGTGCAGAAATTGCTTATATAGGCACAGTTAGTAGTTCAAGAATAATCTACACATTTCTAGAATGTTCTATGTTTTTCTACACAAATCTAAAACTATCTACAAAGTTCAACAGCCTGCTGCTTTATATAAAGTTGTAGCATTTCCATGGTTACAATCTTTAGGCAGCCGTCATGCAGTGGTACCACACTTGCCTCAGAAAAAAAGAATCTGTGGTCGGAACCCCACTACTGGGCAAGTTCTGCGACATCAGTTAAAAAAGAGGCATAAACTTCTTATTAAATGCTCTTCCACAGTGCTCTGTGATAAGACTCAATGGACTTCTAGGGGCACCTAAAAAAAAACACAAAAAAACAGCAGTTTTAATAATATTGTTAAGAGGTAGAAATATTATAATTGTATTCTATGGTGATACCTAGTTTTTATTTCTGGGTGACGTTTTTTGAAAACCTAGTGGAGTTGGGTGTTTTTTTATTGTTTTTAGGTAAAAATTCATCAATTTAGGATACAAGAGATGTAATATTTTGAATAAACTTAAAAAGTTATATCCTTAAGTTAAAAAGTTATATCCCTTTATGTCTCTTTTAGTTAAAAGAAGATAAAATTAAGTACACTTTATGTCAAAGCTGTTAAATTTAATTGAGGAAATTAAGTTTTATGGTTTTTAAAATTAATTTTAAAAATTAAAACTAATTAAGTTTTATAGTTTTTAAAAAAACCATAAAAACTTAATAGACTGGAATGTTTTTTAATTTTTTGATAATAAAAAAAATTCTGAATGTTTTTATTTTTTACTTTTTACATTCATTAACTGACAAATAGGTAGAACATGCAAGGAGTGCTGCCACATCAACTGACAAATACTTACACATGCAAGGAGTGCTGCTCCATCAATTAATATTTTTGAAATTTTTATATAAAACTGCTTCGTTTGAGACCCAACATGGCATACTTTTGAAAAAGTTATTTTTTTAATAATTTTATTTAATGTTCGAGGGTCGGTAACAACCTCTTAAAATATTTTTTATTCAAAAAATATTTTAATATAATATTGTAAAATCCCCTAAGTTTGGTCTTTGAACCAGGCTTTAAACATTTATATCTTAGGCGTAAGTAAACAATTATTAAATGCTTTTTTCTGAACTATATAGACAACTATATCATAAGTTTACATTGTAAAAATAAAACTTTTTTTGTTTCAAATAGTTAGCTAGTTATGAGTTTTGAACTCATAAGTTCAGTTACAATACTAAATTATTTTCAGAGTTTGCTTATTTTTAATAATATTCACGATTTTGAAATTTTTATATACAACAAACTATTTCAGCGCGGTGCAATTAAATTAAATTTTTTTTTAATTGGTTCACTTACATTTTTAAAAACTAATGTTTCACGGCATTTCTACTAATTGTTGTTTTTATCATATAGTGATGCATTGTTGCATAATCCATAAATAACTAAAATATTTTTAAAATTTATTGATTTTGAAGAAAAAGTTATTTAAAAATCAAAAAAAAAAAATTTTCAAATGTTTTTACTTGGTGACTCTTTAATATTATTAGTATTAATATAATAATATTAACGCTTTTTTTTTTATCATTTAATTTAAGAGTTTACTTGTTTTACATTTCAATAGTATTTATAATTTCAAAACTCTTGCTTTGCAAACAAATTATTTCAGCAGATTTTGAATGAATCATTTTTTTATGATTCTTATGATAACAAATATTATTGGAGAAAAAAAGTTTATAAAAAGTGAAATACGCATGCATTTTTGTTATATATTTCTAAATGACCGAAGTTATGTGGTGATTGAACTTGGGCAATTTTATGGTATTTTATGATGTAAAATACCGTAATATATACATGTATATATATAAATTATTAAAAACACTTATCTAATTTTTGATTACTTCAACACAGTGTTTCACCATCACCATTCACTATTCTTCCTGATGAACAGGAAGAATAGTATATATATATATATATATATATATATATATATATATATATATATATATATATATATATATATATATATATGTATATATATATATATATATATATATATATATATATATATATGTATATGTATATGTATATATAGTATCAATGACACTTTTATATAACATTTGTATGACCTTTATCAGGTAGCCAAACAACTTTAATAAAGCATCCATAAACTTGTGAAATGTTTCCATTAATATTATGTAACTAGTCTATGTATAAAGGATATTTATTAGGGCAAACTTTATTATTCATTCTTCTTAATTTTTTGTTTTTTCATAAAAAAATAAAAATAAAATTGAATATTAGGAAAAAAAAAATTTTTTGAAAAAAATTTCTTTATATTCAGATAGAACTTAACCCAAACCCTAACTTTCAGTTTATGTATGTATTGAAGCCCTTGCAGATTGCTATTTCAGTATGATTTTGTAAATGATGTTTGATGCCATGCTAAGGTCAGGGTCATCATAATTACCCTGCTACTGTTAATATTTAATCCAGTACAACTAGCCTAATGACCTACTGTCTTGTAGATTTTGCTTTTCCAGGCAAAGGCTATAAAGAAGTTGAGTTTAAATACTCTTTGCCTTATCCCATTTGAGTAAAAGCTGGAGTTGATGTCTCAATATTTATCTTAGACAGGTGTTAACTGCATCCTTGTAGAGGGTCTACAAAGCAAAGATTTAGGGGTAAGCCAAAAATTATTTTGACCAGCCTCACACCACTTCTTTAACTAATAGGTTGGTTTAAATGTAAACCTGTGTTACATTGTTACCTGCCTAGGATGAGGAATGCTGAATCATTGAATCTACTCAAAGATTGTTGCTTGTCCCTCCTTAGTAGTGGCTATTCAACGCTTCCTGTTATCTCCTTATGAAGGTACACCTCTTAAACTTTCATCTTTTTCATA
>NC_088929.1:8177500-8182500 GCF_038396675.1 Hydra vulgaris
CCAAGTCTTCTTGTTCTTTGTTACTGTGGTATGACTTTTCTTGTGAGACATCATATAATATTGTTACGACTTTACGGATAGCTTTGAGCGTAAATATCCGTTTAATAAAGTCGTTTAATTAATAAAATACTTTAACTGTATAGTAATCCAATTATAGTTCGATAATCCAGTCAATGTTGATAACAGTTCGATAATCCAGTCCGTATCCTAACGATAATGCTACAACTACTTATACTTCGTACACTTACAGCGTCTTTAGTTCGCTACAGTAGTTCCTTATTAGCTCAGTTACACGCAGAGTACTTCATAGAACTATTCACATTATCAACACTGAGCTCTGACAGCAGCTCGCTTATATAATTATTTAGAGCTTCCAGAATGTTCTACTAAGTTCTATAATCTTCTACAGTCTGTTACAGTCGTCTATATCACCGTGGTAACACAATGACGTCATCACATAACAATTCCAAGTATTTGCCGGCACACGGCCGTTTCGTTGCCATGGTAACGTGTGGCGTTATATTTATAAATTCATAACAAAATAATGAAATAAATAGAATTAAGCTGAGAATTAAGCTTAAGATTAAAACATCGGTCAAAAATGAATGTATAAAAATGGTAAATCAAATTTTTATTTTGGGGGTGACCTTTTTTTGTTGCAGAAAGCTATTTGGGCCTTTTTTCATGATTTTAGGTAAAAGTTCATCGATTTATGATACAGGAAACATTTTATTTGAAAAAAAATTAAAAAGTCATATCCCTAATATATATATATATATATATATATATATATATATATATATATATATATATATATATATATATATATATATATATATATATATATATATATATATATATATATATATACATATATATATATATATATATATATATATAGATATATATATATATATATATATATATATATATATATATATATATATATATTCTGTTATTTATTTTTTTTAGTGATAGTTTTTATAACATTTATAATATTTATTTTTAATATTTTAATAATAAATCTTAAACAACTTTTTATTTCTTCTTGTTTTTATTTTTGTGGAACTGCTGCTAGTTTCTTTTTAACTTTCTATTGTTCTTTTATTTATTCAAAGTGTTGTTTTATGCAACATTCAATTATTCATCACATAGGATATATATTTCAATCATAGTACCTAAAACAATATTGTAATTTTCATTTACTTTTTGAATTTTATTTTAAAGGGAATAGTTCAAGATGTAGCCATTAAACTTATCAACAAGAAGAATTTATCGAAAACACAGACTTTACTGGAGAAAGAAATAAACATTCTTAAAGTAAGCATTTTTTTTTATTAATGCAAATATATATATATATATATATATATATATATATATATATATATATATATATATTATATATATATATATATATATATATATATATATATATATATATATATATATATATATATATGTATATATATATATATATATATATGTATATATATATATATATATATATATATATATATATATATATATATATATTTATATATATATATATATATATAAATATATATATATATATATATATATATGTATATATATATATATATAAAAATATATATATATATATATATATATATATATATATATATACATATATATATATATATATATATATATATATATATATATATATATATATATATATATATATATATATATATATATATATATATATATAATGTTAGAAAGAGCAACCAGTTGTAAATTGTTACTTTAAATTATTAACTCCTCTTTAATGTCTTATTTTAATTAAGAAAAATGATATTATGGAAACAGGCATTAAACTTTAAAAAATGTATATATAAACACACAAATATCTTTGCATACTTAGTTTTGCAAGAAACCTCATTGATATTATCATGCTGAAATAGCCATCTGTGTGCAGCTCCATTTTAATAAATGCACATTTAGCTTTCCATTAAATAAGATTGCTTTAAGATTAGGTGTAGTAGAGTGAACATTGACATAATTTCCTGAAGTTTTTAATATTATTTGAATCAAAGTTCCTGAAATTTTTAATATTGTTTGAATATCAATTCTATTTTTTCTAGATGCATTTCTACTTCAATTAAAATTTTAGGGTTACTTATTTATATCACTTTTTATTTATAATACCTTGATTAAGTTTGAGCAAGTTATAATTGTGTTATAAAAGTAATATCACTATTATAGTGTTACTAGAAAATCTCGACCCGTAATATGAGTCATGAAAGGTCTGGTGCACAACTCCCACATATCCTTTAATTATTTTCAATTGTTCAAAGTTATTTATTTTCAATAGTTCAAAGTTAATTATTTTCAATAGTTCAAAGTTACAGAAAATTGTAGAAAGTAATGATCTTAATCTAATAAAGAGATCTTTATTTACCATTTTCTCTTGCGTTTCTTGAGTGTTATATGTGCACATAGCATAACAAAGTGGATATATAAAAAGTTGGCTTAATTAAATATTTTGGCTCCTATAATATTGAAGCTTCAGTTTCATTGTCTATTTGCTGTTTTTTTAACTTTAAACTTTGAAACTTTGTTCTGTTCTTTTACTGAAGCCATCATTATTTTATTTGATATGGTGACTATCGAATAAAATAACTACAAAAAGAAAAAAAAATTAAATATTTTGGACTTTCGGATTAAACACTCATACTGCTGGTTTCAGCTATCAAAGAATTATAATTAAACTTTCATACTAAAGGCTGCTCGATTTATAAAAACCAGTCAGCAACATAGCTACTGCATAGGCATGTAGCCCTTTATATAAGATATAATATTCAATATTTTAAATAAATTTAATTAAAATTTATCAAGCTTTAGTGATAAACTTTAGTGACATAAAATTTGAAAAAGAAAAAATAATAATTTAAACAATTCAAAAACTAATTTTAAATTAAATATATTACCTGATTTTTGCGATGTTAAATCAAAAATATAAAACAATTTAATTTGACTTCAGTTAACTAATAATCATCACTAAGCAAAGTATATAAGACATATAAAGCCAATTACACGTTAGCTGACTCTATTTTAGTCAATTACATTCATTATAACCATGGTAACTTAGCACATTAAACAGTATCTAAGTGCATTAAACATAAAATTACAGTATTAATATTAAGCTTACTTTTATAATGCAGTTAGTGTGTTAGAGTGTTATTACTTTTTTAGTCATTAGTTTGTTTTGTTTTTTATAACTTTGTTGCTAACAATGTTAATTCTCCTCATGAAAACAAGGTACACAGTTTTGTATAAACTGAAATTTTGAAGTCCAGATATTTTTCCAGATATTGCAATTTGGGATCGCTTAATTCAACCCTTGAGATTTTTGTAGGTGCAGTTAGTATATGTTGTTGTGACATTGACAGTACATTTGTACATTGGTTACAAGTTTTCATTTTCACAAGTTTTCAAGGCAGTCTCATAAAAAAATTCTTTTTTATGTGTTCAGTCATGTTTTTTAACTTTAATTTTTTAATTTTAAAAAAGTACCAGCTTACCCTAAGATGTGTCATGTTTCATAGTGTTTCAGTTTTTTTTAGTTTATATTTCCATTTAGGAGCTTCATCATGAAAATATTGTTAAATTACTGGATTGCATTGTGAGTATATTTATGTAACGTCAGTATTATTATTAATAATAATTACATTATTAATGGTATGTATTATTGTAATGTCAATATTATTATTATTAAATACTTTATTAATAGTATATATTATTGTAATGTTAGTATTACCATTATTAATAATTACATTATTAATAATTACATTATTAATAGTATATTTTATTAGGCAGAAAAACTTTTTAAATTTTAGTTTGTTAAAAAAATTTAGTTTGTTAGCTAACCAAACTAAAATAAACATTTTAGTTAGATAACTAAAAAGCTAAAATAAACATTTCAGTTTGATAACTAACCAAACTAATATGTTCATTTTATGTTAGTACATAAATCTGAAAGTATGTTTGGAATATTTTTCAGTTAAAAAATATATGAATACTAAAGATTTAAAGCTAAGAAGCCATCTTATTTTTCAAGTTTTTTTTTAATTTTTCTTGAGATATGTTAAAAAGGATTAACTGAGGGCATGGTTGGCGTCAAATATGTATTTGTATTAGTTATAGGGTAAATTGGCATCTTTGTATTCATATTTTATTTGATTAAAAAGTTTTTTTAATATTGTAAACTAGGTTGATCAGTGATTTTTTGGGAAAAACCCCAAGATTTGTTCATTTTTTCATTTTTAACACAAATATAAGTTGAAAATTTGTTTTTAAGGAATATTTGTTAAAAAACTTGTTTTCATTCCTTTATTTAGTATACCATTTTATCAATATTGCATTAAAAAAAATCTTTATATTTTTCAGTGGCATTGGGGATCGGTGCACCAGGTGGCACTATTTTATTTTTAAAAGTTCTAAAACTTATCTGTTTGGCATCCCTGCCTGAATACCATAACCCAGTACTTGACATTTGTTTTAAGCATTAAACTAGTTGTTATAATGAAAAATAATTTTTATTTTCAACTAAAACTACTTGGCAAATTTTGCATGTCTTTTTTCTCTAAGATTTTGTCTCTTAGAAAATTTGTCTCTAAAAGGTCAACAAGAAAGATTCAAGCAATGAAGATCAAGACAAAACTACTAGAAAAAGAGAGAATGAAATTTTGGGGAAAAAATCATCGAACAGGTATTAGAAACTAAATATTGGTGTTTGACAACATCCTTAACACTTCTCTTGAAGATCAAGTTAAACAAGTTTTATGCTACTATAGGAATAATGGAAACCAAGTGTTTGTTGTGGAGTCTTTTGTTTGTTTCAACTATGATATTGGAAAAATTAGAAAGTAATGGAATAGATATTCAAAATTATAATGGACAAGCATATGATAATATTGCTGTGATATCTGGTCACCTAACTGATGTTTAGATGCGCATTAAGGAAATCAATAACAAAG
>NC_088929.1:8187500-8207500 GCF_038396675.1 Hydra vulgaris
ATTCAAAATCGGTATCGGCCTTTTTTTATTAATTTACCGATATGCATTACCGATGGCATTTTAATACTTTTATCCTGCATTTTGATAATAATTAAATAATAAATAATCTAAACTTTTTGCATCGCTTAGAATTTTTTGAAAAATTGTTTTTTTTAACTTTGTTTCCAGGCAAGTTTATTCTTAAAATGATGTTTATAAGCTTTAATTTAACTGCTGGATGTAATTATGCTTTTATTACTATAATGTTGTTTTTAGTATAATTTTATTTTGTATTATTTTATTGTTATACTTAAAAGTAACTTATTTAAGCATTGTTATCTATATGTATTCAAGTATTGCTATCTATATTTTTATATGATTGTTATTTAGATATCTAAATTACTAATAAGATAATAAAGTTGCAGAATCAAATATATATTCAGAATGGCAGCATCTTTGTTTGGAAAAGATATTCCAATAAAATCACGCAGCTGGGTGTGGAAATATTTTACTATTTCTCCTGAAGATGCTTCAATTGCAATATGTAGCCTATGCAAAATGAAGATTACAAGAAGTAACAAAGAAAAAAAATCTAAGTCTTTTAACACAACAAATATGTTGTCTCATATTAATACAAAACATAAAAAAATAGCAAGCAAAGATTTGAAACTTAATGAAGAAAACAAAAGAAGAGCAGAAAGTGAACAAAACGTATTCAAGAAAATCAAGTCAACTCATGCAAGTTGCTCAAAACAGTCTCAACAAACTTTCTTTCAAACAATTGAGAGAAAAAAGCCCTGGGACATTAATGATCACAAGTCTAAATTAATTAATAAATATATTGCAGAAATGATTGCAGTTGATATTCAACCTTTTTCTATAGTAGAAAACATCGGATTTCAAAGATTGTTAAACCATTTATGTCCTAACTATTGCATTCCAAGTAGAAAATACATTAAAAAATCTGTTTTTCAAAATATATATAACAAGGTCAGACAAAAGGTCCAAAAAGAAATAAATGATGCTTCATATATTTCATTTACAACTGATGGATGGGCATCTACCAACGGAAAATGTTCATTTCTTAGCCTGACAGCTCATTGGTTAACTAATGAATTTCATCAAAAATCGGCAATTCTTTGAGCTTGTCAACTCAATGTATCGCATTCTGCCAAAAATATAAGTGAAGCAATTCAAAGTTCTATGAATGACTTTCTTATTCCAAATTCAAAGGTACATTTAGTTGCTATATATATATAAAACCCCTAACTGGTTTTTAGAAAGTTTTTCTGTATTTTGTTGGCAAAAAGTAAAAATTAAAATGCAATACCGGAATTTTTTTTTTTTATTACTTGATAGACTGCCTGCCCCAACCAAACCCTCAGTCGATGTAGCAGCACTCCCTTGCGAGTCAGGCTATAAGATAGTTGATGTAGCAACACTCCGTTGCGAGTCAGGCTATTTGTCAGTTGATGTAGCAGCACTCCATTGCGAGTCAGGCCATTTGTTAGTCGATGTAGCAGCACTTTGTTGCAAGTTAGGCTATAAGATAGTCGATGTAGCAACACTCCGTGCTTAATTTACAGTAAAAAAAATAAAAACATTTTATTAAATAAAAAAAATAAAAACATTGTTTATATTATTAAAAATCTTCAGAATGTTTTAAAAACATTCAGAATGTTTTTAAAAACATTCTGGTCAATTAAATTTGCGTTTTTGCAGGTTTTATAAAAAACGATTAATTTGTAATTAAATTAATGTTTTTAACTTTCTGACAACACGCAAATGTTGGCCAAAAGTCAAAAGTAATTAAAAGTGACATATTTGTTGGCATAAGAATCATTTTTTTCCTTCCGTACTCCCAAATGCCACAATCTATAGAACTATATATATATATATATATATATATATATATATATATATATATATATATATATATATATATATATATATATATATATATATCAGAGGTGTACACTGGATTTTTAGATGTTTGAGTTTTGACACTTACAGGCATTTATGTCAAATAAGAATGATTTGCAAAAAGTTGTGGTGATTGGAGCTTGGAAACAAAAAATCCCTAACTTTTGTGCCCACCCAGCTCTTAACGTGGGAGCAACTAGTTTATAAAAATGTTTTCTTTACTATTTTTATCTAAATTTATATTCATCAACAAATTTCAAATTTCATACAATCTCTTATTTTTTCGAAAACTATGACCATATAAAGTTTTAACCTTCCTCAATTTGACTAGGCTGTAAACTTTGCAGGGTCATAAAACTGAACACTTAGAGATTATTGCATGAAACTTGAAATTTGGTGATGAATATAAATTTAGATAAAAATTGTAAAGAAAATATTTTATAAACTCGTTTCTCTCAGCTGGGTGGGTTAAAAAATTAGGGTTTTTTTGTTCCCAAGCTCTATTCACCACAATATTTTGCAAATCATTCTTATTTAACACAAGCATGGACATACAAAAGTTTGGAGTTTTCACAATGCATGTAAGTTTCAAAACTCAAACATCTAAAAATCTAGTGCACACCTCTGTGTGTGTGTGTGGGTGTTTGTTTGTGTGTGTGTGTGTTTGTGTGTGTGTGAGTGTGTGTGTGTGTGGGTGTGTGTGTGTGTGTGTGTGTGTGTGTGTGTGTGTGTGTGTGTGTGTATATATATATATATATATATATATATATATATATATATATATGTATATATATATATATATATATATATATATATATATATATATATATATATATATATATATATATATATATATTTCAACTATGAAGACATCAGAAATGTTCATCATTTCTGATTAAGATATATGCACTTTAGTGCATTCCAGTCAACATTTTAATTTTGCACACACACACAAGTTTGTAAGATTCTGACTAGTGAGTGCAAATGTAGAGTAAATAATATTTTAAAAAATTTAATGGTTATGAATTCAATTTGTTTAAAACATAGCTCTGAGTTTTGCGCATCATCATCAATTGTTTTGTAAAAAGCATCTAATGATCACAGTTTTGCGTAAAACTCTGAGTTGTAAATAAATTGAGTTTAAAATTGTTTAATTTTATGGATAATAATTTTTGTCATATTTAGTGAAAGGAACTCTTAGTGAAGATACAATACGTTTATTTCTGAAGCAAATAGGTTTTTTTAAGTTTATTCATTTTGACTGATCTTTTTTAATTTACATTTTATGTATGTTTGTATGTTTATATAAGCCCTAACCAAAACATTAAAAAAGTATACTCCTTAAAAAGTGAAATCTTCATGGGCTTTTTGTGTGCATCTATTTTAGCATTTATTAATAGATTAATTTTATATTTATATTTTGTAGTTTTTTTTTTAAATTAGCATCAGCTTTGCAAGTGCTGACAACAAAAGATATTGTCCATCGAGATTTGAAACCTCAAAATATTCTACTCAGTCATCAAAATGAATTTCCAAAGTTTCTTCAGCCATCTGACATTAAAGTTAAAATTGGTAATTTAAATTTTAAACATTTGAATCAGTAATAATAATAAAACTAACACACGCAAAAAAAGAGAACTAACAAAAACAAAACAAAAAACAAGTAACCAGCTGTATTTTTGCTTGTTGATGGTGTATACTCATCATCCAAAGAATGTCATAGGTGTGGTTGGATGAGTCTGTGATACTTTCAGAAAAATTGCTTTCACAGTCTTCTTTCGCTTTAATGGGGGATAGTTTATAAGCTAGCAGGTTTGCCAGTGGACCAATTTATGTTGATTCTTATTTTCTTTGCACAACCGTTTGCCTCATGTCAAACAACTCATTCAATCCATCAGAGTTTTATTTCTTTCTGTAGTGTTCATAGTCTTTCAGAACTTTTAATAGTTTTGTATAAATGACTTGACCATATACATGTGGAAAGTATAATATTTTGCTCCATAAGTCTAAAAGCTCCAAAACAATTAGATAGATTCTCTCTCTTCATTCTATAGCAATGGATTCACACAGTTTGAAGCATTCAATGATTTTTTTAAGGCATTAAATTTTACCCAGCATCTGAAATGGAGTAGCATGTTACATAAATATGAAATGTGTTACTAAACAAAGGTGGGCACCCGATAATTTTTTCTTAATCCGATAATCAATAGTCCGATAGTTTATTTTCTTAATCCGATAATCGATAGTCCGATAATTTTCCAGTTTCACCGGTCCGATAATCGATAGTCCGATAGTTCAAAAAAAAGACCAATCCGATAATTTTAAGTCCGATAATTTCCCAGATTTACCGGTCCGATAATTTAAGTCCGATAATCTTAGTTAAAAAAATTAATTGATGAAATTATCTCTTCTCTTGAAAGATCTTGTGTATTAATGTTAAAAAATTCCAGAATAAAAAAATTTCCTCTGAGGTTTTTTTTTAACATGTTGACCTCCAAAATGCATGTTCCGATCATAATTATCTCAAAATATCAAAAACATAAATAACTAAATGCATCTTATAGTTTATCTTGTCACCCAAAGCAGTATGCCATGGTGGTATATAGAAAAATTGCTGTCCAGCATATAAAAAAAATAACAACAAAAATTTTTGCATTAGAAAATTTTGACAAAAAAGAGAATGGTAATTTTTCCAACAAATTTTAGAAAGTTGTAAAAAGAAAACGTACAAAAAATTTATTTTAAGAAAGCAAGGGAAGGTTACCCTTGATAAAAACAAGTTTTTCAAAGTTGTCGGCTGTCAGGTTCGACCGCTTAAGCCTCAAGATATCTGAACCACTACTGAACAGCCTCTCCACAGCTGCGGAGGAGGGGAGGGGGGTGTTGTACTTGAGGAACATATCCAACCAGGCAGCTCTGTGGAGCAGGGGGAACTGGTCATAAGAGACACGTAGTTTACTGTTCACTCTGATTCTGTTCCACTCATCGTAAGCTTTTTCAATGTCCTCCTCAAGGACACCCTTTCTTGCCAACAGATCGTCGTCGTCCCTCATGTACTTAAAGGGGTCCTCCTCATCTTCTTTCTGCATCTGGCCAGTCTCTCCACCAGTCTCTTCTCCAGGGCTGGCCCTGATCACCATCTGTCTGACAATTTGCCTCTTGATGTCACCTTTCAAGGCTGGGTTAAGATACCCAACCACACTTAGCTTGAAATGGGGGTGGAGGGCAGTGGCCACTAGAAGGTCCTTATCCTCAAACATCTTCTCAAACCTCCCCTTCAAGGCCACACGTGGATTTTGAGGGTTCTCCAGCAAGTATGTTATCAACGCCTGCCCCTCAACAATGCTGTTATCCCTCCTCAAGCCTGCTACTTGGTCCTTCATCAGCTTAATAGTAGGCAGGAGAATGCCCATATAGGCATTCACTTCAGACTGCAGGGTGTCCAGGCATGTTGCAACCGGTTTCATTATCTTGCAGTACTGAGCGAGCAGGTCCTTATCAGTACTGTACAAATAAGGCAAGCTTTGCTTAAGCATTACAGCATTCAGCTTTTCCATCATATCTCGGTCCTCCAGCACCTCAAGCAGAGCAGCACAGGAATCGTAGTATGAGTTCCAGCGTGTCACCCCTGGTGTCTGAAGCTTTTTACCGATGGCCTCCTTGATCTGTTTGGCTGCCACTGTCCTCCTGTTCTGACAATTCCACAATCCCTGTGCCTTGCCATCTGTCTTAGTGAAGGGAGCCCTCCCACCATAGTTCAAATTACGCGCCACCTGTCCAAGAATGCCGCGGAAGGCTGTCTAAATGTCGTCTTTTTCGTGAAAAATACTCCAATTTTGAAATTCAAAATATTAAATATATGAACATTTTAAAAAATAGAAGTCAGATAGTTTTGAGTCTGTCCGATAATTTAGTCCGATAGTTTTGAGTCGGTCCGATAATTTAGTCCGATAGTTTAAAAAAAAATTTTATTACGATAATTTTTCTTTGATCCGATAATTATCGCTTTATCGGAAGTTCAACTTTGCCGGTCCGATAATCGATAGTCCGATAGTTAGGTTAGTCCGATAATCGATAATTTTTTCTTAATCCGATAATTATCGATTATCGGAACTTTTATCGGAAGTGCCCACCTTTGTTACTAAATAAAGACATTATTATTGAGTTTTCAAATATTTAAAAAAAAAAACAGCAGTTACAAAATATAAAAATAACAAACCACTAATATATATAATAACTGATACTATAACTAAAATGTTATGTTTACAATTATACATACAGAGTTTAACATATTGAATTATCTAATATATGTTTACCCAGGTCACTGATTCCCTGATTGTGTAACGCTGATGTAATGCTTACGTATTAATCATGCGGAAGTTGTTTTATTTTAAAGCGCGTTAATTACTTAAAAAGTATCATGTAAAAAATATCAAAATATCAAAACAATTCATTTTATTTAAACTTTATTAACTTGTAAAGTTACAATACTGTGTGGTGTAGTGATTAATAAATTTGATCGTGATGCCTGCGCTCCAGGTTCAATTCCTATTGGAGTCTATTTTTATTTTTTTGTAGAATACTTTTTAATTAATTAACTAATTGATGCTAATATATTAATAATAATAAATATTGATATAATATAAGACATGGCGTTTAATAAATAGTTAACTAATCCAGTATAATAACATAAATTCGCATAACATGTCTTGCTTTTAAAGAAAATCATTATCGTTAATGCTCTTACTTTTAATACAAGGGGGAGGGGGTGAATAAAAGGAGGGGGGGAAATTTTAGTTTAAATCCAATTAAGGGCGGGTTAATAAAAAGGGGAGTGGGAATTTTTTTATGATTCAATATAAGTATTTTTTATACAAAAGTTTAGTTTATAAATCCGAACTAATATTTTTTACAAAATACGCTTAAAACTATTTAATTCTAGCATGGCTTGTGGGCGAATGCGCATTTTCCAACAGCTGTTTTGGCATAATTTTAATAGGATTTAATATGCTGAATCGAGATTTACCGGGTTGGCAATTTTTAGTTTTGAGATAAATAAAGTTTTTGCTGACAACAATTAAAAATTAATAAATTTATTAATTTTCCGAAAAATTATTAAACGCCCCCCTCCCCCTTTTATTAAGGACTCAAGAGTAATATAGTTTATAAAAAAATTCTTTAATGAAATTTTTTAACTTAGAATTTTTTATTTTTAACACTTGTTTTAAGTTATTCAAATTTTTAATTTTAATTCTTTTTCACTTATAAACAAACATTAGGTATGCATAATATATAAAAGATTAAGTTGCCTTCACCGGCTTCACTTCTTTTCTCAAAATAATTACCATTTACAAGTGTAAAAGATTGCTAAAAACGGGCGCCATGGGCACCCATGAATTTTCTAGTAATTAAATAATTATCAAAAAATTAGTGAAAATACCTTACAAAATAAATTTTAAAATTATCTAATAATGATATAATCTATCAATAACGAAGTCATGAAAATGCATATTTATTAAGCAATGCTTACTGTTACTGTGAGGTAATATTATTGATACCAGTATTAACTAATTTAAACTCACCTTTCTACTTAGAACTCCTTGCTTCTATCAAATTACAAATTAAGAAGCAACTCCTTAGTATCATCTCGAACGTGTTTAAAATAAAATTATTCAATTCATAACTTTTTTGATATTTTAATAGAATGATTAGATATGAAATGAAATAAATATGAAATGATGTGAATTTGACTTTAATGTGAATGGAAATGGAATTGAATGGATTTAATAGAATTAGTTTAATTATTAATAGACAAAATTTTCTATTGGTGGAAAGCATTAAAGAATGATACAGGAAAGGATCTTGGAAAAAAAATTTAAAAAGGCATCATCATATTTTTCAACTTGTAATATTTAATGAATGATTGTAGTTGGTGTTAGTAGACAATTATTCTCATACAATTTGACATTCTCATCATGCCCTTGAATTAAATTTTATTTAAAAAAAACAACATAAATTAGCTAATATAAACAAATAAATCTGTCCAAGTTTAAATTTTTCAAGTATTTAAATTTTAAAAGAAAGAGTTGAAGGTGTAAGATTTATTTTTTATCATATATTTTTGATTTCCATTTAAATCATATATAACATACCAGTAACTTGAAAGTTTTATGATGTTAAAAAGTATAACAAGAAGTTCTAGTATGATTAAGACACTAGCTTACTTTATGTTCAAAAAATGTCTGTTATTTCATCTAATTTTATTCTTATGTAAAGGTTTATACTTTAAAGTTTTGATTGCATTTGCTTATAATAATCTGCTATCTTGCAGTTAACAAAAATTATATTTTATTTTTTTAAATTTATTATAAAGGTTCTTTATAGCACTATTATTATTTCTTTTTATGTATCAATATAAAAAAAAATTTTTAATGAAAATTTATATGCAAAGATATTTTATTATAAAATGTTAGAATTTGTAAAAAACATCTTATACTTTTACAGCTGATTTTGGTTTTGCACGGTTTTTACATGGAGAAATGATGGCAGCAACACTATGCGGGTCTCCTATGTATATGGTAAATATTTTATTTTCTGTCTACAATAAATGTATGATATATTTATTATTTTTTAAAAGAATTTAAGTATAAAGCTTATTTTTGAATTTTTTACCGCATTTTTTTTTTGTATTTAATAGGCTCCAGAAGTGATCATGTCAAAAGCATATGATGCTAAAGCAGATCTATGGAGTGTTGGAGCAATTGTTTATCAGTGTTTGACTGGGAAAGGACCTTTTATGGTAAATAGTTACCTTTATCTTAACTTTTATGGTAAATAGTTAACCGGGTGCTCAGTTTGGACCCTGGGACCCTGTAATTTGGCTGTTTTTCGGAGTACCTGGAATCAGCCATTTTGTTGCAGTACCGGACACCTGGTAACTTAAAAGAAATATTTAATAAACATTAACTTAAGTTTTAAATGAAATTAAGTTTTAAATTAAATTAATTTAAGTTTTAAATTAAATTAAGTGCTGTAACTATTTGTTTAGGTGGTACTTTAAATTGTGTCAAATTATTATTAACAGAACTACTTTTAGTTTAAACTTCAACCAATAAACTTCTTGATATAAGTCTAAGAGTGTCAATAACCACAAAGGAAATGGAGTGAAGCCCTATTTTTTTGATTTTTTTTTAAAAACATCTTTGCTTCCAACAAAGCTACAAGCAGCCACTAATTTAACTTAATTAACAGCTAATCACACTTAATTAACTTAATTAACACTAATTTAACTTAATTAACTAATTTAACTTAATTAACAGCCACTAATTTAACTTAAGCAGCCACTAATTTAACTTAAGGGGTAAACAGATTCTATCTGTTGACCAGCCTCGCACCCCTTCTTCATATATTAGGCTGGCGCAGATGTATTTTTAATACATTGTTTCCAGTTTAGGATGTTGAATGCTGGATCTTCTTGACTCAATGCATGGGTTTTGCTTGTGTCTCTGTTTTTATGACAAGGCAACTCATTCTATTATCTCCTAATGAGAGTACAGCTCTAAAACTCAGTTTTATGGTTCTGAGGCCGGCTGGTAGTCAGGTTTCCCAAACTCTGTGGTAGCTCTCAGAGAGGCTGATTCCATCAACAGCTGTAAAATATCAAAGTATTAACAGTGCCATGTTGCGCATGGATGGTGTCCCTGTTTGTACTTTTGGTGTGCATTGCGGAGGCCACATTTGGAGCCCTTTGTTACGGCTTAGGGTTTATTAGTAGTAATGAGGCATTTGCTTGGGCTATTAAACGGTGTTCTGAGTACTATCTATGCTTTGAGTCAAGTTCTTCAATCTAATTTAAAAATGAATAAAGAACCAAAAACTATAAAATACAAAAAACCATCATCATCACCAAGTTCTCTAAACCTATCATTCACTAATATTCGTGGTCTTCGAAGTAACTTTTCTTCTGTTGAGTCTTATCTCTTGCAAAGTTCACCAGACCTACTTGCTCTTTGTGAGACTAATTTGAGTTCGGCTGTCTTATCTTGTGATCTTAGTGTTGATGGTTATCTTCCTCTAATTCGTAAAGACTCCAATAGTCACATGCTTGGCCTGGGCATTTACATTCGTAAGAATTCACCCATTTGTTGTGAAACTAGGTTTGAATCCACAGACTATTCTTTCATGTGCTTTCGTTTAGCACCACTTTACTCTATTGCCTTTCTCTTTGTTCTATATCGCTCTCCTTCATCTCAAGACTGCACTCTTTTTGATGTTATTTCTGATCATATTGATCAAGCCCTCTCTCTTCATCCATCAGCTAATATAGTTGTTCTCGGTGACTTTAATGCTCACCACTCTGAATGGCTTGGCTCTAGTGTCAGTGACTCTGAAGGCATTAAAGCCCACAACTTTTGCCTTTCTCAATCCCTAACTCAAATAGTCAACTTTCCAACTCGCTTTCCAGACAACCCGAATCATCTACCCTCTCTACTCGACTTATGTCTTGTTTCTGATCCTAGGCAGTGCTCAGTTTCTCCAGATTCACCCTTAGGTTCTTCTGATCACAGTTTGATCTCTCTAAAACTAATATCTCATACTTCTTCATCACCTGAATCCCCCTATTATCGAACCTCTTACAACTACAGTAAAGCTGATTGGGATTCTTTTCGTGATTTTCTTCGTGATGGCCCTTGGGTAGAAATCTTTCATCTTCCTGTCGACAAATGTGCTTCTTACATAACTTCATGGATTCAGGCTGGCATGGAATCTTTTATTCCCTCTTGACGATTCCAGGTCAAGCCTCACTCTCCTCCATGGTTTTCCTCACACTGTGCTGCTGCGATTGCCAATCGAAACTGTTACTTCCATATTTATGAGCAAAACAATTCTCCAGAAAACAGACGTTTGTTTATTATTGCTAATAAAAATTGTAAAAAGGTTTTGTCTAACGCCAAAACCCGCTATTCTCAGGTCATGAAATCTTGTATCTCATCTCAAAAATTAGGCTCTCATGACTTCTGGAGAATCTTTAATAATATCAATAATAAGGGCAAATCTATAATTCCACCTCTCTTGTATGGTTCAGACTTTGTCATCTCACCTAAAGACAAAGCCGAACTGTTTGCTAAAAACTTTTCATCAATATCATCTCTTGATTCCACTAGTTGTGTTCTACCTGATATTGCCAACAAACAGGTTGATCCATTGCTTGACATTCATATCACTCCAACATCTGTATCTAAAGTGATTTCTTGCCTAGACTCTTCTTCAGCTTGTGGCCCGGACAACATACCTGTTATTGTCTTGCAGAAGTGTTCTCCGGAGCTGTCGTCTATACTCTCAAAACTATTCAACAAGTGCTTTTCAGAGTCTTGCTTTCCAGCCTGCTGGAAAGCGGCATCTGTTATCCCTATCTTCAAAAATTCTGGAGAGCGATCTGATTCGTCTAACTACCGTCCTATTAGTCTTCTTCCTATCATAAGCAAGGTTTTTGAATCTTTAATTAACAAACACTTAATTTCTCATCTTGAATCGAATAACTTACTTTCTGATCATCAATATGGATTTCGATCTTCTCGTTCTACAGCTGATTTGCTAACGGTAATAACTGACAGGTTTTATCGTGCATTAGATGAAGGTGGAGAGGTTAAGGCCATCGCTCTTGACATTTCAAAAGCTTTTGATAAAGTTTGGCATGCTGGTCTTCTCCATAAGCTTTCTTCTTATGGTGTATCCAGCAACATCTTTAAGATTATTGAATCCTTCTTTTCCAATCGTAGCATAAAAGTTGTCCTCGATGGACAACACTCTTCTTCTTGTTCTGTACTTCAGGGGTTCCTCAAGGTTCTATCCTTGGCCCTATACTCTTTTTAATTTACATTAACGATCTTCCAGATATTGTCACATCTAAGGTGGCTTTGTTTGCTGATGATACTACTATTTATTCTTGTCGTGATAAGAAACCAACACCCTCTGATTGCTTGGAGGGGGCATTTGAGCTTGAAAAGGATCTCACTTCTGCTACAGCATGGGGCTCACAGTGGCTGGTGAACTTTAATTCAGATAAGACTCAATTTTTTTCAGCCAATCGTTATCGCAATAATTTAGATCTTCCTATATTTATGAACATTGATGCACTCGATGAGTCACCTACTCTTCATCTTCTAGGATTAACTCTTACTTCCAATCTTTCTTGGAAACCATATATCAAATCAGTTGCAAAATTAGCATCTGCTAAGGTTGCGTCTCTTTATCGAGCTCGTCACTTTCTTACTTTGGATTCTATTCTCTATCTCTATAAATCTCAAATTCATCCTTGTATGGAATACTGTTACCATATCTGGGGCGGATCTTCTAATGATGCCCTTTCTCTTTTAGACAAGGTGCAAAAATGCATTGTAAACATAGTTAGACCTGCTTTTGCAGCCAACCTCCAACCATTATCACATTGTCGTAATGTTGCTTCTCTTTCTCTTTTTTACAAATAGTATAATGGACACTGCTCTAAAGAGCTAGCGTCTCTTGTGCCATCTACTAAAATTCATTCACGTGTTATTTAATTAGTTCTTATCGTTATTTAATTAGTTCTTATCCTTTTTCTGTGACTGTTCCTAAGTGCTCCAAAAACGCTTATTCATCTAGTTTTTTCCTCAAACATCAGCTCTTTGGAATTTGCTTCCTTCATCTTGATTTCCTGATTTATATAATTTGCAATCTTTTAAGTTGTCCGTCAATCGTTATCTTGCTCTACAATCTTCATCTTTTCTTTTTCAGTAACTTCCAACTTTAATTAGTGGCTGCTTGCAGCCTTGTTGGAAGCAAAGATGTTTAAAAAAAAATATTAAAAAAAAGAAATTAAAGTTGGAAGTTACTGAAAGGAAAAAGATAGCGATTGATGGACGACTTAAAGGATTGCAAATTATATGAATCAGGAAATCAAGATGAAGGAAGCGAATTCCAAAGAGCTGATGTTCGAGGAAAAAAACTAGACAAATAAGCGTTTTTGGAGCACTTAGGAACAGTCACAGAAAAAGAATGAGACTTAATTAAATGACGAGTAACACGAGAACGTGTTAAAGCAGATGGCACAAGAGACGCTAGCTCTTTAGAGCAGTGCCCATTATAGTATTTGTAGAAAAGAGAAAGAGAAGCATTATTAGGATGATGCGATAATGGTTGGAGGTTGGCTGCAAAAGCAGGTCCAACTATGTTTATAATGCGTTTTTGCACCTTGTCTAAAAGAGAAAGGGCATCATTAGAAGATCTGCCCCAGATATGGTAACAGTATTCCATACAAGGACGGATTTGAGATTTATAGAGATAGAAAATAGAATCCAAAGTAAGAAAGTGACGAGCTCGATAAAGAGATGCAACCATAGCAGATGCTAATTTTGCAACTGATTTGATATATGGTTTCCAAGAAAGATTGGAAGTAAGAGTTAATCCTAGAAGATGAAGAGTAGATGACTCATGGAGTGCATCATTGTTCATAAATATAGGAAGATCTAAATTATTGCAATAACGATTGGCTGAAAAAAATTGAGTTTTATCTGAATTAAAGTTCACCAGCCACTGTGAGTCCCATGCTGTAGCAGAAGTGAGATCCTTTTCATACTCAAATGCCCCCTCCACGCAATCAGACGGTGTTTGTTTCTTATCACGACAAGAATAAATAGTAGTATCATCAGCAAACAATGCCACCTTAGATGTGACAATATCTGGAAGATCGTTAATGTAAATTAAAAAGAGTATAGGGCCAAGGATAGAACCTTGAGGAACCCCTGAAGTTACAGAACAAGAAGAAGAGTGCTGTCCATCAAGGACGACTTTTATACTACAATTGGAAAGAAAGGATTCAATAATTTTAAAGATGTTGCCGGATACACCATAAGAAGAAAGCTTATGGAGAAGACCAGCATGCCAAACTTTATCAAAAGCTTTTGAAATGTCAAGAGCGATGGCCTTAACCTCTCCACCTTTTTCTAATGCACAATAAAACCTATCAGTTATTACTGTTAGCAAATCAGCTGTGAACGAGAAGATTTACTCACTATAGGCATGTCTCACTTAAAATATATATATTTTTTATTTACACTACAGTCAAAAAGGTCTACTTTTTTTTTTTTTTTTTTTTGTGATTCTTTGTCTCTCTTAATTTTTTATTTTCCATAACATAACTTTTGGTTAATTAGCGCATATTAGCAGTTATTTAGCGATAAGTTACAAAAATATATATATTAAATAAAATACCACAATTATGAAACAAAAATTAGTAAGCCGGAAAAGTATTTTTTGAAGTTAATAGAGTTAATTTTAATTTTAAAGCTCTTGATATTTTTGGGATTAATGAAATCAGGCGGCAAGTTGTTCCAAATTCTAACAACCCTGAGGGATAAAGAATATTTACATACATCAAGTTTACACTTTAGTTTGCATAATTTGAAGTTGTGACCTCGAGTGTAAGCATAGCCGTTTTCAAAAAAAAACTTGATATATTTAGGCAAACTTAATTATCGCAAATTAGTCAGTGTTGTTATGTGAAAATGAGTCAGCGCTAGAGATTTCACAAGCTTTCATTCGAACTTTTTAAAATTAACCTGGTGCTGAGTACCCGGACTCAGACCAAGTATTTCTTTCTGGTGTGCGAAATTGGGGACTCAACAGGAACTAGTTCCAGTACATTTCTAGTTACCTTGAAAGTTTTTTTAATCATTTTCTTTGATGTTGTTAGCTTTTTATAGTTAAATTATTTTTCATTGTGCATTACTTTGTGTTATGTACCATTAATTTTTTTCATGGTGTATTACTTTGGTAATATGTATCATTAAATTAAAAAGGTTATTCTTACATTTTCTTGTTCTTTAGGAATCTTTATTAAAGCAATATACAGTAACACAAAATGAAACATCAGTTTCCTAAAATGAGTTTTTGCTAGTTTTTCAAATTCATTCTTAATAATTAGCAAATCATGCAGATTTTCAAATATTTTAAATAATTCATTTTTTAATTAAAATAATTTAATTCTGATAATAATAATGCGGTAGTGGTATAGTGGTAGAGTGTTTGCTTCATAAGCAAGAAGTTCAAAGTTTGATCTCTATTTTTTCCCTGGTAGTAACTCAACTTTTTTCTGCACAGCGACCTTGTTTGTCAAGTTTTGTGATTCGGAGTTATTAGTAGAAAGAGGGTTATAACCACAATTAAAGCGTCCTTGATTGTAGTAGTTTTTGACCTTGGGGAGGTGAATTAATATTAAAAAAATAATAATGAATTCAAGATTAAATTGAAGATTTAAGTTAGGCAATTTTTTTTTAGAAACGGGAATGTTAGTTCTTAGGTTGGGAATTAACTTAAAATTTTATAAATAAATAAAAAAAAAAGTTAATATGTTGTATTATTTTGACATATTGAGTTCAACTCAAAACTCTGCACAATAGTTAATTGAGCTTGGTGAATTTCATAAACTTGCAGATTAAAAGTTAATCTCATAAACTTGCAGATTAAAAGTTTATGATTTTTTTACCATTGAAACACATGTTAAACTTACCCAAAAAATTTACTTTTTTTGAAAAAAAAAAAGTTGAATCGTTTAATATTTTATATATTTTTATATATAAAGTTGAGTTTAAACTACTTTTTTTGAAAAAAAAAAAACTATTGTTAGTTTGACTGGAAAAAAACACTTGAACCTCAAGTGCTATCTATTTAAGTTAACCTTCAATGTTTTGTTTTTTAATTTACTGCTCATGAAATAGAATGCTCATAATTAAAAATAAGTTTATGCAAACATTTATTCAGCTATATTTATTCATACATAATAGCTGTTCAGACCTGTAAAATATGGGTCTTGGTAAGTCTGTTCCATACTGTCCCTCCATTTCTATAATTAATATACTATTACTAAAATAATAAAATGCAAAATCAAAGCCTATATATTTATATATTTATTTACAATTAGCAAAACATTAATTAGAAAAAGAAACAAAATATATGACTTTCAAACAATTAAAAAAAGTTGTTAAAAAAATGGAACAAAATATATCTTTTCAACAAAATTTACAAATAAAACAATACAAAGTTTTATTTATAAAATAGAACAAAATATATTTTTTTAAAACGAAACATCATTAAACTAAAAAAAGTTTTGATATTTACAACTACTATTTTTTTACACACAATAATAAAATAAAATATATGAAAGAAAGTATATATTTACAAAAAAAATTAACTAAATCTGCATCATCAATTAACAATTGGTAGATTATCCAACTATAAAAATACTAGATATCCAACTATAAAAATTATAGATGTAGTGTATTATTTTCATATCTTTTACTTTCTGCAGGATCCATGCTCCCTGTAAAAAAAAAGGGGTCAAGGAAGGGAGCTTTTGTCCTAAATTTGGCCCCACACCTTATGGGCCTTTTGAGATGTGGGACCTCTATTTGTTCTGCAATATGCTGAAAAAGCATTGTAAGATACATCTAATATATAAAAAAGAATTATGATATAATAAAAGAAGAAAAATGTTACATATTAACGCTACAAACCAATTTACCTGTTGCTGATGTTTTTTCTAAAGCATTGTTAAAAATAGTCAAAATCTGAAAAATTGTAGTTATTGCAAAGACAATTAGCTATTTTACAGAATAAAAAATATATAATAGCTATCGGTGCAAACAACTTTTGTAATTTGACCAGAAAATAAAATTATTCTTACTTTTATTGCGACCAACTAATTTCTTTTGAAACTATTAGTTAATGATCAACATAGTTAAAACCATATTTCAACAGTAGAGAAAGTAAGCATATATTGGTAGAGCACCAAAGTAGAACTAAAGAAATAAAATAAAAACTAAATTAAAAATCTTTGTAATATTATTTGCAGTTAAACATGAAAAGTAACTTTACCATCATGATAAAAGTAACATTAGAAAAAAAAAATAATATTAATAACAAAAAATAAATTAAATATATAAAAAAATATAGTTTAAAAAAATATAGTAAAATGTTTATTTTTATAAAAAATATGATCCTTTTAATTAAAAACATTAATGTTTTTTTGAACAGATAAGACAAATCAATAAAAAACATACACTATGAAAAATTGATTTTTAAAGATAATTGTTGATTATTATGAAAATTATTAAATGCTATTTAAACTATTCACAAAATCTAAACTGATAATATTATATTATTCTACATGGAGAATCACTGTCACAGCAGTGCTCAAATCATTTTAATATTTTCCATGTTTTGCTTAAATTTTGATGGGTTTTGATGGTTTGTTTAGTGTATAAACAAAATGTATATTTTTTCAACAAAATTTTTTTATAAACATAACTTAATATTAAACAAAAGAAACAAAATTGGTAACAAATTTAATTTTGTACAAACAAAATTTATTAAAAAATATCAATATAAATATTAAACTAAAAACATTCAACTACATCTTATATTTGTAGATGTAGTCAAGTATTTTCCCCTGCCCACTAACAACTCCCACTTCACTTTCGGTAAGGGTAATCCCTTCCTCTTTAATGAGTTGAAGGGAAATCTTTTTCTCTATTCTGGGACCACACCCTGTGTGCACTATGGGATGTGGGCCCTTAATAATATCTCAATAACCTACAAATGCTTCATAATATTAACCTAAAAATAATAAAAGTAACAATTGAAATAACTGAATGATATTTTGGTTTCATAATTGACTATAAAACCTACAAATCATTTATTTGCCAGTTACAGATAAGGGTGGTGCAGCAGTTATTGTTGCTGGAATTGCTACAACTTTTTTGGCTATAATAAATATTAAAAAAATACAGGTAATCAAATTGATTACCAATTTAAAGCAATAAACCAATAGTAAAATATCTAATTATATGCGGTAGTGGTGTAGTGGTAGAGCGCTCATTTCATAAGCGAGAGGTTCTGAGTTCGATTCCTACCACGTCCCTGGTAGTACTGCGCTCAATTTGTTTCTCCACGCAGCGGCCTTGTTCATTAAAGTTCATGTTTCGGGGCTATATAGTTGAGAGAGGGTTATAACCACAAGTAGCCTCCTCACTTGTAGTGGCCTTCTCGGCCTTGGCGAGGTGAATTATAAAAAAAAAAAAATCTCATAAAATAGAATAACACAATCATATTAGAAAATATTAAATTTTCAAAATCTGAAAAGAAAGGCATAGATATTTTAGGTAATAATGTAAAATAAAAAAAATTAAATTAATAATTAAAAATTACAAAACTTTTAATGTTAAAAATGTTAATAAAACCATTACACTTTAATTTCACAATGAAACTTAACTTGATGTTGTAGATATTTATCTAGTTAAATATTCTAGACTATTATCTGTAAGTCTTTGTTCTAATATGTATGAAGTGAATATATATATATATATATATATATATATATATATATATATATATATATATATATATATATATATATATATATATATATATATATATATATACACACACAGTAAAAAAGAATTTTTACTAAATCTAAGCAATTTAATCTTAAAAGTTCATCTAATTAAAATATGCGCATGCAAAAGTATCTGGACAAAAAAAAAACTTGAATAAGATTTTTAAAAAAAAAATATTTTTTAAATTAAAAATGCTTTATTTTAAAGTATTCCTTTAGTACTTTGTCGGGAAGCCCTTTACATTAGTTACTGCTTGATAGTGACAAGGCATTGAGTCCACAAGCTTCATAATCACAATAATTTTGATTTTTCCCATTCTTTTTTCAGAGTATTCAATAAATCACGTTTACTTGTTAGTTTTCGATCTGAAATTTGCTGATCAATGAGCTTACACAGGCATTCAATAGAATTAAGGTCAGGACTTTGCTAAGGCTATTTGATTAATCGAATTTCATTGGTTTTGAAAAAGTTTTTCACAAGGGTTGAAGTGTGCTTTGGGTCATTGTCCTTCTAAAACATCCTTCCTTGAGGCATTTTGTCTTTAGAATGTGGTAGCATAACATTCTTAACTATATATTTGCACATATTTTTTCCATTATGCCATCAATTAAATGGATAGGACCGATACAATCTCTATTCAAGTTAGCCCAGTTTATAACGTTTTGACTTCCGTGCTTTACTGTTGGTAGCTGGTATTTAGAATCGTTTTTATGGCCTTTTGGTCGGCGGACATATCTAATATTATCAGATCCAAATAACATAAACTTAAATTCATCACTAAAAAGTACTTTCAATCACTGTTTTCTTGCCCAAATCAAATGTTCATTAGCAAATCTTAAGTGTGCTTTTCGATTCTTTATATAAATAAAAAGTTTCTTTGTACTTAGGTTATTTAAATTTTATTATATACATTAAAAAAAAAATTTAAAAATAGAAAAATTTGAATATCGAGCATATATTAAAACCGGTGCTCTACTTGGAGTTTCAGCACAAGCCATATCGGGTGAGTTGGTTTTAGTTCATGGTAACCAAGCTCCAAAATACGGTACAGTTGCCAAGTGGGCTACTTTATTTAAAGATGGTAGAGAGAGTCTCGAAGATGATCCTCGCTTAGGGCACCCTCGAACCACGTATACAGCTGAGAATATTGAACGTGTGCGAGCCATTATTGAAGAAAATATGCATGCAACACATGATATAATTGAAGCCCCGATATCGATTAATCGTTTTACAATCAACGAAATCATTCACAACGCACTTAAAAAAAGAAAACTAACATCACGTTGGATACCCCACGAGTTAACTGATCAAAATCGCAAGAATAGAGTTGAGGCATGTAAGGAAAATTTAGCCCTTTTCAGAAACGGCTCATGGAAACTATGTAATATTATTACAGGGGATGAGTCGTGGTCTTATTTGAGACAAGTTGGACACAAGTCGGCTAATGCTAGTTGAGTCGGTGAAGGTGAAAGTCCAAGAACTATAGTGATTATTTACTTTAAAATAAAGTGTTTTCAATTTTAAAAATGTTTAAAAAAGAAATCTAATTCAAGTTTTTTTTTTTTGTCCGGATACTTTTGCACGCGGAAATTTTAATTAAATGAACTTTTAAGATTAGATTGCTTAGATTTTGTAAAAATTCATTTGAAAATTTGAAAGAAATTGGAC
>NC_088929.1:8210000-8430000 GCF_038396675.1 Hydra vulgaris
TTTTGAAATGCTCTAATTTTGCAGTGGATCAATATTTTTTGATAAAATAAAAAACAGCTTTTAGATTTATAATCAAATAATTTATTTTTGAAGTTGCAATAGACTTGTTTCACCATTTCATTTTACAAAATCAACCTTTCAATACACCCCTCCACACATATTCTGTACAGCATTTACATCTACTTTCTTCAAACAATACTTGATCTTTTGTTTTAATTCATCAACTGAAGTAGCCATCCAATTGTTCTTATAAATCATTCCCTTCAAAATTGACCAAAAGTTCTCAACTGGACGAAGTTCAGGCACTGCAAGAGGGTTATCAGCTTTTTGTACAAAAGTGATTTTTTTTTGAGATCAAGTAGCTTGTCACTGATTTAGCATAAAGGGCCGAAGCCAAGTCAGGTCTAAACACAAAATTACCCTCAGGATGATGTTTTTTAATAAAAGGCATCAGTCTTTTGATAATGCACTCTTTCAAATACACATTTTGTTTGACAGCAAGGCCCAAAGGCACAAAATAGGGTGTTAAGATGCCTCGAGGTGAAATTGCTAACCATACAAGCATTTTCTTTTCAAACTTTGCCTAGGACTTGTTTTACACACCACAAGAAACTGATTTTGGATTGCTTGACCAATACCCGACGTTTGAGTTCTTATCAGAGTGAGAAAATGTGAAGTATGATTCATCATCAATTATGAAATCACACCCATAAAATTTTCTACACAATCTGCCACAACATGTTTGTAACTTGGACCCTTGCTCAGGACGGAGCTGGAACGTTTTTTTCGGCAAACAATATTTTTTGTGTTGCTGAATTGTATACACAACGTGAGATTGGCTGCACTTGAGCTTTCGAGCAAATTTGTTGGGTTGAAATGCCAGAACGACCATCAATCAAACTTGGTAATATTGGTTTTAGTCATTATTTTAGCTTTCCGACCAACAACACAAAGTTGTGATATTGGTTTCGACCAGGACTAACAGTTGTGATTTGCCTTTCACACATTGCAATGTGTCTGTAAATGCTTGCTCTTGGATGATTTTCTTTCAAAAAATGATCCACAACGACTTACGGTAGTAGTCTGTTTTTATTAGGTTCGTTTTTGAAGACATTGTTTTATGATTCTAAAAGATTAAAAATTAATACTGAATTTTAAAAATGTTAAGTTAAACCAAAAATAAAATAAGACCTTTTAGATATAATTTAAAAAAAATATCTTAAAACATAAGAGAGATGTTAAATTATGTTATATTATTGTATCTTATGTATTTAATGTTAAACATTAAATTTTTTACCTAATTTTTATATTTTTAGATTATAGTATAAGCCACAAATATTAAAGTTAATAATACTATTGTAAAAGTAAAAATAGTATAAGTTATGCTTATTAAAAAATACGTTTTCATTTTTTCCAATAAAAAATTTATATATATATATATTTCAGTATTTATACATATATGTATATATGTATAAATAATGAAAGATATTTTTTAACATGTTTTTCTTTTTTTTTTCTTTTTATTTTTTTTTTTTATCATGTTTTTCTTTTTTATTTTTTGTTTTTTGTTTTTTGTTTTTTTTTATGTTGTTAACCTTGTCCAGAGCCAAGGGTGCCATTACAGTCAAATAGACTGCTTTTTTTTAAAAAAAAAATTTTTGGATTATAACCCACTCTCAACTCTTCAACTTTGAAACATGAACCTTGAAAAACAAAGTCTCTGCCCTGAAAAATAAGCTAAACGTGGTTCTACAAAGGATGTGGTAGGTATCAAACTTAGAACTTCTTGCTTACAAACAAGCACTCTACCACTACCACATAATCATATCATTTTAATACTTTTCATAGCTTTTTAAATAGTTAAAAATTTGTTAAATAATTCTTAGGCTAGCAATCCTCAACATCTACGAAGATTGTATGAGAGTAACAAAAACTTAAAACCTACGTAAGTATTCAGAATTTTTAATTGTATTTTATTACTATGAATTTTCATTAAAACTGAATTTATCATGCTATGTAACTCTGTTTAAAATACAGAATTCCTGCTGACTGCTCTCAAGCTATGAAAGATCTTCTATACGCTTTGTTAAAACGTAATCCTAAAGAAAGAATTTCATTCGGTTAGTAGTTTATTTGTTGTTGTTTGGATTTTATTTTAAATTATGTAAGCATTTTTTTAAATAATAGTAAATACAAATGACTGGGATTGAGAATAAAGTTAGTTGTATTTAAAATAAATTTGCAATTTGCAAAAGTAGATGTGTTGAAAATGTAGTTTTATTCGCCACTTGAAAACAGCCATTGCTAATACTTGACCAATATTAATAATATTTGGTTAAATTTAATATAACAATGCCAGAGCTGCATAAAGATTGATACATTCTGTAACTATTTTTTCTTTATTGGAGTTGTATATATGAGAATATACATGTTATAATAAAAATAAATTAAAATCAAGGCCGACAACATGGGTTTCCAAGTGGGGGGGGGGGGGCACAATCGTCAATTCTTAAAAAAAGTCTTTTTAACGGTTGATGCGGAAGTTATCGGACAAATCCTAATTTCATTATTTGAGCATAATAATTAGTTTTTGTGGTTTTATGCGTAGGCATAAACGTTCTATAAAATATAAACTTTATTATTTGAAACACAATTATTTAAAATGAGGTTAAATGCAGCTGAACGAGAATCTTTTTGAAAGAGACTAAAAATGTTTTTTGTAAATAAACCTAATATAAAAAAAAATCGTAAATCATTTTGAAAAGGAAGGATTTGGTCGAAGTACAATATATGATAACCTAAAAAGACTTGAAACTGTTCAATCGTTTTCTGATAGAAAGCACCCTGGTCGTCCGACATCCTGGACTAGAGAAAAGAAAGCTGAATTACGAGACTTGTCAACAATCGAAAAGGGGTCAGACAGAGAAAATTAGGTATTAAATTCGGTGTAAATCAATCGACATTTGGTCGTCAGTTAAAAAAAATGAATATTAAATATAAAAAACGTGAAAAGACCCCAAAATACACTATAGAACAACAAATAAAGGCAAAGAAAAGAAGCAGGAAACTAGTTAACCAACTCTATAACACAAAATCGCTTCTAGTCATCGATGACAAAAAATACTTTTGTTTTGCAGGGGACAACACGCCTGGAAATTCTGGATACTACACAAACAACAAAAAGACATGGCCAGAAAGTGTTCGTTTTATAGGAAAAGAGAAGTTTCCAAAAAAATTATTAATGTGGATAGCCATATCTGACCGTGGTATGTCTGAGCCATTGTTTCGCACTTCCAAGGCTGTAGCGATCAATTCATCAATCTATATTAATGAATGTTCAGAAAAACGACTTCTTCCATTTATTCACAAGTATCATGGAGACTTTAACTATTTATTTTGGCCAGATTTAGCAAGTTCTCATTATTCTAAAGATTCTCTCAATTGAATGGACCAATATGTCTATTACGTTGATAAAGAATCCAATCCCCCAAATGTGCCTCAAACACGACCAATTGAAAATTTTTGGGGACATTTGGCACAGAAGGTTTACGAAGGAGATTGGCAAGCTTCAACAGAGCAAGTTTTGATTGATCTCATTAAACTAAAACTACAAGAAATTGATTTAAACTTTTTACAGTCGCATATGAAAGGCGTCAGAGCAAAATTGAGATCAATTGCATCCCCTTACTGTTATCTAAATAAAAACTGTATGAACTTTATTGGTTGTCTGATAAAAAAAACTCCATATTTAGGCGGACAATCAAACACTGCACTGGTCACTTTCCACATAAACACTATTACTCACTGAATATTCATTGGCGTTAATTGACTGATTATGATTTTTAAAGGACATTAAAAAAATAATGTTTGTGATAAAAGCTTTAGCAACACTTTGTATTAAATTAATTAAAAGCAAGAAATTGTAAAATATGTTTTTTTTTTTTAATATATATATTTAAATTATTTATTCATTCTTTAGATATGTTTTTTAACCATCCTTTTCTGATTGGAGAGTCATTATCATTTTCCTGTAAGTTTACTACTTGTTTTTTAATTTATTCAACATTTAATAATTTACAATAAAAAATAAATTTGCTGATTATGATTGTGAAAATATATTAGCTGATTCTTGTTCAGACTTATTTTAATTTTAATTTAAAATTTGCATAATTTTTACATAAAATTTTTTTAGTATTGTATATTGCAGTATTATATGTTATAAAATTTTTGGTTTTAAGAAAAAAGTTTTTTGTTAAACAAGTTTATGAGTGCATTTATAGCTACACCTGTTGCTGTTCCTTCAAGAAGAAGAGGTTTTTCTGAGTGTTCCAGAGGTGTTCGGTCACCAATTGAATCACTGTCATCTCCTCGTTACACAGATTACCTACAGCAAGCTGCTGTGACTCCTCCAGATGATATTAAACTGAGTTCTGATCCTGGTAAATATTAAATAAATTATACCGAAGTTTTACTAAACAGGGGTACCATTATAAAATATCTTGTAAAATTGTTCCCTTTTTTATTTTCATCTTTTTATTTTTCTTTCAAAAGTCTTTTTTTTTAATACAAACCTTCGAAATGTGCTTACATCATTCATTAGCTAATTACTGAAAATTTTTCAGCTGCTAGCTGATTTATTATTTATGATTTACAGTTGCCACCCTGATTTAAATTTTTAGTTGTCATCCCCATGCCTCTTCAATGTTAAATTAGGCTGTTTTAAAGTTTCTTCTTCAATGATAAGTTTAAATATAATTAAAATGAATGTCCTTTTACATAATTTGCCCAGTTTTTATAATTGTCTTCATAATACTATATAATATTCCTTTTATTTGCATATTTAATCATTTTATTTGCATATTTAATCTCATAATTGTTAGAATATATATAGTTTTTTTTTCCATAATTAAAAAAAAATGACAAAGATGTTTTATAAATAGAGTCAATTATAAGATATTTCATTGTAATATTTTAATAACCAGTAAAATATTTAATTTTTTTTTCTGTTTAAACTTGTCTTCAAATGTCTTATTCTTAAGGTCTCATGTTATCTTATGTCATATGTTATCTTAAGGTCTCATGTTAACTTATATCTTGGAAATTACATTTCAAGTTTATTGCAAATTTTAAAACTGGTTATAGACTGGTTTTTCTTTGTCATATTAAAAAACTTTTTCATCGTATTGAAAAAACATTAAATTGCTAAAATTTATGTTATTTGTTATTTCTTGTTATACTATTTTACATTTTTATCTATACTTTTAATTTAAATGGTTAAAATGATTTAGGTTTATTAAATTAGGTTTGCTCTGACTTTTTAAAGCTAAATAAATAAAAAGTTGTTCTGGTTTCAAATGATTATACTATTAACTAAAATTTTACTGTAACTTTCACACTTTTTCATCATTTTCATAAGTTTTTTATTACTACATAGGGCGTCAGGAAAGTTCGTGCAACTTATTAAAAAACTCATGTATTTAAACAATCATTATGTCATTATTATACATCATTTTAAAGAGCATTTATTTCTCTACAGTTTGGTTACATTTTTATTATATATTGCTTATATGTTAAAAAAATTTCAATTTTAGCAAAAGCACTTTAAAAAAAAAAACTTTAATAAAATAAAATAAAAAATACATTTCTT
Organism: Hydra vulgaris; assembly: GCF_038396675.1. NCBI lineage: Eukaryota > Metazoa > Cnidaria > Hydrozoa > Anthoathecata > Hydridae > Hydra > Hydra vulgaris. The sequence continues at coordinate 8,215,648 of NC_088929.1, forward strand.
TTTTAATATTTTTCTGGGGGGTTGCACGAACTTTTCTGACGCCCTAAGTATTTGTTCTAAACATAATTTAGTTGTGCATTGTTGATTTTAAATTTAGTTGCAGAATTGGTTGTATGCAATACCAAGCCTAACAGTTCTTCAGTTCCAGATGACTTTGTTGTAGTTACTCAACATGGGTTTTCTTCAAAGCAAGTTTTATTGCCACAAAGGTTTATTTCTTATTACTAATTTTTTTAATAAGTTTTGTTTTGAAATTTATATTCAATTTTTATTCTGTGATTTATAACAAAGGAATGCATGTAAAATCATATATATTTTTATGTTTATTATGATTTAAGCTCTTCAGGAAAGTCTGGGTCTAAAGCACATTTTATTATTGGTTCTCCAGATAACAATTTGTATGACTCAGTACTCAATGAACAACCTCATAAAGTTTTACTTGAATCGCCTGATTCTACATTACATAATGTTAGAACGTTTGTAAGAAAAACAAAATCACATTCACCATCTCCAACAAATATTTCTCGCACTCCTTCTCCATTAGCTAAAGATAAATCTGCTCCTGTATTATGTCGGAAAACCTCGTGGAAAGTTTCAACTCCTCCTTCATTATATCCTGTAGCAGATTTTGGAGAAAATCAAAATAAAGAAAATCTTGATAAGAACCAATCGATAATTCAAAAAGTTGACAGAGCTCGTAGATCAACTATTTCCTATAATGAGAGGCCAAAAAAAGAAGTTACAAAAAACTATAGTCCTCAAGAAGATTCTAAAAAAAAGTTTTTATCTGACTTGCCTGCCTCTAATAACGCTGTAATTCATAAAAGTAAGTCTTCACCTGCATTAATTTCTCAAGCTGTAAAATTAATGCCTGTTCAAAAAACACACGAAGAAATGAAACAAAATTTAGCAGCTTTGTTGAAACAGCTAAATTTTGAGAACCGGCAACATAATATTCTTGCAAATCTTCCATCACCTGTATTTAAACTTTCTGATTCTCCAGAATCACAAAAACTATCTTTGGGAGAAAATACTCCTCCCCCAGGTGTATTTTTATCAGCTTCGCCATCAAGTTGGAATGATAAACTTAGCTTAATTCGACAAGAACAAAATAAAAGATCAAGCCAAACCAACAATCAAAGTTTTAAAACAGAAAATGTAACAGAAAACAGTGTAAAGCAAGTGTCACAATTTAAAAGTGAATCTCCAAATAATTTTACTACAAGGTATCAAAATGATGCTTTTTTATCACGAGAACATTTACTGGCAATGGAGGAGATTGAGTTTTTGTATTCTTTTGCTGAAAATTTGTTAATTGTTGTAACAGACATAAATATTTCAAACTATGTTTCAGATATTTTATATGACAATAGTAAAATAAGCATTGGTATAAAACCAACTGTTGACGGCTGCAAGCATAATAAAATGCTTTTGGTACTTGAAGCATTGCGGGTGGCAACCTATGCACTGAGATTTGCACAATCTCATCAGGCCAAAGGAACTTTGAAAGTTACTTCTATGTTTAAAGCAGGTAAAATATTTTTCTGTTTAGGCTTAATTTTAATAAAATTATTAAAGTTTGCAGATTTAATTTTGAGTTTGTTAAATTTGTTCTACAAATTGCATTGTCATAAAAATTGAATTTTAGCCCGAACTAAAATTCATGCAAAAAAAGTTAAAAGAAAATTAAATGATAATTTAGCTTTATATATATATTTATTTAAATTAATTTATATTTTTTTTAGTAATAACAAAGTTATCTTCATTATGCGATGATTGCATTCAAAGAATTGCAGCTTTTATAATTTATCCTTCAACTGAAAATATAAAAACTCATAAGGTTAGGTTTTTTGTAAAAAATTTTATTGAATTGGTCTATTAAGTTAAATTTTTGTTTTTTCTTGTTGTATTCTCAATCAATTTTTTTTTAAAGGTGGATACTGCTAAACTTCTTTATATTTATGGAGTTGGAGTGGTAAGCAGTTTTAATCAAAAACATTTTGAGGTTTAGTGTTTTTATTATCACAGGTATGATAATGGGATGGGTTTCCGTAATGCCTTTTCTTGTTTACATATGACATTAAATATCAGTGGAAGAATTGTGGTATGTGTTAGTGATATGGTAGCAAACACTAGCTTTATAATTGAGAGGTACAGAAAGATGTATATGGGCAGAGGAGGTTCATGTAAAACAAGCTTTATAGTTAGTATAAAATTTTGTAATAAAAGCAACTAATGAGAGGGAAAACATAAAAATCCCATCTTGGCATGGAAAAGGGTAGATAAGCTTTTGATATTATTCTCATACTATGTGTACTATTGCGTCACCTTTCATGTGGGTTTTTATTTACCTCAGGTGAGTTATTGTTCAGAAACAAATCTTTAATCGGTGGCCAGTTATAGTAATTTTGTAGGGTTTTAATAACTTTAACAAACCCAAGTTGATCATAGTTATTGAAAATAAAAATGTGTAAGTGGGTTGTTTTTTTAGTGTGTGTATGGGGGGGGGGGGCTGTAAATGAATTAGTAAATTAGTAAATTGAGCTATGAAAACATCAAGAGCGAAGGTAAGATGTATGTGAAATATAGAGAACTATTCTTGTTTCTAAAAATAAGAGATAGGCAGATGCGGAAGTTGGAGTTCAGTTTGAAAAGGGGAGTTAATTGTTATGGGAATTTATATTATATTTAACAATAATATAAAGTATTTAATCGTATATTTTCTAACATTTATGTTTTGGTTTTTTAATAGTGTCAATATGCTGCTTATTCTGAGTTGACATTAAATTATATACAAGCTGGACGATGTTATAGAATTTCAAAAATTTTATTTGATGGATTAATTCAACAGTCTCGATCATCTGCTGACAAAAAGCTTCTTACCAGTTGTTAGTTATTTTACTTTTTGCTTGTTACTGATTTTCTTTAAATATTTAGTAGCATGTAGATTGAATACCAAGAAAACTAGTGTGTATTTAAGACAGTGATGTAGCTAGGATTTTTGGGACCTAACAGAATATGATTGCAAGGTTTTTATTTTAGGTCTCAAACTATTGTTCCCTAAAAACTACACAATTTTCATTGTAAAATTAAACAAAAAAGCTTTCTTTACATTTGCAAAGTTTTATTCACAAAGTCTAACTTATTAGTTTAGTTCTGTAATTTATTCAGCTTTTTTTGTGTTAGCAACAATAGCTTTTTAATTGTACACCTTTTAACATTACTTTTATTATTAGTTAAAGATCTTTCAATGTTTGCTACAGTTGCTAGAGTAAAAGTCGAGTTGTGTGTTATAAGTAGAGTTTAGTGTTTTTAATTGTTTTTCTAAGCAACTGTATTTTATATGGAGTAAATCTGAAAATTTAGATAAATGTAAGTTCTGTTAAAAGTAACTCTTTGGAGAATTTGATATCCGTAAAGAAGAGAGAGCGCTAACTTATATTTTTAGAAAGACATTTTATGCATTTCTTAGATTACCAGTGTTGATAAATTTATCACGTTTAGATGTACTGACATGAAAAACTATTTGCATTCCAGAAAAATTTTTTAATTTGTACATTTGATTTTTATAATGCACAACGAAAGTTAAAATAGAATAATAGTTAAAAATAAATTATTTTTTTTTTAATTTCATTTATTTAACAATTATAGAATTTCAAGAAATTTTTTTAATGATTGATAAATTTAAAATTTTTTATTAATTCTTAATTTTATTTTTATTGCTCTACTTTGTAGCCTATATTTTGTAGCCTGTACTTTGTAATCTGTACTTTTTGTAAGTACATTTAGAGTAATAGATTTATTATTATTTTTATAAAATTTAAAAGTTTTTTTTGTTTAAATATACTAATTTTCATTTAAATACACAATAGGGTGACAATTTTTTTGCAGTTTATTTGAACATTTTTGATTATGTATTCACACATTGTATTTGCATTTTTTTTATAATGCACTTTATATACGCTTTTGATTTGACCCTTCCTCTACTCGCATTTTGTTATACGCTTTTTTGAGTAGCCTCCAACTCCCTAAAAGTATCTATGGTTTTAACCTACCTACCCAACATTTTGTGATATTTTTTTTAATTTAGTGACTCCTTTTATAATTTAACCCCTGCCCTCCATCTCATATACACCATTTGTAGACCCCCTCTCCTTTATCTGAGCATACGTACTTTATGGACGATCCCTAAGTTCTCCTTTTTATAATGCACTGTGTATGTACTCCTGTTTATAATGCACTGTGTATGTACTCCTGTTTATAATGCACTGTGTAAGTACCTGTTCTCTATCTATATACTAGCTTATATTGAAAATTTTAGCTTACTAGGATCATTGGAACAGGTAGATGTATTTTTTCAATAATTTGAATTATCATTATTTTTTGTCAACATATATTCTCACAAATATATGTAAAGAAACATATATTATTTTGCATAATTACTGTTTTATATTATTATTATTATTAACTTCTATCTGAGAAAATTAACAAAAAAGTTTAACAAATGATGCATGTTTGCATTTCAAATAACAATTTTTATTTCAAACAAGATATTTCTGATAATTTTTTTTTGAAATCTGTTTTTGATTTTCTCGAACACTCGGTAAAATGTTTCTGATCCTCAGAGTGTGAAGAGTTCATAAACTTTTGTATAAATTCTGTGTTTCTTTCAGCATAATCATTTGTGATAGTGATATTTAATGAAAAGCAGAAATTATTTGTGAGAGGGTATCGAGTCTAAATTTTTATTTATTCTGGCATGTTTCCAATGGAATCTTTGTTTCCTTTACTAAGTCTAAAATGGAAAAAAGAAACCAGCTTTCACAGGAAATTTCACAAAACTTAGTATATTCATCTACTAAACAGAAAGTGGTTTATCTTTATTAATTTAATTTATGTTAAGAATCTTGTGCTTCAAAAAAGCCTTCAAAATGTCAGAGTTTATTTAATCCAGACTTGCTGAACATTGAATACTGAATGTTCAACAAGTCTGGATTTTAAAAACCCGGGAGCTAAAAATAGAATGGTTGCTGTAGTATCAACACACACAGCAAACTCTTGCTCTGAACTTTAAAATATTCAAATAAATTCTGAATTACTAAAGCCTGATTAGGTGCTTTACCGCTGTCACTTGAAACAATTCCTAAGAAAAGATGGTCCTTGTGTTGAAATTTAGGACTAGTAACAGACACAGCAATTCTATATCTTGTAACTATTACTTGGATTTTCTTGTACAAATGTTTCCTATCAAAGTGAAGGACAAGATTCCTATTATATCCTGTTAGTTCTTAGGCTATAAACATTATTTGACATCATTAGCTTTTACTGGTCCGCATAAAAGAAGCTGTAGCTGCAATTAGGTCATCTAGAGTAATTTCCTTATTAACAAGGATTGAATCAGATCAAACCATGAATAGTACATTGTTTTTTTTAGCGTGTTTTTTGTTATTGTTATTTAGTGTTGTTTGGTGTTTTTTGCTGAACTTCATTCTCTACAAAATTTATACTACCTACCATCAATGCAGATTTGAAAGATCTACAATAATATTACCAAAAAATGAAAATAAAAAAGTACATTCACAGATTTAAAATAAATATACATTTTAACTTTTTCATGATAAAATATACCTGATGATATATCAATTTTATCTCATTTGAATATTTTCCATTAGGATTTTTAATTGAGGGCTATAAATCTTCTAAATCCAAGGAATCGTAGTCCTTGTCATTATGATATTGATCATCTCCATTGGCCTCTATTGACATTTTTTTCTTATAATCTGTATACCTATGTTATCTCTTTTGTCTATGTTAATCTTTATCTATATGTCCGCTTATAAACTGTTTTCTAGCATTTTTCTGACCTTCCAAAATGAATCTTTCTCTTTACTCTCTTTTTTTTCTTTTTACTGTTTTTTTATGTTAGTTGACCTCCCCACTACCAAGATAGCCATTACAGTCGAGGAGGCTACTTTAGTTGTGATTACAACCTTCTCTCGACTCTATATATCTTCGAAACTAGTTGAGCGGGGTACAGTAACCTGGTAAGAATCAAACTAGGAACTTCTCTCTTATGCAGTGAGCACTCTACCACTATCACTTTTTTCTAAGCATATCTTGATTAACTTGTATAAGCTCTTTAATCTTGGGTTTTCCAATGTTAAAAAGAGTCTCGATTATTGATTCAAATTCTTAAACTAACTTTTCTTTGGTGTCCTTCTTTTAAACTAGAAACTTTCTTTTGGTCATTGATACCCATTTTTTGTGAATTTTCGCAAATTTCGATAACATTTTATCCTCTCTAATAATATAGTTTTTAAAACCACAGGACTTCCTAATATCCACTATTTTTCTAAGAAAATACAGTTCTCCATTTTCCTGATAACACCTTATTTTTGCATTTCATATGAAAATTTGATCCCATAAGACAACAAAAGTTATCATAAATACTTTTAAATCTACTGCTAATTAAATATTGATAAAGTCGAAGAAGTAACTTATTAGTTGGAAGCTGACTCTGAGGTAAAAATTGAAAGTAACAGGAGGCCCCTCTATCTTGTTAAATATACCACATCAAGTATTGAAAAGAAGGCAAAACATGTTGGACATTTAGATGTCTAAGATGTTTCGCCTTCGTTTCAATACTTGATTGCATTTTGTGTCTATATGTTAGCAATACATAAATAATGTTTAATGTTTATTTTTTAGTTATATTTAATTTATACTATATATATAAATAATATATATATATAAACTTATAAAATATACATAAAATATATATAAAATACATATAATATTTAAATATATATATAATATATATAATATATATAATATATGATAATAATAAATATATAATATAATATATATATAGTATATATATATATAAAAGTATATAAAAATTTAATTTATATTATATATATGATATATATAAAAAACAAATCATTAAATTTAATTGATGTCATTACTAAATAATATAATAAATAATACTTTTAATAAACCTTTCCTGAAACTATGTTTACTATATATGCAATTTTTTATTAGTTATTTTGTTAAGAGTTTAAAATTGTTTAAAACATTTTGGCACTTCAGTTTTATTATATTTATTGATAAAAATCAAAAAAATTAAATTAAATAAAAAATTAAGTTTTCATAATGATTTCGATGAAGTAAAAAAGCAATGAAGATGAACGAAAAAATATTATAAATGATGGTTAATTGTGAAACCATGCGATTTCTACTTCTAACGCTAATACTCGTCCTTAAAACAAAACAGAACCATTTTTAATATCACTTAACGTTCTAATAGTTCACTTAGCGGTGTAGAAAAGATGTAGCGTTATTTTTTTTTTAAAGATACAAAGATACTTTTAGTTTTCTATTAGACCTCATGGTTTTTAAGTTGCAGAAAATCTTATTTAAAAATTTTCTTTTGGTAGAAAGTTTTTTCGTTTGTTAGAAAGTAAAAATCATTTTTTGTTTTCTTTTAGAATTTGAGTTTTTATCTCTTTTGCCAAGAATAATTAGAGAAAAATCTTTAAGTTATTTTAGTGTGTTTTTTTTTTAACTATTTTTCTATTTTTGCATTTATGTTTTAGTCTCGAAAAATATTGGTGAGCGAATACGGATTTTAGGTGTCGGCGAACGCCAATTAACAGAAGCGAAGACTAGGTAGAAGCAAAAAAAAAAGTTATATATATATATTTTTTTTTTTGCATCGCCCAATTTTATATAAAGTCTTTAATTTATTAGTTGTTATCTTTTAAAATGAAGAAAATTTATTTATAGTTTTTGGTATTATAGCCAACAGTCTTAAGACTAAACAAGTTTCGTTTTGTGAGACGTTTTTGATAGAGACGAATTTTTATCGTTTTGATATTTAGTTGTTTTTAATTTTAAAAAAACGAAAAGCTTATTTTGCTACAATTTTATTTTTTTTAAATGTCGTCAATAATAGAGTTCAGACATTTTACATGCTCATATGTAAACATGTTTGCATAAGTAAACAAAAATACTCAATATTTAATATACTCAAAACTTTAATTCTTAACAAGTTCTTTAAACATTGAATTATTTGTGCCAATTTTATACGAGTATTTGTTTATTATAATCTTAAAAAGTTTGTCAATATCTTTTATGTTGTAAATATTGTAGTAAAAAATAAATTTTAGAAAAAGAAAAATTGTCAATTTTATACGTAAAAATAGTCAAACAAAACTATTCCAAAATTGTTTTTTTATTATTATTTCTTCATTATAGCATTTTCTTATTATTTATCGCTTTTTTTTTTTTCTTTTTTAATAGTTTACGTTTCATGTGCCCCAAGAAAACCTAACGGTCTTGTCACAGAGCACCGCGGAAGAGCATTTATCTAGTCTCACGGCTCCTTTCTTACCGATGGCGCGAAATTTTCCTGAAACTCGCCTCGAATCCTGGATCCCTTGCCGCTTAAATCGTTAATAGTTTAATTTTAAATATTAATTTTATTCATTACCACTTGGGGTATTTAATAATTTGCATTTATATAATAATAAAACTTTGGATACTTGATAATTTCACCTTGCATAGTTAATATTCTTACTTTCCAATCAGCATAAGACGTCTTAAAAAAGTTAATAAGTTTTTACACGTGTTTTGAACACGCCTTGTGCCACTCGGTTTGTATACTCAACAATTTCACCTTATAAACATAATAACCTCATTTTGGAGTTTTTAAGTTTACAAGAAGAGTAACAGTGTAACCAATTATTACTCACCTTGTTCGCTTAATATTCTCACCTTGCATTCTTTAACTTCAAAAATAATCTTTGAAAAGCATTATGATGAAGTTGTAGAAATGTATAAGACTAAATGATAGCCTTTCTCATGAAATTCGCCACTAAACTTCTTGTTTAAATTTCTGAAATAAAATGAAGTTCATTGCAAAAGTATAAGGCTTAATCTCTTAAAATTATAATCACATATAACGGTTTGCGTGAAAATGAATGAATTAAAGTATGACATAAAGATGTGCCTCTTATAATAGTAGAGAATTACATAGAGTATTACGTAAAGATATACCTCGTATAATAGTGGAGAATTGCAAGTTGAGGGAGCAACACAGCTTAAAAATAAAAGTTTAAAAACTTTTAGAAGTGTATATTTTTTGAGTTTCGGGTGGCACTCTGTAAACCATCCATTAGATAACCCACTAAATTAAACTTTTTAAATTGATGTTATTTTTTTCCAAATAACTAAACTGACGCTTATTCTTTTTAGTCCAAGTCTAGTCACTGTATGCTATAGTTTGATATGTGAAATCCAGATACACTCTCCAATACTTGCTTAATACTTCCATATCAATCTCTAATAATGGTAATGGTCATTCTTACGTCTGTTAGATTTTTTCCTCTTTTTTTTTTTTTTTAACATTTCGCTATTCATACAATTAAAAAATAAAAAAAATACAAAGAAACGTTTTCATAAAATGCAAAAATGTTTATATAAACAGACAGGAACTTAAAGAAAATATTGATGATCATCCATAACTTATTTGTATTGCTTATTCTTTGTGCGTGTAAATATATATATATATATATATATATATATATATATATATATATATATATATATATATATATATATATATATATACTGATTTCATCATATTGAAATGGTTATTTTTAAAGTTGTTCCATATCTTAGGCCCTCTTTGCCCAAAAAAAATATCCTATGCCCTATTTTAAAAACTAAATAGTTTAAATAGAAAAAATCGAGTTATTGTTAGTGTTATGTACCTCAAAATAATGTTTTTCTACTATATTGAAACCTAAGTTATAATCAGAAAAGTTGCAGAGAAAACATATGTAATAAAAGAATTTTTATATGCCGTCTCCTAAAATTTTTATTTTTTAAATCGCTAAATCTCAAATGAGGAGATATAGCAAAATAGTTCTAACTTAGCAGTAAATTATATATTTTTTTAATATGTAAACACTTATGAATATTGTATAATTTTATATCCATATACATATTACATACATACCCTATTTATAAGTGTAAATCTTGCTTTATCAGTTATTTAAATTTTTTTGAATACTCGAATACGCATACGCACTGCATGACAAAACATGGATGAGAGCGGTAAGAGATTAAAATGGTAACACAATTCGCAACAAATGGTTGTTAGACGGCAATCGAGTGACGGTCGTGGGCCTTTTTTCTATTTTGGAAAAAAAAAGTAAAAAAGAACATATTTTTTTTCTTTTAGATGTTTACAAAAATTTTATCTGGTATCAATTAAATGTTGACATATTTAGGTAGTTAAGCAGTGTTTTTTTTTTAAGAAAAAATTTAATAAAATTAGGCTAAGCTAAGTTAAGCGGGTTGAAAAAAAGTTAACAAATCTACGCTATCTAACATAAATAAACATATTCGATAATAAATAAACGATTCTTTAGATGTTTCCTCTTACTTACTTACATTCTTTTTTTTTTTTTTCGGCCATATAAATTTATTCAAGTCGTAATACCATAATAAAAATACAAATAGCAGGGGCAAGAAGAAAACATAATTTGTCTTATTACCAAGCCCCTATACCGTAAATATAAAATAACAAAAATTAAAAAGCGTATTTTTTATATTATATAGCGTTACTATATAGTATAAAAAATACTCAAATATCTTTTGAAATATTTTTGTTTTATATATATTTCATATACTTATTAATTCGTTTAACTACGGGACAGGGTGAGCAGTTTGGAAACTTTAGACAGTATCTTCTAAAAAAATTTGACAAAGATTTTTTTTTCTCAATCAATTTTTAGCAAGTAAACTAAGTGTGTGTGTGTGTGTGTGTGTGTGTGTGTGTGTGTGTGTGTGTGTGTGTGTGTGTAAGATAACAGGTAACAATAGTTTTAATCGCTTGTTGTAAAGGCTCGTTTAAAGGTTGGTATATAAGCCAGTTCTAGTTATGGGAATTCATGAAATCATTTAAATAAATTTTTGACATTAAAATTTTTTTAGAAAAATGCTATATTTTACGTTGATAAGCTATAATAAATTATAAATAATGTATAACCATAAAGCATAAATTATATAAATTATAAAAGTATGTAACTATAAAGCATAAATTATATACATTAATTACTTCATCTCATTTGTAATATCAATTTTTAAAAGTTTTAAATTAAGTCGTCATTTAGATTTTTATATAAAAATTTATATCAAAAATTGGGCAATTTAAATTTTTATAAAATAACAAAATAAATTATGATAAACGAACTGAAAGCTTTCCAAAACAATAAAGAAAAGAAAAGATTACCAAAACCAATGAGTCATAAAAAAGGATTAGTTTTAAAAACAGCATTCTCAGAAGTAAATTTAATAATAGAAAAAAGAATTCAAAAAATTAAATTCAAAGAAACAACGTTTTAAAACCCAAACTATTTTTTAAAATTTCTTTTTATCTGTTTTCTTTTCGTAGCTTCTTTTTAGATTATTTTTTTATAATACTTTATTAATGAGTTAACAATTCAAAACAAAAAGATTTCATTGAAGCATTTAAAATTATGATTTCATATTATTGATGTATCGCAAAAATATTCCGCGTATCTCGATCGACTCATATCTCTAAAGTATCAAGTAATCCGCGTGTATTTATCGATTCCGAGTAGATAATTTTTTTTTCGAAATATGAGGATAAATAAATTTATTGAGTGTGATCGAACGCTGCAAAATTGGTTTATTTAGTTTTTATTGAAAAATATTTTTTCAAGTCTGTTACAAATCTGGTACTTTTGCTTTAATTTTTATTCCGTAATTGTCATTCTGTATTTCTACTAATTGTTATTTACATGAGTTTGTTAAGCTTTCATTTAAAATAATTAGTTAAATCTTTATTTTTATTGAGTGGTATTAAGAAAAAGGGTAACGTCTATTTGCAGTCTGTATCGTGTCGTCGCTCACAGTTATTTGTCAAAAGCTAAAAAAAGAGAGGCGAAAGCATTGCGTTTATTGACTCTAGTTTTGTATGCTATGTTTTGCCATTCAGTGGGGGGTGGACATATTCTTGGGAATTTTGTTTACTTACAAAAGTATCAGATAGTAAGCCCGCTGCTTGTTTTCACATTAATTAATCCGCAACCACGTACTTGTATTTCACTTCAATCTTGCGATGAAAAACGGATGTTTACCCAACTGCGCATTGAAAGCTCTGATCGGTTTCCGTTTGTTTTCTTTCCCTGTCAATATGTCCGCTATACGAAATGTTGTAAACTCTTTTATGTGTTTTTCTACGCATTAATTTGTATCAGGACGCAGCATGTTGGCACAATTTTTTTTTCAAATAATATATATGTATATATGTCGTAAATTGATTTACAAATTGTACAAAGAGCAAATTATAACAGAGCTTGGTTTAAATTTTTATATTTTGAAACTTTATGTTAAAAAAAAAAAAAGATTAAATAATACCTTCACCTGAAAATAATTAGATCCTTAAGGATTGGATTTTAAAAAGAAATAAGACCCAACATTGGATCAAAATAACGATTATTTAAGCTGATATGAAAATTGTGATTATTAAAAAAAAAAACGAAAGTTAAATTATTAAAAAAAATAAAGATAAATAACATCGCACCATTTTAGGAATGAAAAATAATTGCTTGGAGAATGACCCACTAAAAGAATGCTTGCTAGAAAACGTATAAAAGTGGCTAGACAAAAATTGAAGCAATTATAATGAAAATATTATTAGTAAATTAAATAATTTGTAAAAAAAAGAAATTTTTCGTTATAAAGCTACGAGTTGTTTGATTATATATGAAAATACTCAAACAAAATGTTTTTAAAAAACTAAAAATAACTTTTTTTTGAATAGCCGCATTGTTTATCAAATGGTAACCGACATAATGTATGACGTATGGTCAAAATGCTTAACGTACACGGTATATTCTAGTTCAAATTCAATATTTACAATATTACATTTTTCTTTTTTGTATTTGTTTATTTTTATCATACCCTTAACATTTAGGATACGCATTCTTAAAAAAAGATATCAATTTTGGAAAATATTTCAAGTTAACGCACTTAAACCGTATCCGACAACTTTATTGCTATCTCCTTTGGCAAAGTATTGCAAAGCTTTTTTGAAAATAACTGTTAAAATTTTTATTGAAAAAAAAATTTCTATAGTATACAAGATCGGTGGTGTATGAATTTCTATAGAATACTTGATCGATGGTATGTAAACTTTGGGTTGTACATTTTTTGTTATCGCAATTGATTTAAATCATAAAGTAAAACCAAAAATAAATGCAAGTTATAATAAAATTATTGTTCGTGTCATTTGAATGGGAAGTTCAAAACTATAGAACAAGAATATTGTATATATATTTTTTTAGTTTTATTATTTTAGTTTTACCTTTCGTTTCTTTTTGTAACAGGGTGTTACATTTTATTAGAATCATTAGACTAATTAGTTTAAATTAGCTGAATCAATTTGATAAACAATCGGATAAAATTTATAAAGTGTATAGACATGTATGTGTAAATGTATATGTATGTAATTATATATGTATATATATATATATATATATATATATATATATATATATATATATATATATATATATATATATATATATACACACACACGCATAAGTAGAATTTTACTTATAAATTTTGTATTGGCTTATGATATCAAGTAAATTGTTCATTAAAATGGTCTCCCTTAGACAACTTAAAAAATACGCTTTTTCTCTTTATTGCATATTCTCAAATACCTTCAAATAAATTTTGATTAAAAAAATAAAAACAAAAGACGCACGTGTTTTTTTCGTTTTTTTATTGTTTCTGCTTTTTTGTTTTTGTTTGGTTGGTTTGGCATAGCGATGGAGTGCTCAATAAATTATTCAGTAGGAAGTGTGCAAGCGCAAAGGAAAAGTGTGCGCTCAACATGAGATTATTAAAGTCATAAAAGACTGCGAAAGAAAATCGTTTCATTCAATAACACAGTTTCTTTTCTCGTAGCTGGCAGCTCCCAAAGGTATGGTAGCCGTAGCTAAAGACGAAGACAATGATATAATATCAATCATGGCAGCAGATCCAAAGTTGAAAAATACAAGTGGACAGGTATGAATTTACTATATCGTGGGTATGAATTTTTCACCTCGAGGAAGTATATAACTGAGATTTATTTTTCTGTTATTTTTGAATTGTAAACTTTATGTTAAAACGGTTGTTACTTAAGTAAAAGTAACAACCGTTTGGCGAACACTAGTTTTTCTTAAAAAGATATACATTAAAAAGTGAAAAATAAAATTACATTTTATGTAAGGTTAAATCTTTGCTCATATGAGTTAAGATTTATAACTATTTTTGGCCAAATGAAATCAAAAATCAATTATTTTGCGTTCCTAAAAATGTTTTTTTGTTTTTTCTTTATATAACTTCGATGCAGTGAAATTTTTTTCAACGCGGGTATTAAAATCAAGAACAAACAAAAAGCAGAATTTTTTTGTAACAAACTAAATAACCCAAAAAAACATGAATAAATTTATTTAAAAATCTGCTGTTTGCAGTTAAAATATATTCTTCGTGAAGACATTAACAACACTGAAACTTTTGTAACGTCATGAAAAGTTCAAACGCAGCAATGGTTGATTGCTGAATATTGCGTGTTTCGTATTTTTTAGTTTATCATAGTATTTGACGATAAAAAAAAAAAAAAAATCTTAAATAAACATTGTTAATGAAAGCAATTTACTTCGGAATACATTGATGCCATTTTTTCAAAACAAACTAGTGGTTTTTTTTTAATAAGAATTTTTGAGTTTTATTTATTGACCGATGTCGCATTTTTCACACACAAAATATTTCTTTCATCTTGTTGGCAGTCTTGTCGTTTCTACGTATTGTTTTTACCTAAAGTTGCGGTTCTTTGTATAAGACTGACTTACAAAGGAAAACAGACTTGCCGAGTAAATACTTCTGCCAACAAAACGCAAATTAGCACAAAACGTTTAACAAAAGAATGCAGTTTTCATTTTGACGTAGAATAACGAAGTGGCAATCCTTTGAAATGCTTTACGAAGCAAAATAAAAAGAAAATTTCGAAATTTGAAAGAAAGAAAATAGTTTTAATGAATATAACAAAATGAAAGTGAGATTTCTCTTTTTAAATCAGGAATTTCTTTTTGTTTTATTTTCGTCAATTTTACATAATCCTTTCGAACGTTTTAAAATTTTTTATTATTTTTAAGTTTAAAAATGTTGTTGCGCTAAACACCATACTTCTAAACACCAATTGTTTTCTCAACGAATGTTGTTAAGAATCTTTGTAAACCAAAGGTATTTATAAGTCGCACTTTTCAACGTCTTTTTTTAAGTGCACTGTTTAGCCATATCAGTTTTCATGTGCAATGCGCAGTACGTTGTTTAATATTTTTCTCATTAGTTCCTTTTTATGTCCTTTTAAATTTCTATTAATAACTATGCACAAAACTTATAACGTGATTTGGTGACAATTTTTAAAAATCTTTTTAGATTTTTAAATGTTTTCTTTAAATCTAGATATTTATAAATAAGACAATTTATTTTTTTTAATTTGATTTTGAATAAAGTTAAAAGTTGTATGTACTTATTCGCATTATGTTGATTTCACTTTAACATGAGTGCTCAGTGATTTATATATAAATTTATCTTTTGAACACTTATCGAATAAATCCACTTACAGATTTATTGAGTTTGATTAAACAGATTTGATTTTTGAAAATTCTCCCGCTACAAAATTTGTTTTTACACCTCCCCCTCCCATAATCTGACTGTGTTTCTCCTCTATATACACATTATGAATTCACAGAGGAATTAGTTACAGACATGTATTCACTATAAACAATAAAAAGATTGATATGTTTGTTCAAAACACATCAGCTCAAAAACACGTACGCGCAAGACACAAGAGAATAGCAAGGTAACGTGGTATATTTGTCCCGTCAACAACAACTTAGCAATTGATTGACAAAAACAAAAACCAATTGATTGTTGACTCACAGGTATTTAGAAGCACATCATAATGTTTATTCAGCAGTTTTTGTATCCAACAAAAGCTCTTCGAACTAGCCGATATTGTTTGAGTTGTGAATTATGGTAATTGGTATTTATATGACAGGATAAAAAGGTATGATTGTTTTAGCAATCAAAAAACAAATAATGAAATAAAAACTAACCTGTGACGAAATCGAAAAAGAAAAGTTCACTGGAATAAAATGAATAAAACCAAGAATCAACATTTAAAAAAGGTTTTAGCGCTCTCAAAAAAAAAATAACAATTGCTTTATAAGATGCGCATTGTAAAAAAACTTAAATTTTTTTAATCATGTAATAACGTAAATCTATTTGCATTTGTATTTTTTTTATATGCATGAAAAGTTTTTTTTTATATATTATACATGTACATAAATTTCTGGGTCATATAAATACTGGCTATTTGTTTATTCTGTAACTATTCCTTAATATATTCTATAACATATTACTTAATATATTCTGTAATGAGATATAGTCCTTTGTAAGTAAAAAATAAATATAAATTGTAAATATACAATCTTAATATTTTGTAAAAATACAAGTTTATTACGAATCTGTATGCCGTGTGACAAGACCGTCAGGTTTTCTTGAGGCACTTAAAACAAAACTTAAAAAAAAAACTTTAGACATGGAGCTGCCCACAAATTTTTTTATGTTAAGTCAAATAAGAATGCTTTGGAAAAAATGGCGATGATTGGAGCCTGAGAACAAAAAAGTAAAACAAATTTTTGCCCCCTCTCCCCAAACGTGAGAGCAATAACTAAATTAATATTCATTGTAAAATTTTAAATTTTATAGAATAATCTTTCAGCGTTCAAAATTAATGACCATTTAAATTTTGAATACCCCTCAATTTGAAGGAATTAAAACTTTATGTGGTCATAGTTTTTAATTAATTACATGTTATTTTAATTAATAGCAAATAATAATTAAAAATAAAAATATAGTTAAAAAATAATAAGTTAAAATTGAAGTTATATAAATATTTATTTAACAACTTTCTGATAATTACTTATTTTAAATTGTACTGTATTCAGAATAGGAAAGGAAAGGAAAAAAAAAGCAGCACTTTTTATTTAAAAGTATTTAATATTATTTTACTGAGATTGTAATATTTATTTTACATGATAGCTTATTATTTGTTTAATATGTAATTGATACAACGGGGCTGGGTGATAAGACTTTTGCTCCCACTTAACTAAAAAAAAGTAAATAATTTATTATAAAGTTGACGAAAATATAAAATAATAATAATAAAACTAAGTAAAACTTTCGGCAGTTCACATTTTTAAAAAGCAAATAAGCTATAAATAGAAGTAACAATTAGCGTATTGATAGTAGGCTCAGTTTTTTTTTTCTACATTTAATAATGAAATAAAATCTTAGTTACCTAAAAAACTATAAAAATGCAAAATATTTTACTATTTTTTCTACTAGGTCATGATATACGAATCAGGATCCGTGGTAATGAAGGTAGAGGTTGGTACAACATTAGAAGTTTTGAAACTGCTGTACGAATCCGAGCAAAGTCAACCTTGCGATAAAATAATTGGAGTAAGACCACGAAAATCAAATGGAATACCTTGTATCATAACATTGCAAGAGTCAAAATTAGAAGAAAACTCTTACGACGTCATTTTTCGGGGTGAGCGGCTTCATTTGTTGTATAATTGAAATTTTCAAACTATGAGTAAATATGATGCTGCACCAAAAATGCGGTCTAAGGTATTTTAAGTCAAATTTACAATGATGCTCAAGAAAAATCCTAATTCAATGGATATGTTTTTTGTAATATTTTTTCCCTCATTCTTTTTGCTTTAATTTGCTCATACTGTTTTTGTGTTTTTTGATAAGACAATCAAAGGATTGTTGTTTATCAAAATTACTTATAGAAAAAAAAATTTCTTTCAGACAAAAAGCAAAACAAACCAAAAGAACTTGTTACAAATGATCTTGCAGCAGGAGAGAAACAAGATACTACACGCTGCGTTGATTGTTCGCGAGAAGCTTGGAAATCAAAAAGATACACAAGTATTGGAATGAACACAGAAATCAGCATCAACCCACTTTCTGAAATAGATTCTGTTCGCTCGCATTTGTTGTCATCATCTAAGCACCAAACAAATATAGAAGCGTCATATCATAATCGTTCAAGAGCCAGACCTCCAATTCATAGACCTACGCCGCTGGAACCGAATCATTATAGTTTGCATAAAACAGAGTATATAGTTTCGACTTTACCTCCTATACCAACAAATGTGTCTGTTCCTGATTTTATAAAATATCATCCCCGCTCTCCTAGAAGATCTCCAGTATACGGAAACGGTCATACACAAATTTGTTTCCCATCTCAAAACGCAATAAAAAGACCTGATCTTGATTCGATATCATTTGAGCCAATAGCTCATTATAGAATACCAAGGTCCCATTCTCCTCATGTTGTTAATAGAAGTGGTACAGTATCTCCTCGCCCAAGAAGTCGTTCGCCTCTTGATAATAAAAGGGAGGTGCAAGACGAAACCAAACATGACGAGCAAAGGAGTCTCTACGAAAGCATATATATGCGAAAAACTGACCATTATCCACATTATGAGCAAAAACAACATACAAATTTAGGAACAACTTCCTCTAACCAACCTGATGAAACAGTTGAAAGAGAGCCACCAGTGTTTGTTCTACCAAATGATTTTGATTCTAATCTTGACCGTATTGATGAACATGTAATTAATTATCAAGCACCTAAAAGCTTTAATTCAGTAGAATCTGAAAAAGAAGATTCCAAAGCTAGCGTTGGTTGCACTTCTCCTGTAACATCAATTGGAAGCGATTCCGGACATTCTATTATAGATGAGCAATTACCATCAACTCGTAATCTTTCTTGTAAAATATGTAAGAAAGTTTTTCCAACAAAAAGTACATTGTATAAGCATTTACGGGGTCACCCCTCCGATGAAAAACCTTTTAAATGTAGTGAATGCGGTCAAGGTTTTACTCTAAGCAGCAACTTACGCCAACACCGTATTATTCATAGAGGATATAAACCTTTTCAATGTGAATATTGTGGTAAAAAATTTATGCGTTCAAACGTCTATAAACAACATAGAAGGATACATACGGGTGAGCAAATGCACAAATGTTCTTTATGTCCAAGTGAATTTTTACAGCGATACGCTTTAGTAAAACACATGAAAAAATCTCATAACATAGAAAGCATAGAAACATAAATTGTTAATGTCTGCTATCAAACTTATACGTAATAGTGCATTAGAGAAATGTAAGCGAACCTTTAACACCTGCTTTCTTTAGTTAACTTATTTGCGCTGACTTTTATGATAACAAATTTGCTTATTTTTTAAATATATTTATATAAAGTATATAACGTCTTATATTGCACGCAGGCACGTTGCACACACACACACACACACACACACACACACACACACACACACACACACACACACACACACACACACACACACACACACACACACACACCCCCACACACAATTGTATACATGTATGTATGTGTATATATATATACATACATATATATATATATATATATATGTGTATATATATATATATATATATGTGTATATATATATATATATGTATATATATACGAAGACCTCAGTGGAAAAACCGGCGTTGTCACATTTAAAAAGTATTGAGAAAGTATTTGTTGATCATTAATAAATGTCTTTATTTAAAGCAATAAATTTTAAATAAAATAATTATAATATAAATTTTTTTAAATTGCTTAGTTTCATTTGCTTAAAATAAAGACTTTTATTAATGATCAATAAATATTTTCTTAATACTTTTTAAATGTGACAACGCCAGTTTTTCCACTGAGGTCTTCATATATATATATATATATATATATATATATATATATATATATATATATATATATATATATATATATATATATATATATATATATATATATATATATATATATATATATATATATATATATATATATATATATATATATATATATATATATATATGGTAGCGACAACGTAGCCATGTAAATTGACAAAATTTGAAATCAGCTGGTTTTGTTTCTTTGACTTTAGTTAAAACTTTTTTTAAAGAATATTTTTATTTATAAGTGTAGTTTTTATATAATTTATTATAGATATAGAACAACTTTACAACTGAAGTTAAATATTTTAATTTCTCATTTGCTTTTATGTTTGGAGTTATTGATATTACATAGTTACATTGGTAAAACTTGTGTAATTTTGACAGTACTTAGTTTTGAAAGCGCTTTATAAATATTAAAAGAACCCTGTGCCACCATAATAAAATAAATAACAAATAATTCCTAAAACAACTTTGTGTCTTAAATCTTTATTCACTAGTGACACAAATATAAAAAAAATATATAGAAATAATATAGCTCTCACTATCTAATGTATTTATTAAAATCTTTTTACCCTTGACAAAGTATCACAAACATCTTATAGAATTTTGTAACAAAAATGTTTGAGTTTGATAAAAGGTTTTCCTCTAATTTAAATTTAAAAAAATGCCACAGATCACTCTATAAGTGTTACAAAATTGTTATTTTCATTATACCAGTTAACTTACATACCATTTTAAATTTCAACTAATTTTGTACTAATAACTCATACTAATGACACATACTACTACAGTATGCACACACACATACTAATGACACATACTACTGCAGGATGCATACACACATGCTCTATATTAACTATATACATATGTACAGCTATAAGAAATTAAAAATTTTTACAACTATTATTAATTTTATGCGGAATTTTAAAAAACATATAATATCAGCAAATAAAAACGTATCCTTGTCAAACTTTTTATACCGGTCAAGTATCTTTTTTCAAAATTTTTTTGCTATATTTAAAAATATGGATCTAAATCAACAATTCAAATTAAAAAAATAAAAGATTAAAAAATTTTTGTTAAAAGTGCAATTAAAGCATATGAAAAGAAAATTGCAGAAGAATCAAAACAAAGACCAGAAAATCACAATAAAGTTTTGACCTTTACGTTAAAATTACCAGAAAATTACAGTAGAGTTAAAACAAAACCTTTAGCTTACATTTGGTGTACAAAATAACTATGAGTTGCTGCAATTACTTCAATTATGAAGTCTGGTAACAACACCAACAACGTTTCAAATTACAGACCAATTCCCGTTTTACCTTTATTCTTAAAATTGCTAGAACGTGTTATGTACAACGAACTTTATAATTATTTAATACTAAACAATTGTACAATATTTAACAAAATAGTTTGTATAATAAATAGTTTGGTTTTAAAAAAAATTGAATAAATTTAAAAAATTTTTATGGAAGCTTTATATAAAATATATTGAAAATAAAATTTTAAGAATCCCCATATTTTATATAACTTCTAAACACTACATCTATAAAAAATTTTTTTTTGTTTATTCATAGTTTTATCTCTTACTGTAATATTGTGTGAGATAGTACGAGTTATGGCAAGCCTAAAAAACATTATAGTAACCTCTAATCAATCTTTTTTAAAGG
This sequence comes from Hydra vulgaris, assembly GCF_038396675.1. NCBI lineage: Eukaryota > Metazoa > Cnidaria > Hydrozoa > Anthoathecata > Hydridae > Hydra > Hydra vulgaris. Next base: position 8,237,256 of record NC_088929.1, read on the forward strand.
AACATTAAATGTCTGTATACCTGTACTATTCGTTAAGCAAATGGTACTGTTATAAGTTTTTATACTTTATAAATTTTTTTTTATGCTTTAGAAATTTTTGAAGCAATTATATTCTAAAAGCAGTTAAAAATAGTTAAGTTTGATGTCAAATTATTACAAAAATGAACTTTTTTCTTTCCGCGATTTTATAATTTATATACGAATAATACTATTCGTTGAACGAATAGTATTATTGGTTAAACAAATAGTATTAGATTCTCATTAAACTTTGATCAATAAACATACTATTTGCTATTTGTACCACTATTCGTTGAAATCCAATTTAAATTTCAACAACCCCGTTTTAGTTTTTTTTTTTTTTTTAACGATTGCTTAATATTATAATTAAGTAATAATTTTTTTGTTAATTAAATAATTCCTTTTGAGTATTATATCCGCTCGGAGAAATTTCATTAGAACGCAACTAAAATTTGCAGCGCTAAACGTAAAAATCAGATTATAATACGAAATAAAACAAACAAAATTGGTATAATTTATTTAGTAAAGAGATATTTACTAGTTTTGTTTGTCTTTTTTAATGTTATTTTATTATTATTTTATTATTTTTGTATAAATTTGGTGTACCTCCTTTGATCATATTTTTATTTAAGTGACATCAATTACTTGCTTATTATTATTACAATTATTTTTATTCGCTTTTCATTTTTACTTTTTATTATTACTATTATTTTTTATTTACACTGTGATAATTATTAATATTTATTTATTAATTTTTTAATATCGCTTTTTAGTATTTTGTTATACATAGTATAATATACATAATATATCATAATACGTAATAGCAAGAGTAAGGGTTCGAATCCATATTCGAACTCATAGTAGTAGGTATGTGCGTATCTGGCTTTTTACGGCACCGATTTCAAAGGCAAAAACTGCAACCTTTTTTTTCACAGCGTGCTCGAAGTCGGTGTGGTAAAGATGTATTTATTTGTCTTTTTTTTAGAATTTTATATCAGCTTCGACTTTATTAAAAAAGTAGAATGTTTTATCTTGAATAAATTATGGGTTTTTTTTTTACGCGTAATAAATGTTTCAGTTTTTTTATTGCTATTTAAAATTTTGTTCCTGTTCTGGCACTGCATTGATATGAAAGGCATGTTGGTACATATTTGAAATTTTCTAGTCAACTGTATAGATCTATTTTCTATGTGCCTGCCAAATTTCATTAAAAAATATTCATGACCACATACCGTATTTTTTTAACCCAGTGGAGGTACCATTTCCACCTCTTTTAGTGTTACTGTTACTGTTACACTTTATAAAACTGTTTCTGCTATTGTTACTGTTACTTTTTGTTATAAATTCTGTTTTTTTTTTTTTTTACCGTTACCAGTGATTTTCATTCGGTTTTAAAATTTCGTTTCTGTTCCGGAGGTACATTAACATTGAAGGCATGTTGGTACATATTTGAAATTTTTCAGGCAACTGTATAGATCTATTTTCTATGTGCCTGCCACATACCCTATTGTTCCGCGCAGTGGAGGTATGTATTTCCACTTCCGTTACATAGTGTTAGGGGAGGGGCGGTTTTTGACAGTGGAGAACTCACTATTTTTGATTTTTTATTTATTATAATGATATATTATATTAGAACTGTTATACAAACTTTTGTTTTAATCGCCTTTTACTACTAAGAATATTTGGGTTTTCTTTTGTTATAATTGTTAAATGATTTACACAAAAACTAACAAGTATAATTAAGGTGGTTATATATTAATTTTTATTTTTGATGGCTTACTCTTTTTACCCACAAAAATTAGTTTAAAGGCAAAATTCTGCAAAATAAAATTTAGAATGCTAAAATTAAAACTATATAACACTATTTTATGATGATTCTGCATAAAAATCATTAAAAACAAAAACAGCATTTTCTCAGCTTTTTCTACACCCATAATTTACCATATAGCCACCTTAAGCTATATATGATGTATAAAAATTATACATATATTCAAAAATTTTTTATAGATTAATGGTGATTTTTTAAATTATTTAATTATGATTAATAGCCAATCCAATTAAATAGTAGTATTATGATTGCTGAATTTAATTTAGTGCATCATAGGACCTCACAAGAAAACAAATCTATTTTATGGTAAAGCTAAAACTTATGTAGCTTATAATTTTCCAATACCAGCTCATTTAAATATTGGCTGTAGAAATGGACATGTACTGCATATATTTGCAACCAACAACGATTCATATAAAGTAACTGTAGAACTAATCGGTAAGTATTTTAACATCAAAATTTGTATAAGTCAGATTCAGCAACTAGTTAGAACATCAAAAATCTTTGTAAACCATTTTTCACGAAACTCGAAACCATTTGTTGACATCTGCAACATGCTCTTTGCATACCAAATAACAACATCTGCTGTGGTACAAACATCGCAATCAATTGCAACCTCAATTGACTTTGCTACATGTTCTTCATTTTCTTCTCAACAAAACAGTGTTTCATCTGTATCAAACAGTGATCACTTATCTCCTTTATCTCATCCTACTTTAAAAACCTCTTCTCATGAACCACTATCCAGTTTGAGAGCTGACCAGTTGAGTCCTAGAAAAAAGGTTATGAGAAAGAGATTAATCATTTTGGCAAACGAAATGGCAATTAAGAAGAGAAAGCATAAAGAGGATATTAAAGGTTTAAGAGATAAGGCAAAGGCAAGAGCATACAGATTTGAATATCTAAATCAAGTTATTACTCGTAAGAAAAAGATAATTTCTCAACTTAGAAAAAAATTAAAAGAAAAGTTCTTAAATTTACAGTTGAAAAAACTTCAAAATCAAATTTTTTGTTTGAAACAACAGTTGACATCCACGCAAAGAAAGTTTTCTTATCAAAAGGCAATGTTAAGCCAATAACTTGCTGAAAAAAGTTCTGCAATTCTTGTACTGCAAAATGACATTCTGAATTTACAGGAAGAGTTGGAGGAAATTCAGCAAGTAACACAAAACACCAAAAATGAAAAGTGCTACTCAGCAGATATTAGGAGACTTATATATGACATGCTTGTGTGCCAAATTCCTACACAAAGTGTGCCATTTCTGCTCCTTTAAATTGGAGAACATACTGGCTATCGATTTAGTCAAATTCCACATCGCACAACTGTAGAACAAATGATGTGTGAGCTTGGTGTGCTTTCAGACTTACAGGCTGCTGAGATAGCATTTACAACAAAAGATCTGACACTTGGTTTTGATGCAACAACCCAGGAGGGTGTTCATTAAATGCTGTGCACTTGACAACGGAACCAGTATGTACGGTTGTAGCTATTGATAAATTTCCTGGAGGTACAGCTTATGACTATCAGAGTCATATTACAAAGTCTATCGATAATCTTGCTAAGTTATATAGTGATTTCTATCAGCTCAAATATACTGACGTAAGAAGCGCTATTATTGGGAACATAACAAATACAATGAGTGATAGAGTTGCAACAAACTATGCAACAATCGCAAAGTTAAACCTTGTTTAGCAAAAATCATTACATGAACTAAACTGCCACCTTCACCCCTTAGACACAATAACCAGCTCTTGTAAGTCTTCACTTAAAGCATTAAAGACTTCAAAAGGGAAACTTTTTTGAAGAGACTGCATTGCAGCAAACATTGTTGTACAGCTGAAAAAACTTTGCTACAAGGATGCAAAAGGTACTCTAACTAATCTAAACCATGCTTTTACTTTAATATATTTAGTTTTCTGAATAAAATTTTGAGTTAAAATGAAATATTATAATTAGTGCATGTTTTTATTTCACATTCTTTTTGCAATTGCCGAAATGAGCTTTTTTATGATATTCATAGGTGATCCAAAAGGTTTTGTAACTTTTTTGAACTAACACGAGTTGCCCAGAGGATTGCTACCACACTATAGAGGCAACAGACTACATATACTTTTTCACACATGTAGTATTTTGATCCATCATTATGCCATATTGAAGATATTTCTGTGTTCTGGCTTGGTGTTATGCCGAGGTCTGTGAAATAGTTTATTTCAAGACTTTACATCTGAAACAGGTATCTTTTTTCTTTTTTATACCTGTTCAGTTCATTTGATAAAGTCTTACGCAATATTAAAGGCTATAGAATTAGTTACAAATATAGTTACAAATACAAATCACAAATAGTAATGACACTTGCAAGATTAACGGGGAGTAAAGACTATTATAAACAAAGATTATTCTTTGTTACTAATTAACTTTTTCACCTTAGGTATCCATGAGTTGTGTGTTTTAGCTTTAATTGGAAAGCTACTTTCTGGTCCTTGGATGACAAAATTTTATATTGCACCAGGTACGGGACTTGACTACATATCTGGCATTCAGGTAGTAAAAGATGTTCGGAACACTCTTATTGAGAGCAGCAAGAATCCTTTATCACTACTTAAACGAAAAACTGATTTCTTTGATAATGATATTAAAGATGTAGTTTTTCATTAATTAATCAGCTTTTGCCCAGTAACTGATGAAATGAGTAAAGCATTAGCTGACTGCCTTAATGCAGTTATTAGCGTGATTGACAGGTAGTACAAGCGGCGATTTGAAATGATTACTAATGATCACCTTAAAGACCAGACTAAGTCAGCTAGGCTTCACAACATTGATTCAGAAGAACTAATGGGTATGTTTAGCGCTGCAAAGCACAAAGCTCCAAATGCCACTCTTTGTTTTCTTGTTGATATTATGGCCTATCTCTAAACAAGTTGATATTATGGCCTATCTCTAACGCCAGAAAAAAGCGGTTTACAAATATGCAATGTCATAATGACCTGAAGTTAGAATTGATAGAACGAATGGCAGATAAAATTCAGAAAAAAAGAAAACAAAGAAAGCAGAAATGTAGAAAAAATATTAAAAAATTGCATGCCTGATCAGGTAAAAGAAATGTTTCCTGACCTAGAAAATAATGAGGCCTCAGATATTGAAGAAATTCTTATTGGAGCTTCTATTGGAAGAAGTAATTGCCACATGTGGTTCGATAATGCCACTAACACCCAGAATGTATATTAAGGCAGAATTGTTGGCATTAAAAAGAAGAAAAGTGATGTATATATAGTTTTTTATTGGAAACCAAAAGAGAATGAAGATAATGATGGTGTTGAGTATGAAGTGAGCAAATATCAACTTTCTGCATACATAATAAGTGGTGATATGGTGATAACATAATAGATATGTGTAATAAGGTATATGTTATTTTAAATAATAGTATGCTTATAAACTTGCATTAACAGATATTATTTACAGATAGAAGGTTAATCTTTATTTTTTATAACAAATTTTACAGTGCCTAATGTGTATCATATTCTCTACCAACCCCTTTTTTTAAAATAATGAAAAGATTTATAATTATTTAATTTGTTTTTATGTATACATATATGTATATATATATATATATATATATATATATATATATATATATATATATATATATATATATATGTATATAGAAATGTAGTTTTAGGTAATCGGTTAGTTACCGATTACCTAAAAAGACAACTAGGGTTGACCTAGTTGCAACGAGCTATGGTAAACCAAAGCTCATTTACTATTTGAAATAAAATTGCCTGGCTCATGACAGTTAATGTTAATCATAATGATGGCTATACATTGTTTCTACCCAGAAAGACAGACTTTTGCTTGCATGGATTGAGAGATGTTAGTGTTTAGTTACAATAAATCAGTACACTCTAGACAAATGGCATATGCCATTACCAGATAGTTACGCTAACACAATATAACTTTTTTTTCATTATAACTCATAATCAAATCTATTATATTTCAGGATAAAAAGTATTGAAGGGTTTACTTCTATCGATTTTTCTGTTTGGTAATGGGAAATGTATTGTGTATCAGGAGTTAAGTGATTTTGAATTTTTTTTTAAGTTAGGAAATCATTCTCATCTTCTCTAATTTGTAATGGGTTTTTCAGTTATTGTGCTTAATATCTACTATAATTTCATTTATCTTTTATTGCAAGGTTTTAACTATAATGGCAGCTTGCTACTGTAGATGCTTATCTTAAATACCTCAAGATTATATTTATTAACTCAGTAATAACAGTTACATGTTAATTTATCATACATTAGTTAATTGTTAGCCTTAATTTTTTCTTAAATTTTATATATCTGATACGATTTGTATCAGATATATAAAATTTAAAATTTATATATCACACGATAAAATATAAAATTTTATATATTACAAGATTGCTTCGATGGATGTTGATCTTTTTCATATCAAGATTAAACCGGTTCATATTTTTTTAGAGATTGATTATGTTTATTAATGCAATAATAACAGTTATATATTTATTTATTATCCGCGACATTAGGCATCTTTATTTATTATCCGCGACATAAGGCATCATAAATAGGTATAGCAATAATAATTTAGGGGTTTACTTTATTTTAGATATCGTTGGATGTGGTTTCCTTTGCGTACAAAAGAATCGACTCTTTCTAGCTATGAATGTCACAGTTTTGTTTGCTTCAAAAACTAGGCTTTCTTCAAAGCCCCAATTCTGTTAAAAACATTACTTAAAAGAAAATAATTATTATAGTCTAAATTTTTTGTTAAAGAGGTATGTTTTTAAAAAATTATTTTCATTTTTTGCGGTTTGTTGGAATTTATATATAGTTAGATAGATATAAGGACTACGGAAGGGAAAATGAAGGAGAGCCGTGGTAAAAAAGCCCCCCCCCCCCCATTGTTTTGAAGGATATTTTTTTGTAGGTTTGTAGTTGAACTATATGGTGTTTTATGATTAATTGTTTGTACTCCGGCCCCCACTGAAATATCAAGCCTTTTCCGATGTTATATATGTATGTATATATCTTTTTTGTATATATATCTTTCATTGAAATTCATTAGAAACGATAAAAATAAGGCGAAAACGCCAAGGCTTTTAATGTATTTAAAGATCACCTATACGCATTTAAACATACGCTATAGAAATCCTAGCCTTTGTGCATATTTAATAAAATAAATATATATACCCTTAACCATAAATATATATTATAATTTTATTATAAATTTTACTATTACGTTTTAATCATTAAAAATATTTTTTACTTTAATTTGAAACTTTTTTAATTACGTTTTTTAAACGTTTTGTACATTTTACTATGCAAAATCAAGCGCAAATTAACGTTGATTCTATTACAAAGCTGCCGTTAGCCGAACGCAAGTTTTATACATAAGTTGCATTTTTCTTAAGCAATGCCTAATAAAAAATGTTACTTAAATGAGCATAACTTTTTTTGTAATGATTCTTTTTTCATAAAGTTTTCACCATTTTATTACAAATTCAAAGCTCTTTCGAATCATATATAAAACTTGAATAAATAAATGGTTTGAAATTTTTACACACGTACCTAATAGTAGGTTCAAGTTCAGAATAGCAAAGTTTCTAATTCATAATATAGTTCATAATAGCATTCAAGTTCATAATAGGTTTTGAATTTATAATAGCAAGAGATTCGGGCATATATCGCGCTATCAACAAGTAAGGAGGCGTGAACTTCCTAGTTAAATCCTCTTCCGCAGTGCTCTGTAACAAGACCGTTAGGTCTTCTTAGGGTACCTAAAAAAAATTAATAAAAAAGAAAATCCATAAAAAAAAATGTTATCACAATTCGTTTAGCAAATAGTATTATTCATTTAACGATTAGTACAATTCGTTTAAAGTAGAGAACTATTCGCCAAATGAATTCACTTAACGAATTAACTATTAATTAACTAAAAAACTATTCACTTAACGAATACTATTCGTTAAACGAAGTTTAACTAACAGTAATACTCATTTAACGAATATTCGTTAAACGAAGTTTAGCTAACAGTAATACTCATTTAACGAGTAGTAATAAATTTTTTTTAAATAGTAAGAAATGTACGACTTCATAAGTTTTTAATTAATAGATTTTGTTAATATTTTGTAATTTACTCGCTGTCCGATTTTACCCCAATAGCACGGTTCCTTTAAAATCAAAAAATCAAAAAAATTAAAAAAATACTAAAAAAAAATTTACTGCAATTTGCTGTCAATCTCAGGGGATAAAATTAGTGTCCAAAATGATGCTTTATTTGTTAAAATTTGTTTGATTCAATGCATGCATTATATAAAAGGTGTTAAAATTATTCTAGAAATATTTTTTAATGTCCCCGTTCTCCCCGTTCTCCCTGCTCTTCCCTACCATTCGTTTTAACTACTTGCTATTTGGTATTCGTTTAATGAAAATATTATTCGTCAGTGCTAATATTTATTTATTAGCACAATTTATCTTATTATAAATATTAATATACGGTCATAAACAATATTTTAAATTATGCTGAAAACCTCAATTATTCACCTTTTTCTATCACTCATTTGAATTGGAAACCAGAAATTTGACTAGAAGCAAACATTACACCGTTATTTAAAAAAGATTTCCCTTTTCTTTTTAGGTCTTAAAAACTACACACCAATTTTAACAACAGACCAATTTTGACAACAGACTACTGTTTTTAATTAAAAAATACGCTTGATTAGGGAGGCACTTTTACTTATTTTGATGTAAAAACCCGGATTACTTTTAAGCGTAAAATACTCAACATAACTCATATAAAAATATATAATTTACTTACATTTAAAAGTAATTCGTTTTTTTTTTGTAAAACTTAATTACTTAAGTTAAGTTTTTTAAATGAGTAACTGTTACTTGTAAAAGTATTTTACTTTTACAAGTTAAAGTTATTTGCTTATTTATTTTGACTTGTAAATGTAACTTACTTTTAATGGTAAGTCACGTAAACTACTTTGAAAAGTAATTTTGGTTATAATTATGTAAAAAATTTATATCGAAACGTTATTTACTTTTTAAATGCAAAAAAAAGTTATTTATGAAGTAAACTTACGTAAATATAATATTTAAAAAACATAACACTTACTTTACAAAGTAAGATAAAACTACATCATAACAACAAGTTACTTTTACGTCTAAAAGTAACTATTTAGCAATAAGCTAATTAGTTATTTTACACGTAAGCCCCTGCCGCATGAGTGCTAATAGGGGCTGATAAATAATCATTGATTTTTTATTTCTTTTTTTTTGTTGAGCAGAAATAGGTTAGTGGCCATAATGAAATTTTGGCGGAGGAAGGAGGGGGGGGGGGAAAGGGGCATAATTTCTAAGCTATGGGTAATTTATGCACGTGGAAACCTTGACTAAGTCACTGTTCGTTAGAGCGCGCTTTTTCTCCAGTTTTTTTTCTTTGTATTTGCCTTTTCAATCAAGTATTTTTTTATAATAATATGACGCAATGTAACATTTTTGGTATCCGCAAGGACATCGACTGTTAAAACAGTTTTCAAAAAATTATAAGTCATTTAAACTATCTCATATAATTTAAAATATCTCATATAATAAGGAGTGTTTATCAGATATAATCTTTTATCGCGTTGAATCATACATAATCTATTTGAAAAAAGATGATAAGGAAAGCTGTTCAATCTTCTACTATAGGTTGTGGCCACCCTAATAACCTCCATTTTGTTGCGTTGGTGTTCGACCAACGGATGATTAGAAAAATAAAATCTTATTCAATTAATATATACAATACTATTATATATTAATACTATGCAATCAAAATAATGCTTTAAAATAAACATGTAATTTTAATTTAAACGTTAGTTTGACTTCACAAGATGTTTGTCGGCTATCAGTTATACAGGAATCTTGCGATTTTTCACTACCTTCCAGACTAGCTAGAGCTCTGAAACTTTCAGCATTTGTGTAAATTTAATAAAAGTACATCTTAAAATTGTTTTCATAGACAACTGGAGAGCTCCACTTTTTTGAATCTCCTTTTTTTTTTTTTTGATTTGACTTTATCTTTCCGACTTTATTTTGATTTTACTTTATCTTGACAGCATTTGAGTATTCCCGATGAACATGCATGTTAAATTTGTTTCCTGGGCAAGGGGGTTGTATCATTATATTTTCCATTAATATTTCGTTTTTCTTTAAAGTTGGGGTCTATAACTTTTTAGAAAGAAAGATTTTTTGCAAAAAAGCGTTAAAAAGACATTTTTATGATTTATTTGTTTTAGTATTAATTTTTTTTGTCGGGAGGAAATAGGTTAGAGGCTATGATTAAATTTACCGTAAAGGAGCCGGGCATATTTGTAGCTATAATGCTGGTTTTTGCTTCTCTTATTTAGCGTGTTTTTGTCAGGACCGTCCCGAAGAGATCTCTCGTTGAAAAGGGGGAGGGGGCTGTATATGTTTTTTGCCAACTAGAGGCACACACACACAAAAAAAAGATATTTTATATTTTCCGACTATTCTTTAAAACTTGATAATTGAAATGCTAAATGTACAAATGTGCTAACTCAAATGCATATATAAAAGCTGGGGGGATGGGGATACCCCTTCACTTCACGTTCGAAACGGCCCTGGTCGACCCTGGTTGTAACAACCACTTTAACAGAATGAAATTTTTTGTTTGCTTGTTTATTTGTTAATAGCTCTTCATAAAACCAAGCTGTATGCAGATGACACCAAAATTTTGAACGAAATGCTTTCCAGTGCATCAACTCTTTCTTTGCAATCAGATCTTAATTTAGCTTTTAAGTGGACTCAAGTCATGCACTTTGGCCGGAATAACAAAAAATTACCCTTAAATCAATGAACAAAGGTTAAACATAACAGAATTTGAAAGTGATCTTGGAGTAATCTTCTCAAGCAATCTGAAATGGAAAAATCATGTAATAAAATGCGTAGGCAAAGCCAACCAAATGTTGGGTTGGATTAGAAAATGCTTCGTTTGCTTAGATATTAGACAGCTGAAAGTACTTTATGTTTTTTTTGTGCGACCACTGTTAGAGTTTGCAGTACAAGTTTGGTCGCCTATTTGAAAGGGAGAAATTGAGTTATTAGAAAGAGTCTAACATCGTGCAACTCGATTATTACCATCACTTAAAAAAATCAACTATGAGTATCGTCTAAAAGCTTTCGACTTGACTACCTTGACAAAAAGGAGACAACGAAAAGAAATGATTCAACTTTTTAAATTCTTCAACGGTTTTAACGATTCGGAAAAAATCAAAAAAATTAGTATTCAACAAACTCAAACGAGAGGTCACAGCTTTAAATATCACAAAGAAATCACTAAGCAAGCATGCCGTAAAAATTTTTTATTTAATAGATCGGCCAATTTATGGAATAGCTTGCCAAGTGAGTTTGGTTAAAGCACAAATAGTTAACAGTTTTAAAGCAAGTCTTGATTGCTGGATGAGCAGCAATCAAGCAAATCGGCTGTCATAGTGTGTTTATACCACACTCACTGGCTCACACCAGTTACAGCAATTACTAATACTAATATTAAAACTAATACTAAAACTAATTAGTCTATTCCAGACAACAATTGTTCCTTTATTATTCTATTATCTTTGTAGTCTATTATTTCTGGAAATGACTAATTATTCTAGTTAGCCATTTCCAGAAATAAATTTCATTTTGGTTAGATTGGTTTTTAACAACAACCACGCTGAATAAAAGAAGCCAAATTACAAAAATAAAATTGCAAAATGCAGAGCCATTTTCAAAGCAAGAAGTTCTTGCTTTGAAATGATGTTATTTAAATCAGTTATTTAAAAATATTGCCAAGAACAGTCTTTTAAAAAAAAACTTTTAAATAACTGATTTAAAAACATCAAGAATGATTAAAAAAAAAAAATTAAAGTTAAAAAAGTAAAAGTAATTAACTTAAAAAAAATTTATAACTTTTCGTAACCACAACATTCGCTTATTTTAATTTATTTAATATAACATAGTATAATATTTAATATATAATATAAAATTTAGTAGGATGGTATAAATAAGCACACTTTCAAGTTTAAAATTATATGGTCAATGGTGAAGAAAAGTGTCTTGATGTTATTTTATCATACATATGAAATAACATCAAATTCTTTTTTTTTTTAAGTAAATTTTTTTTTACTTTTTTTACTTTAAGATTTCAAAAATTTAAAGTAAAAAAGTTAACAAATATGCAAATCACAATATTTAAACAACCAGATTCCAATCACATATTTAAAATCACGCTCGTAGCAAGCTTTTTGTTTTTGTTTGAGAATTTAACTTCATGTAACGACATGGAGCAAACTCCAAAAATTTATATATTCATGTTTATGTAAAGCTTTTCTAAAGTATTGTGATAATCACAATCTGATTATCACAATCTTAACAATAAACCCCTAAAATGTTAACTTCCCTTTCATGCCATTAGTGTGAGAGCGATGAGTTTATAACATTTATATATATATATATATATATATATATATATATATATATATATATATATATATATATATATATATATATATATATATATATATATATATATATATATATTTATGGTTAAGGGTATATATATTTATTTTATTAAATATGCACAAGGGCTAGGATTTCTATAGCGTAGCTTTAAATGCATATAGGTGATCTTTAAATACATTAAAAGCCTTAGCGTTTTCGCCTTATTTTTATCGTTACTAATGAATTTCAATGAAAGATATATATACAAAAAAGATATATACATACATATATAACATCGGAAAAGGCTTGATATTTCAGTGGGGGCCGGAGTACAAACAATTAATCATAAAACACCATATAGTTCAACTACAAACCTACAAAAAAATATCCTTCAAAACAATGGGGGGGAGGGGCTTATAAATCAATGGTTAGCTATAGCTCGGGTTATAGGTATATTACACAGTGACGTAGCAAAATATTTTTGGCCAGTAGACATACTGGTCCAGGTGCCTAATTTCTGTTTCTCTTCAACAATAATTTTTACAAAAAAAAAAACAACTAAAAAGACTCTTACAATACATCTTGAGGCTCCTCTCGGTCCTGGGCCTAATTGCTTGAGAGACAGAATATGTTGCTTACACTGGCCTTGCTGTAGTTCTGCTAACTGCATTGTTTCAGCTTTGTCTAAATTCCAGTCCTTTTGAATGTTTGGAGAGTGAATATTTTTGAGACGGTTTGATTCAGAGAATGGTTATTATAGCTAAAACTCATGGACCGGAACTAGAAAAGGTTTTAATCATGGGCAGAAATCTATTATTGATATTTTCAAACTTTACAGGGAAGAAATACCTTAAACCGCGCAAATCAAATGTTGTGGCAGACCAAATGTTAGTGACTTAAAGTTTTACTTTTTTTGCCTTACTTTTGTACAAGATCCTGTCAAAGTTATTGTAAAATAAAGTAAATTTATTTACTTACTTCATATAAATTACTTTTAATTAACTTTACAAATTATATAAAATGTAAGCTTAAGTATTTTAAATTTTATTTTATATAATTTTTTTTTAATAAAGATTTGTTATCACTTTTAAAATAAAAAAATCCTACTTAAAAAATATTATTTTATTTGTAAATTTAATTTACATTTGGTAGCATATTACTTTTATGTAATTTACTTTCATATACAAGCAGTGGCGGTGTTAGGGTAGGGCCTGGTTGGGCGATGGCCCAGGGCGCCGAATATAAAGGGGCGAAACTAATTGGTTATTTTACCCTTTGCCTTTTTTTTGAATGGGGTTAAATTGAACTAGGGGCGCCGTAGAAATCTCGCCTAGTCCGCTGGTAGTCCGCTTGGTAGTCCGCTTGTATACAGTGCTAAAACCGGCACTGTATACAAGTTACTTTTTAATATAAATTTTTTTTTTAATTAGTTACTTTTATAGGTAAATGTAGATTAAAGTTTGAGGAACATTTATATTATGTAATATAATTTTCAAAAGTAATTAACTTTTAAATGTAAAAGGTAAACAGCACTTTCATGTGACTTTTATATGTAAAAGTAAATTACTTTTTGATCTTCTTTTACATAACTTACTTTTGAAAGTAAAAATTATATAGTAAAAGCCGTTTCAAAAAAATTAATTATTTATACGGAAATGTAAATTTATATTAAATGTTTAAAATCACTTATGTAATTTACTTTTTGATAAAAGTTAACTCGTGTAAGTAAAAAAAAAAGTAAATAAAAGAATCATCCCTACGATTGATCAACTGCTTAAATTGAAGAATAATGAATTTAAAATAAATTGCAATCGTCTTGATCGTTTTGTAAAAGCTGAAATATTTAAAGCAAAATGAGCACATAAAAAATAAATATTATTAAAATCCCAGAATAACCCAAAACTCGTCTACAAATATGTTTACAAACAACTAAAAACACTGGGCAACAAAAAAATTTTTTTTTGTATCTTTAGCAATTTTATTTAAGTTATAGTAATTTTGGGCTGAGAAAAAAGAAAATGATCACGAAAATTTTTTAGCTCTAGTTTCTGAGATATACAATAGCAATAAATTTTTATTTCAGTTAATTTGCAACAAAGCAATACGTTATATAATTTACATATTCTAATAATATTTAAAGTACATTAGGTTTTTTTATTACAGATATATTCTAACGATTTAAAAAAAAGAAATCATGATCATCAAGCTAATAGGTATAAAGATGTTATGGGGTATTGTCACGAGATCGTGAACTTCTTGCTTTCATTTTGTAGACTAGTTCTAGAGCATCCCTACACACAAACCAACAGTAATTTGCAAGCATAGCCTCATTCCAACCACCCTGATATCTTTGTTCCATTACAGAAATAACTTGGTGAAACCTATTCCTATGTTCATCACTAACAGCTCCACAACTGGGGGGACAAAGTCTAGGTGTTAGTGGAGAAAATGAATCTCGAGGGATATGTTACATCCAAGTTGATGGTATTTATGCAGAAGTACTGTTACCAATTGAATGTAGTTATCATTTTTTTTGTTTCCTAAAAATCCATAAATCACTCCCTTAAGAGCTTCCCAAGTTTCCTTTTCTTACCACTTCAAAAGTTTTTTAACCTTTGCATCACTTTCTTTAAAAGATTTGTTTCTTAAATACCTAAAAGCCTGTCCTTCTTTGTTTATACTTTTGACAAAATTTTTCATTAAACCCAACTTAATATGTAGTGCTGGAAGAAAAACATCTTTGGATATTTTTCTTCCAGCACAACATATTAAGTTGGGTTTAATGAAAAATTTTGTCAAAAGTATAAACAAAAAAAAAAAGAAAAAGTAATACAGCTTTCAAATTTAGCATAGATGAGTCTATGAATAATCTCCATTCAGCTGGATTATCTAGATCAGTCCTGATCTTGAACAAGATCACTTAATTTTGCTTGACTCAGTCTGTGTGGCACATCATCTGTTAACACAAAATCAGGATTATTTGATGTTTAGGGCTTGTTTTCTTCTATTTCTACTTCATTTCTGTCTACATTTTCTGCTTCTAACTCATTACTTTGTGGTGGAGTAGGAACTGGTAAACTATCCGAATGTGAGATAGGTCGAGCGGCAGATGGAAGATTCAAATATTTAACTGTTCCTATTTTCTTCATTGACAAACCTGCCTTAATGGGTAGGGTCAAGCAGAAATACCAGTCATCTGTATTGTTTTTAGGCTCCCTCCATACCATAGAAACAACAAAAGGCAAAGATCTTTTTTTATTTTTCAACTATTCTCGTAGTGTAACCGAACAAGATCTACAGCATATATGTGGAGCCCATGACTTATCCTGGTCCCCTACCTTATATCGAAGTGATGCTGGTGATCAGTCTTATTATAAGGTGTCATTTCTGTGAGGAAAATGTTATTTCACCACAAATGTAATAAAAATTGTCCACTAAATTTACACACCTTGGCAAATTGATTTTTCAAGTTTTACACTAGTAAACGAAAAAAAAACTAAGAATAGGTTAGACCAAAAACTTTAGCAAACGCACATAACTAATATCACAAGTTTTAAACATGAATAAAACATTATGTATAGTCAAAAAAAAAAGCAAAATTATTTTTTCAAAAAAATGAAAATTTATACTCTTGAGAGAAAATTTTTTATTTCTTAAACTAGAGCTAATATGTCATTTTTGAATTCAGCAGGTGGAAATAACTAATTTTGGTTCCGAAGCAAAATCACTGTTGGGCAGTGATATTACAGAAAGGGTTTCTTCTCTAAAATATACCTCTGGCAGAATTATTAAAGTTCCTTCCTAGTATAGTTGATCTTCTAAACTATTAATCTATGCTTACTCTTAAAGACTCTAAATATCATTATGTAAAATTGTTAAATAAAAGTGGTATTAAATCTATGAACTTATAATGACAACTTGGGTATAGATTTGTTATCGATTAATCGTTTATTTTTTGAGTTGATCAATTAATAATTTTGTAAAAAAAATAGAATGATAAATTGATGATTTATAATTGGATAAAGGCAGGCGTTTATGCACCTTTATACACTGGATTTTCGACACTAGAGTTAGTAGCTGTTTCATTTTTAACTAACTGAATAAGTCACGATTTCCATTTATTACTTATATTTCCACTTATTAATAATCTTTTTGAATGCATTTTTGAGGTCAGTACAGTTTGTGGGTTCTGTTTTACAATATCGTGTACCTACTAAGATTTTTTTAAATCATTTTGATTTTTTAGGATTTATCCCACAATATGCGCAACAACAATGATATTTGGGCGCAGCCAAAACCAAAAAAATCAAAGGTTTGGATTAACTGATTAGAAAATATAAACGATTTATGAACTTTAAAATGCAAACATTGTGACACCAAATTTAAATCTCATTTATCAACGACACCTTTGACGTACCAATGCAAAACAAACACGACCTTCTTTTAGATTCTGCGTCAGGAAGATGATCAGTTGCACAAAGTAGTTCTCAAAAGCTAGTTTCAGCCTATTTTTAAAAATAAAATTCATGTCCTGGGTTAATTTTTTTTTTAATTCTTGTCCTTGGTTATTCTTTTACAAAGTTAAAAGCTTAAGATGAAATACCATTGTGAAGAAAAACTGAGAATAGAAAAGCCATGATAATTGATATACGCACACGCTGGTCAAACTCAATGTTTTGAAATCATTGAAGTTCAATTGCTATGGGACGACGAGATAGCAATATAATTGATGCTTTAAAATTATTTGAATTTTTACTTACTAAATTGAAAACACAATCAAGTGAGACTGGTGTAAAATTCTACGAATTCGTAAGTAAAAGAATATTTGAACGTATAATTCCTAATGTAGAAGGCTTGTTAGAGCATTTAGAAGATACCAACACTTACCTTAAAAAATGTAATATTAAAACAATCAATAAGAAACGAACTCACTCTAAAGATTAAAGAAATTGTTCATCGTTTATTTCTTATTGATAGGAATGTTAACGAAAATTTTTTTTATTAACATTCTCATCAATTTAAATCAAGTCATTTATTTGAATAAAGATATCATAGAATCAAAGATAACTATTCCACGATCGTCGATCAAAGCAGAAAGATGATTTCGTGCGGCAGGGCCTTTTGTAACAAAATTGAGAACATCCTTTAATGATGAAACGATTGATTTGCTATGCTTTCTTCGCTCATATCTTTTACAGAAACAAAATGGACATAAAATAACTCTTATTTGAATTAACTTATTTTGAAACTATATTTTTTACTAATGTTAATGAATTACTAACTAATTATATTAATTTTTCTTTAATTTTATAAATTAAAATTTTTTACCATTCTTAGCCATTATAATACTATAACCATTCTTATTAGTTACATTGAAATATAATTATTACTTTAAACCAAGATGAATTTATGTAAAAAAAATAAAAATCAAATAATATTATTTAAAGTGTAAACAAAAAAAAACTTCTTTATTTTTATTTTTGATAAATTAATTGATTAATAACCCATTAATCGAATTTTTCACCAATTAATCGTTAATGAAAAAATTTTTAATGATTAATCACAACAGCATTACTTAGTTATTTTTGTTTCAGATATTATTAAGGAACTTACCGATCTATCCCCTATAAATCTTTTTTCCACTTACAAAAATCCTTCATAAATCCATTAATTCTGAAATAGTACCCACTGTCTGGAAATTAACGAATATCATTTCGGTCCATAAAAAAAGATAAATTACTTGACAAAAATTTTAGACCTATTTCACTAATCACTGTTGCAAAATCTTCGAAATACTCGTTAAGAACAAAATCTTTAAGCACATTAACAATAATAACATGCTCTCTAGAAATCAACGTGGCTTTCTTTACCATAAATTATGGGTAACTAATCTAAATGAGAGTTTTGATATTACTTCGTCTTCAACACCATCTCACCAGTTTATTGATGTAACCTATCTCAATTTTGCCATAGTGTTTTATTCTTAGAACTCTTCTTGATTCGCAACAGACTAATGTTGAAATTAGGATTTTTGGGAAGCAAAATAAATAGATATAAATCGACCCTTCGGAAGCTCTACTAAAGATTTTGGTGCATTTTTTCATCTAACGTGAAGTGTAACACACATATTCAAACAATTGTCGCTAAGTCCTAACAAATTCTTGGTAAGAATTTACTAAAAAACGTTCACTTTCATTGATGAAAGTATGGCTCAAGTTATAAAAGTATGACTCAAGCTATAAAAGCATGGCTCAGATTATGCAAAGACTAAGAAGATTGAATCAATCATTGCTTGAGTTTCAGCGTCAACGAATCCAAAATACTTAATAGTATACATCTACAAATCAGTTGTATAAAAGATTTGGAACGAGCTATCTGAGCATGTAACTTTTTATTTTCTGTACTTTTTTTTAAAAGTAAACTAAACTCCTGGTTGTGGGAAAAATTTGGCACAAACATTTATAAAACTGAGCAGGGAAAACACATTTATAGTGGTGTGTTTTCCCTGCTCACTGCATGTATACATTATATGTCTAATTTGCGGTTACAATTATAATAAAAATAATAGTAAAGTGTAACAACTTCGTAAAAAGCGATCTTCTTTTGTTTAATGGAAATTAACTTTTTAAACAGAGACTAAAGATGTGGACAAGATTTCAGGTTTCGCTAAAATTGTTAGCAATAACAATCCATTGGTAAAATCCAGAAACTTTCAACTGGTAAAGTGCGGGAATAAACTGCGTAAATAGGGTTAGGAAGTTTAGTACATACATCGACCGATTTAGGGAGAACATTGCAAAAGAGGGACGCTACATTAACTGAATGTTTGGGTTCGGACAGCGGTGAGGTTATGGTTATAAAAAATTTTTTGCACTTTGTTCCCACATTATAGACATTAAAAATTTCCTCATTTTCGCATTTTTCACTTGTCTACAATAACACAAGTTGCTCATTCACAAATATAATGGCAGCACTTATGCTATATTTAACATTACCCATTAGCGTGGCAACTACAAAAAGATCCTCAAGCAGATTTAAAAGAATTAAAACACATTTAAGTACTACAAGGGCTCAAATCGTTTTTTCTGTACTAAACCTACTAGCTATTGAAGCAGAAATAGCAGCTCAATTAAATTTCAAAGGTGTTATAGATCAATTTGTAGCTATGAAGGCAAGAAGAAAACATTTATCAGATTTTCTACTAAACTACTAAACATGGCCGACGACACGGGTTTCGAAGTAGAGGGCAAAATCGTCAATTTTTAAAAAAAGTTCTCTACCTCTAGATATCTAGAATATTCTAGAAAAAAAAACGTTTAGAAAATAAAAGGGGCTGGCCCCCTCCCCTCCCCCAACCCTGGTGTTGCTGACCCTGCTAGACTTACATAGTTTAGTATACTGGTTTCTATTTCATTAAATTAAATTGGTATTTAAGAATAAGATTTTTGTTTTCATGTTAATTTTTGTCATGAAGTGGGAAGGAGGGGGGAGCAGGGAAGTAATTTAAAAGACCAGATTAAATTTACAAAGGAGGGGAGGGGGCAATTTTTGTTGCTACGCTATTGGCTAAAGAAGATATTGTTGGAAAAAGACCTTTATATATATATATACATATATATATATATATATATATATATATATATATATATATATATACATATAAAAGCAAAAAAAGTAAGTAATATTTCTTGTATAAATAATACACATTAGGGTATGGAAATACCAGAAAATAAAAATTAGATAAATGTATTTTTTATAGGTTTTTAAATTAAATATTTCAATTAATCAAAAATTGAGATTTTCATTTCCGCAAACTTAACTCAAGTATTTAAAACGTGATCTGCAATGTTAATTAAACAGACAACATTTGTGTGCGTGCGTGTGTTTATATATATGTATGTATATATATATATATATATATATATATATATATATATATATATATATATATATATATATATATATATATATATATATATATATATATATATGTATATATACATATATATATATATATATATATTAGGGATATGACTTTTTAATTTTTTTTCAAATAAAATGTTTCCTGTATCATAAATCGATGAACTTTTACCTAAAATCATGAAAAAAGGCCCAAATAGCTTTCTGCAACAAAAAAAGGTCACCCCCAAAATAAAAATTTGATTTACCATTTTTATACATTCATTTTTGACCGATGTTTTAATCTTAAGCTTAATTCTCAGCTTAATTCTATTTATTTCATTATTTTGTTATGAATTTATAAATATAACGCCACACGTTACCATGGCAACGAAACGGCCGTGTGCCGGCAAATACTTGGAATTGTTATGTGATGACGTCATTGTGTTACCACGGTGATATAGACGACTGTAATAGACTGTAGAAGATTATAGAACTTAGTAGAACATTCTGGAAGCTCTAAATAATTATATAAGCGAGCTGCTGTCAGAGCTCAGTGTTGATAATGTGAATAGTTCTATGAAGTACTCTGCGTGTAACTGAGCTAATAAGGAACTACTGTAGCGAACTAAAGACGCTGTAAGTGTACGAAGTATAAGTAGTTGTAGCATTATCGTTAGGATACGGACTGGATTATCGAACTGTTATCAACATTGACTGGATTATCGAACTATAATTGGATTACTATACAGTTAAAGTATTTTATTAATTAAACGACTTTATTAAACGGATATTTACGCTCAGCTATCCGTAAAGTCGTAACAATATTATATGATGTCTCACAAGAAAAGTCATACCACAGTAACAAAGAACAAGAAGACTTGGACTAAAAATTTGGTGAGATTTCAAGAGTCACACAGAAGAAGAGGAAGCGTGGCTGTAGAAGAACATTCACTCGATGAAAAATCCAGAATACCACTTCAATTGCAGATCGTAGGAAGATACCAGTTTCTCGGAGCATATGTTAAAGGAAGAAAAGAACGAATAGACCAAATTTCTAAGGAAATTACAAAATTGTGGGACAATAAACTGAATTTTCCACGTGTGTCTGATCAAGTGATAAGAGCAAAGCTTATGAAGGTGCTGAAGGTCTATGATGAATGTGTCAAGCGTGGAAAATATGATGTTCTCAATGCATTATTTGACATCACGAAAGTGAATGGCCAGTGGTTATCCTCGGAAGATAAACGTCTATACCACCTACAAAAAGAAAGTAAAGGACAGGTGGGGTACTCAACAGGACAAGTGGCAAGTAAAGAAACCATTCACTCTTCCAAGAGAAGGAAAGTCCAGTCTGGAACAGCAATACCTTCCACATCACAAGTCTTGTCTACCACAGACAGTGGTACTGAATCTGAAAACTGCAAAAGTAAGAGTGAAGATGATGAAGACGACGACGGTGATAAAGACGATGATGAGGACACTCAGAAAAAAACTAGAAAGCACTACAAAAGTAAATTTGCTGTAAGTATGGTTACATCAAGTGGAGTTTCCACAAAGAAAGCTGCTAAAATATGCAATGTATTATCACAACAAGGTATTGATATTCCAACTCCAAGTCAATCAGCAATTTACAAGTCCATATTCAAAGAGGCAGGTAAATTAAAAAAAGAAATGATACAACAACTTAAAATGGAACAGTGGTCCTTACACTTTGACGGCAAACGAATAGATGATAAGGAATATCAGGTAGTTGTACTTCAGAATGAAAGAACTGACGTGAAACTTGATGCACTGCGTTTAAAAGATGGCAAAGCTGAAACTGTTGCTGAAAAAATTGCCAAACTTATTGATGAATACAATTTGTGGAATTCAATTAAGATGATCATTACTGATACAACAAACGTCAATACTGGGAAGAGAAATGGAGTTGTTGTGAAGTTGCAACGTATGTTTAAATTAAAGGGTGTCACAATACCACAATTTATCGGTTGTCAGCATCACGTACTAGACAGGATTCTCCGTCTGGTGATGGACGAAGAACTTGGGGGTGATACCAAATCTCCAAACATTGAATACCCATTTGTGTCTGAACTGTTGAATAAGTATGATGAACGGAAGGATAAGTTTGTGAATGGAACTGTAGAAATTCTTGATAAATCAGGGTGGAGAGACGATATGAAGTTTTTGTACCATTTAACAAGAGTGTTTAGGTTCTATGAAGAACAAAGAAATTTCCCTCTGATTCACTTTCAGAACATTCCTAATATGAGCAATGCCAGATGGAACTCAAGAGCCATTCTCGCCATTCTGGCGTTCATTCTTATGCCTGAAGCGAGAAAGAATTTGGAGAAGGTTTGCAGGTTCATTTCATATGTGTGGGCAGAACATTGGTTTAGTAGTCAAAAGTACAATGACAATGACTTCAAGAATTTATCTGATGTATTGAAGCCTTACAAAAAGGCATTGCAGTCATTCAAAAATCACTGGAAGAAAGAGCCATCCGTCATCGACATACCACGAAGTAATCAGATAGCTGAACGTGCAATCAAGGTGATGCAAGACCTGTATGCTTCCTGCAGAAAGAAAGACAAACTGCAACTTCGATTCATTCTAAGTAATAAGCGCTAGACTCTTTATGAGACGTGAGCATCATGTGACCCATGTACTAAACACAGTAGGCCTATAGACACAGACAGTTATGTATATTGTTGTACTAGACGCTTTGATACTGTTAATTTTGTAATACTTGTATAATTATATATCACATAATGTTTTTTGTTATATCACAGTACATGTTGCATAAATAAATAAAATAACAACAGGAGTATGACTCTTACAACATCTTCAGCCTTTAATATTCATTTACTGTACAAAAGTGTACCTATTGAAAATTCGATTTTTTGGTTTTGGGGTGACCTTTTTTCAAAATATGTCAAAATGAAACATCTATTCGTTCTTTTTACATAAAAGTTCATTGAATTACGATACAGGCCTAGTAGGTTGCAAAAAAGTCATATCCCTAATATATATATAGATATATATATATATATATATATATACATATATATATATATATATAGATACATATATATATAAATATATTTATATATAGATATAAATATATAGATATATATATATATATATATATAAATATATTTATATATATATATATACATTTAATATATAAAAAAAAGTACAGGGAGACTTGTAGAAGATCGTAAAGTCTTGCGCTGAACCGCTGTAAAACATTGTGTTACACTTTTAAATGTTAAATATTTCACGTAGTAAAAAATTTTGTGTTTTGCAATAATAAAAGAATAACAAAATTAAAATAAAAAAATTAAATATAAAAAAATTTACAGAAAATTTCTTAAAGAGAATATAAACAGATTTTATAATAGCAATATAGGTTTGCAGATCATATATAATTGACTTACAAACCATACAAACCTATTACCCCTCCCGCACCCCACACCCTTCAAATAAAACAAAAGAAAAAAAAATCCTATTTTCCTTTTTTTAAATAATTAAATTTGTTTTAAAAAAGTTACGATATGGTCGTCAATTTTTTCTGACATCCAAACCCTCCTCCACGTCAAAAATTGTCAAAAATTTCAGACCCCCTTCCCCCATATTTTGCTGCCCATATATAAACACACATATTTATACTTAAAGTAGTACCTACAATTTATAATAATAATTTATTTAATATAAAATACCTAAATTTTATACTTTATAAATTTATAATATAAATCTAATTATATTAGTTAATAATAACATAAAACAGCAACATCAATCCTAATTTTACATTCGCTCAGAGATCCAAACTAACTTCAAACTTCACCCTCACAGAGACAAAAAAAAACTTTTTAACAAGACACATATCTTGTGATTTGTAAATATTTTTTATTTTATTTTTTTAACAAGATACGTATCTTGTTAAAAAAATAAAAAAAAAAATATTTACAAATTTTTTTAACAAGATACGTATCTTGTTAAAAAAATTAAAAAAAAAAAATTTACAAATCACTATAAGTTAAAAAACTATATTATTAAATAAAATTATTATTATAACTATTAAAGCTATTATTATTGTTATTATTATGATGTCATCATCATTATCATCATTATTATATACAGACTTATTTCCTATTTTCATTTATATATACAGACTTATTTCTAAAAAGTTTTGTTTTTAAACAGTATTTATATACTTTTGAAGTGTTTATTTTATTACTGATTAGTACTTAGTAGATACTCTCTAAGTTTGTTCAGTAACTGTTTCAGTTTGACTAATCGGAACTTGTTATGTTTAGTAAAAATTGACCACGGATAGGAAACTACAAGTATTATTATGATTAAGCCATCTAACGAAACTATTAGACTTAAAAAAGTTAAGGAAAAACTGTGTAAAGTTGAAATAAATTACACTCATCGGATGGACTTATCTAAGTATCGGATACGGAATTTTATTTTACTAATCAATTCTTAAATATAACTTCTTATATTACTAAATGTTTTGAAACTTGTGTTTTATATTTTTTGTGTATTACTACACCGTTGTTTGAGGATGCATTTGGCCGGATTAATTATGCACTTATTGTAAAATATTCGAGAAAAATATTAAATGGTTTACATTTATATTACATTTATACTACATACATTCGTAATTTAATACTTTTCATCTGAATTTATTTACCATAGTTTATAAAAATGAGTTAATTTGATTGATTTTAGCGAACTTTTTAAAAGCTTACACACGCAAACACGCAACTTTAAAACTAATTAACTATTTATAGTATATACATATATATATGTGTGTGTGTGTGTGTGTGTGTGTGTGTGTGTGTGTGTGTGTGTGTGTGTGTGTGTGTGTGTGTGTTAATTTTTTTGTTGTAGTTAATTTTTTTGTTGTAGGGCTAACAAGAATCGTATGTGACATTGTTACCCTTTGTGTCCAGAAAATTCTATATTAAGACATTGTCTTGAAAATGAATTCTACTCTCAAGAAAATATTGATGAAGATCATATTTATTGTAATTTTTGTGATTTTTCAAAAAATTATGAGTTTTCAAAAAATTTTGAATTTTATTGTACAAGATAAAGTACAAATTTTTTACTGGAGCAAAATTCAAGCAAAATTGCATCCTACATTAGTTTATTATAGATTAAATAATCTCCTCAAATGTGATTCAATATATTTTATCTTATATGATTTACTACATGGTGTAGATATGTACATCATGCGATGAAGTTTACAATGGAACATATAAAAAGCAATATTTCTTATCAAACAGAAACTGTTCATTACTTTTCAGATGGGTATGCTGGCCAGTACGAAATTGCGAAAACTTCATAAATATATGCCACCATGTGCAAGATTTTGCTATGAAATATGTATGGTTTTTCTTCGCAACAAACCATTGTTAATCACCTAATGATGGTATTGATGGGACTGTTAAAAGACTAACTTCAATTGCTAGCCTTCATTGAGCAACAACAAATCATACTTACAGAATCTGGAATGTTTTTTTTTTTTTGCCAAAATAAAATCATAGGAATTAGTTTTTGGTACGCATCTAAGGAGTCAAACATGATAACTTAAATTGAATTTTTCTTCAAAGATTTTCCACCCACAACTATCATAATTTCATTCCAACTAGTAACATAAAAATTGGAACTAAAGTTGTTTCTGAAGAAAATGTGTATTCATTTGTTTTTAATTTTCAAACTGATGAGATTATTAAAGTTTGCTTGCCTAATATAAGCATTGAAATGTTTGCATGTTTGATTTATAATAACAACCCATGGATTGGACTAGTGGAGGATATTGATGTTGAAATTATAGACTTTCAAGTTAGATTCATGCATCCATTTTACCAATAATGGTCATACTGTTGGTCTTCTAGTGATGGTGTATGCTGGATTCCATCAAGAAACTTATTCTTAATGACTAATATTCCATCAACTGCCACAGGAAGACAACACATAATCAGTGAGATTGATCACCAAACCATTAAAGAAAGCTGGGTAAACTTTAAAACAGAGAACTAATTTTTTATTAAACTGTTAAAGATTGTTAATTCTTATTGCCTTATTTTAATTTTTTTTATTACAATTTAATTATTTCCATGGTTTATTTTGGAATTTCAATATTGTTGAGGTTTAGAAATATAAAACTTTAAATGCAAATAAATCTGATTTAAAAAAGATTATCCTTGCAGTTTTTTGTTTTATGGCATTTGTTATATATAGAGTATTAGAAAAAAATTCATAATCATATCTTTCAGGCATCTCGAAATTTTTTGTACGGGGCATCAAAAAAACTTACAAAAAACTTAACATTATTTTGAAACTAAATTTTCATATAGAAGCTTTAATTTTTTAGTGTTTTAGCCATCAATCGAGTTTCTCTCCCTAAAAATCCTTTATTAAACATAAAAATTGTATAAAGTGAAGATCTTTAATGCGAAATGCAAACAAATTTATATAATAGAACTTTACCTGAGATTCTAAAATCTTCTTTAAAAAGATGCAAAAAATAAATGTATATAACTTTATTTTCATTATTAAATAACAATTTTTCTTAGCTTTTTTATAACACTTTCAATGCAAATAAATCAGATTCAAAGAAAAAAACTTCTGCAGTTTTTTTGTAATAAGGATTTTATTATATATAGAACCATAGGAAAAAATTTCAGAATCATATCTTTTAGGCATCTCATGATATACTTTTTTTAGTACGGGGCATCAAAAAACTTATAAAAAGTGTTACACCATTTTCAAATTGAATTTTCATAAACAAGCTTTAGTTTTTTAGTGTTTCAGGTATCATTTTTGTGTTCCTCTCCCTAAAAAATAGTTATGTATATATTTCAACAGTATTGAGCAAGTATTTCATAAGTTAAAGCTAATTGTGTGATGCAATCAGCTTAAAAAGTAAACGGCGCTGAAAAAAATAATCAAAAAAGATTTTGGGACTGAGTATTGATATCTCTGAAACCGCGAGGAGTCAGAAACTAAAACTTAGAATAAAGTCTTGTTTCATTAATATGAGCTTGTATTCCGAAAATCTTCAAAATCTGAGATGACAAAAAATCAATATATATATATATATATATATATATATATATATATATATATATATATATATATATATATATATATATATATATATATATATGTAGGCGGACGTGTAACTGGCACACCCCCTATATTTGGTAACAACCGACAATTTACGAGTGCGATTATTTTGAATTCTATTGGTCAATAAAAAATAAAATGATTGGTGGAAAATACGTGATTTCCGAATTTCGAAATTCCAAAATCACGTTTTTATTTCACTTTATGTTAACTTCTCAATGCTTTGAAGATGTCTTCTCTTACACATTTTATTGAACTAATAAATGAAGAAAATTTAATAAGATTTTTCCAGCACAACAGAATAATGGATACTCAGAAAATTTCTATTTCTATTTAATGTAATTTCTTGTAATTTCAAATTTCAAATAACACTGAAATTGTAATTTCAATATTATTTGCTGATGACACAAATTTGTTTTATTCATCAGCATCAATTGAAAATCTCTTTGAATCTGTAAACCTTGTGAGTCTAAACATTTGGTTTAACGTAAACAAATTATCTTTAAATACAGAAGAAAAATCAATATATCTTGTTTCATTCCAACCAAGAAAAAAACAAAAAGCCAAGCATGCTACCATTACTAAAAATTGATAATATAAACATTGAATACAAAAATATCATATAAAAACATTAAATACAAAAATATCGAATAGTATTTGTAAAGTATACCGATAATTTTGTATTAAATACAAAAGTATCGGTATACTTTACAAAGTAAAAACCTATACTTTCCCTGGAGAATCTAAAAATTCTTTACTTTTTTTATATACAAAGTTATCTAACATATGCTATTATTGCCTGGGGAAGTACAAATAGATCTAAACTAAATTCTCTATATATACACCAGAAACATGCATCAAGATTGATTTATAATAAAAACAAATTCACTTATATCCTTTACTTAAAAATTTGAATGTTTAAAATGTCTACCAAACTAACATCTACCAAAATATTTTATTTATGCTCAAATATAAACTCAGACCCAACTCATTTTAGTAATAACTTTTTTCAAAACAACGCCAACAGATATAACACACGAAGAACTAGAAATTTCACATTGCCCATAAAAAAATTTTTTTTTCGAGATTTTCAATTGTACACCGTGGACCCTATTTATACAACAAAATAATTCCACAAAATATAGAACTTACTAAATTGGATAATTTTATTGACCTGAAGAAAAAACTAAAAAATCTCATAATTAATAAAACCAATTTTATCGATATGTATTAAATATAAAAAAATAGTTAATATAATAAAATGTAAAAACAATTATAAAATAAATAAAGAAAAAAAAAACATTATAAAAAGAAAAAAAAAGAATAATTTTAGTTAGCAACTATACATAGGTGTTACTGAATAGTAGACCTCAAAACGTTAATGTGTGTTTTATAAATTGATTTTTTAAATTTTTAGTAAATTTTGTATTTTAAGTTCTCAATGAAAAGACTTCTCTTAGTCTTCTGCGAGTTTCCTTACAACTACATAGTATTATTATAATATATTAATATATATTTTCAACGACAACCAAAAGCAATTCCTGGTAGTAGCCCTGTCGTGCGACAGACTTGCGGATACTTTTTAAATGCATGTGTTAATAGCCAGCGCTTTACATTATAAACCACAAATTTTTAAATTCATTAATGTCAAATTAACTTAATGTCAAACGCGCATGCGTAAAACAGCATTGTTAACGCTCTTTAGATATTATTAATATGTGTGGTGGACATTTATATAAGCTGGACACATGAAAATATTATTTGTTTTTTAAATATATAATAATGATTATTGTAAAAGAAAAAAAAAAGTTTTCCGGAACCACTCTCCAAACATGTGTCCGATACCACCCGATTATACCTCGTTTACAAATACTAGTTTTAAAACCAGTGACTTGAAGTATTAGACAAATTTTTTTGTTAATAATTGTTTTAAATAAAAATGTATTTTAAATCAATAAAAAATTATTAGTTTATGTAAAAATTAGATATATTGCTACGCGAATCAAATATTATGATACAACGCTCTTCTGGAGGTGGGAAACAATATCTTGCACTTCCAGCCAATCTCTTCGGTATATTATGATAGATATTTTGAATATGCCATATAATCACTCAAATAATGTTTTTATAGCATTTAAAATCACATAGCCTCTTTAGTTTAAGCGGTACATCAAGTGTCCGGAGTTACCCGCCGTCATAACATTCATCGAGCACTCTTGCTGAATATATGCTCACAGCAAAATTAAATTTATATGTGTGTGTGTGTATATATATATATATATATATATATATATATATATATATATATATATATATATATATATATATATATATATATAAATTTTTTTTAAATTTTATTTTTTATATATCAAATTTTAAAAGTTTTTTTTTTCAAATGTTATAACTATTTTAACTTTATTTAAAATTTAATACAATTTAGTTACGATTATTAGTAGCAAACTTCTCAATGAGTTTTTTTATTTATTATCTACACTGTTCACCCATTCATCAAAGCTAAATCATTTGGGTGGTGTTCCTGTACTATGGTGCTTCGCATTTATTTTTCAGGCGCCAAAGTGAAGAAAATGTGCACTCACACTCACATAAAGTTAATAGAAAGGAAGCAAGTAAATTTTTAAAGTTTTTCCAAGCACGAAAATAAATCACTTTTAACAACTCAGTAATATTAAAATAGATACTGCTTTTTTAAATTTAACTAGAAAGCTTCCCATAAATAAAGCTTACAAGTTAAAGTAAGGGAATTTAGAAATTCCGTTTCATAAAAGTCACTAAAAGATATAATAGAGTCCTTCTAGTGTCACCAAAAGATAAAACTTCTTAAATCATTTTAGGAACTAGCATAAAATTAGGAACTAGTACAAAGTTCTTGAAAGGTATCCACCAATTACTTTTTTCACCCAACGTGTGTTGCAAAACCCTTTTAATTTCTTTTTTAATTAAAGTAATTTCAATATGCTCCTCAAACTTTTGTTGCCTGGTAGGCAAAAGTTTAAAAAGTATGATGCCTCATTAATATGTGCCAAAAGATACTTGATTTTTTTTTTCTTTTATGATTTCAATTCACCTCCTCAAGGTTATAAAGGTCACTAAGTGGAGGAGGCTACTTTAGTTGTGGTTCTCTCAATACTACAACACGAACCTTGACAAACAAGACCGCTGCGTTAAGTAACTAGTTAAGCGCGGTACTACCAAGGACGTGGTGGAGATCGAACTCGGAACTTCTCGCTTATGAGGCGAGCGCTCTACCACTACACCACTATCGCATTAAACATATTGCACTTTGTACGATGCACAAATAACTAAATTAAGCCTATGACTGTTGCAATAAGCATATATAGCTTTTTCATTGAGATTTAAAATATGAGGACAAACCTTCAAAAAACATCAATTGCTCCAGCACCAGCATATCAATGCCCTCTGCAATTCATGATATCTAAAAAAAACCTAAAATATTTTTTAACAAAACATAAAACAATCCTTTACTAGTAACACTATTTGTGCAACAAACCATATATTTAATAATAGATGCTCTTTACTTTAACTGTCAGAGGCTTCATACGCAAAAATAGAAAAATGTTTAAAATTTTCAATTTTTAAAAAAATGAAATACTTTATTACCTCCTGATGTGATTTCTTAGATATGTAAGTATCACTTTTTTATAATATTTAAGTCGACTTTAAAAAATTGGTAGATATATAAACGGCGCATTTCCCTAAATTTAAAACACGTTTAATCAAAAACTTTATTTTACTGACCAAGTAAGTTTAATTAAATTAATTTTATAAGTATAATTATGTCTATCAACCATTAGTGATGGATGCAGTTAAATAAACATGCATTGACTGGCTGTTAGGGGTTAACACAGGAAAATGTACATTTATTGATTGACGGTATGGGATGGGGCATAAACAGTCATGGTATTAGTATTAATAGGGGTGCGTTGTTTACACGTCCGTCGAATAGTTTTATCACCAGGTTTAACACGAAAATGTGCAAACACTTGACTTTGAAGAAAACTGTACAAGAGTCAAAAAGACTCAAATCTTTACAAGAGATTATATTTCTTTGTAATATATCTTTAAAGAGATTAATTTTGTTTTATCATTTAACTGCATGATGTTTTTAACTTCATGATTACGTGACATTGTAAACTAACACTTTTAACTACTTACATTAAGCGACATTTTACATATTAGGAACAAACTTTATATATTTTAGGGTGTACGTGTTAAAAGACGTCCAAAAATGTTTTTTCTATAAATAAAAAAAAAATACTTATAAATTAAATTTTGAAAACTAAACTAAATACCCAGCCAGCACAACTCAGAAAAAATTTACCTTGGTTTAAGACCTTTTAAAACAAAAAGAATAACACGTGTTATAGAATGGTTTTTATTTTGTGTAATTAACTTTTACTACTTACGAAAAATACCAGTTAAAATGTTAATGGTTTCACCGTTACGAAAACGTAGTGTTATATTATAATAAATTTCCGTAAGGAATGTGAAGCCACTGAAAACAGCACGCGATTTAAATTTGACTTTAAAACAGGGATGCGAAGTTCTATTGATTTTTAGGGACTCCGGGACTTTGGATTCCGAAATTTTTTTTTGTCTTGACCGGAGTTTTTACGGATGAAAAAGTCCCTAAAATGCTAGAATAGACCAGTATTGATAAACGACGTAAATCTTCTCGCCTCCACTTTTCTTCCTCAGCAGACGGCGGCTGCCTCCGAATTAATTTCTAGCGGCAAAATGTTTTTTATTCCGCTTCCAGTGGCTTCCGCCTTTCAATTGGCGGCCGCAGCCAGAGTTCTTTTTTGAAGGCAAAATCTTTTGGAGGGCAACGCCAATAGGTAGGAGTAATCCAATTATGGCCAACTCCAGAAGAAATTTCAGAAGCAAAACTATTTGGAGGCAAATATTTCTGCAACACTTTTGCAAGGAGGCGGACGCTTTTGGCTTCTGCCTCCCTATTGGCGTCGGCCTCCAAAACATTTTGCCTCCTAAAAAGAACTCTGGCTGCGGCTGCCAATAGAAAGGTGGAAGCCAATGGAGGCGGAAGAAAGAACATTTTACCGCAAAAAATTGATTGGGAAGCCGCCGTCAACAGCTTCCGTCTTCCTAAAAAGTCGGCCTTTCGGCAGAAAGTTACTTTGCCACCGGGCGGCATTATCAACTCTGGAATAGACTATTTAAAGTTTCTATTATACTGTAAAAAATTAATATTTATTATTGGTTTCATTGCTTTGCTGAAAAAATAACTATTCGGTTCGGTTTAATGTATTTACTAATACTACTAATATAATTTAAATTAACGGATTTGTTAACCTTTTTACTTATATACTTTGACTAGAGGATTTGCATTCAATGTTAAAAAGCTTTTTTTATTTTATTAATTCAGTTTAATAATTAAATCATTTAAAATTATTCTAAAACTTAAAATAACTTGAACATGTTATTTCTGTCAATATTATATATTATATATAGCATCAAATACATATATAAAAAACTATATATATAAATAAAAATATGTATAATATAGCATTTAAACAAAGAACTCATTCATACGCAAAAAAAAGCATTTTATCAACTAAATCAGATGTAAAGCGAATACGATGGTCCGGAATCATGTGCTTCAACGCCGAAAACAGCCGTTTCACGCTTACTTAAGAGATATGCAAAGACAAAGCAACTCTGCAGGCATTCCTCATAATATCTGGGAAACGGTCTGTCGCATTGAATAGGTTAACTTTTAAAAAATCATCTAGGTTGGACGAGTTATTCTTAAAAATTGACCTAATTTCTGGAATTACTTTTAAAGGAGCTCAAAATTCTGTTTCAATTGTACAAAGTTGGTTCTGCACATCTTTTTCTGAAAAATTCCCTTCTATCTCCTTTTGGCACAGTAAAAACAAATTAGGTCTCCGTTTTTTTACTGGCAAGACATGCGCTTCATTTTCAGAATCTGAATCAAACACATAAACAGCAGAATAATTGATTGATATTACTCTTCTCTTTTTTTCAAATTGGACACTATTATTTTTATTTTCCAGTTGAATTAGTTTGTGCTTTATCTTTATCTAAAGGCTGTCAGCTGCAGTCATCTAAAGAAATTTGTAATTTTGAATATGTTCAATATTTATATTCATTTCTATAAGATACATTTATATAATATATACTTATATAAATAAAGAGGTGATAATATTATAACTATAATAAATTATAATAATAAAAAAACATTGTCTTCGCTTGTCAGCATGCAATAATATATGCCAATATCTACGTAAACCGCTGCAAGAAAAAATGAATTTTCTTGTAGGGCAATTTCCCAATTCATCATTCTCTTCTGAATATCTTTTGCTAACTCATGGTCTTTGCCATAAAGTTTACACCTTTTTGAGTTTCAGTCAAAGAGAAACTCGCCTGCAGTGATATTCTCCAGCTGGAGGCGAAAAGTGAGATCGCGAGCCATCTCTAAAACATCTCGTAGTTCTTCCCAGAAGCCCCAATAATATGGCTGAACATTAAGTTTTTTAGGAGCTTTTTTTAGTAAGTTCAGCTTTTCCATAATTGGTTGAATCTGAAAAAATAAAATATTATATGAAAAGTATGTCTTTCTATTTTTTAATTATATTAAAAAAAACATCGCAGAAGGGGATATTTCTATAATAAAGAATGGTGTGAAAATAAATGATTACTTCACAAGTAAGTGGAGTGAAAATAACTTTCTTTTGCAATTTTTCTCCCTGATTTCTAAATTATTTATAAAAAACACTAAAAAATTGAGACTAAGATGAGTAAAATTGGTCAAGAATTAACCCCCTGTACCAATTTTTGGCCAAACTAGTTAAATTTTTAGTACTTTCCATATTTTAAATTTTTTATTCAAAATATTAAAAATTCAAATATTGTAGTATTCTTCCTATCGACATCGTTTATTATAGGTAAATTTATTACATAATATTAAAATATTACTAAATAGTGTTATAATGTGCCTTGGTTTTAAATATTAGCATACTTTTTTCTTGATTGCACGCGGACACGTAACATACTATCTCTTTTTATTTTGCCGCAAACCGAGGAAGAAACAGCTGTCACCATCTTTTTACAACGTTCTACAGCTTGCATGTGGCACGGTAACTTTTCAAAAAGATTACTTAATTGAATAAGATTCTTATTTGCTTCTTTCAGCTCCTCATCAATGAGCTGCATTATTAGTGGCGGCTCTGCCTGTGTATCACTCCAATTAATCAACTCTCATGTATTCTTTGACATAAAATTGAGAGTCAAAACTTTGAATTGCCTCACACTACTTTGATTTGAATGCGCCTTACATATAAGATTCGGATTTTTTGCTGCTCACCTGATATCGTTGTCAAAAGAATATTTTCTTGGTGACCAAAGAATGCATATGTTGGAATGACACCGTGATTAAAAGATACTGTGATTTGAATATTGTGCTGCATAGATACTAGCTACCATGAAAAATAGAAGACTCTATCTTGATGATGAACCACTTATGAGCATAAACGCGCATAATGTATGTTGTTATAGTTACTAAATTTGACGAAGGATTGGTTGTAGAAATATACAATCTGAGGATCCTGTTGGCAGTGGTGAGCCATCCAGAATGAGCCAGATTCCAGGGCTGCGCTTTTTAAACTGACAAGGACCACTTAGTACAGCTTAGCAAAAGTCAAAAGCAAATGGTAAAGTTGATCTGTACTGAGCACTTTTCTGTCCACCTCTAGCATTTCTACATTATGGTTTATAAGTTGAAAACTAACAACCTTGAAAATCTCACAAGTTTCAAGGGACTTTCCAATAGAACCTGATTACGATCCAGAACCAGATGTTGGTCCATCCAATTCTGCAAACAAATGATGTAGTGGAAGCTCATTTGCATGTAACAAACAAATTACCCATTGTAGAGGCTGTTGAAGTTCTAACTCAACCAATCTAATCACACCACCCTTGTTTCCAGTGTTTACATTAGTTCCATTGCAGCCAAATACTTATAAATCATCCAAAATAATATTGTGCTCTTCAGAATACTTTGGAATTAGATATTTTATTACTTTTGGCTGTTCCGCTAGGAGAAGTGAAGTGCCCCAAAAACCCCTCCAGGTTCCTGAATTAAGGATATGTGCTCCTCCATTACAATGGCTTTCTTATAGTAAAAAAGTTTAAGTGTCCTTTTTACATTAAAATACAACGCATTTACTTTGATTTCATTAACTTTCAAGTTATCCCTGGCTTTCATGCACTCATGTCTTATCTTATTCCGGTCAATAACATACTTTTTGTCATCATGTGAAATAATGCCAAAATCTTCAAGTACAGCTGATGCCAAAGCTGCAGCAAAACTGTCTAAGAGTCCAAGGTGGTCGCAAACTAATGAAAGAGAAGGGAGAGGATATTGCATTTGTTTTGAAGATGATAATGATGATGGGGTGTGTCCATCAATAGCAGGCCGTTTTAAAGAAATTTTTTTTTTACTGAGTGTGGCAGAAATGATAGAATCTAATGGCACTGCATCATTAAGATTTGAACTCAGTTTGCTTTGGGTAACCTACAGTTTTGCTGTGTCTTTGCCAACTGATCCAATACCCATTTTACGTTCAACCTTTTAATCTTCCAGAAAAGCTCCATTGCTGGTACCATATTATCTTTGATACATCAGCATTATTTTAGATCTTTGCATTGGCTAACAGATATATTAGAGTGTTTGGCTAGTTTATCCTTATAGAGCTGAAAGTTAGTTTTTTTACTTTTTCTGTCAGCAAATGGAATTTTTTGCAGCTTTTTTCTCTGCTCAAAAAAGTTACCAACTCAAAAAATCAGTAGAGAATGAATTTTTTGAATCATTATGCAGAACCAACATTGAATTAATTTGGGTATTTAAATAAAAAAGAGCAAAAAAAAATCTCTTTTTATATGTACTAAGTAAATTAAATAGTTTAAGTAGTAACTTATTAACTAACCTTGATGAGCTTTTCAATTATGTTAAACTGGTTCGACAAACGGGTAGCCGGTTCTAAAATAGGAATTAAGAAATAGGGATTGATCTCAAATTCTCTTGCACTACTAATTAAATTTTTCATCGTGGGCTTTTTTAAGGCATTATTGCCAGCTGGACATCTTTAAAGATGAATTATGTTCATACTTCTAGCAACTTCATCAGCCATAACAGTTGCCGTCTTGTCCTTTGTAGAGGGGCCATCCTCGTCTGACTCATTTAATGCAAATTAAAAATCGATTTTCTTTTTGTTGATATCCTCCATTGCGTTGCTGCTGAAGTCACTCACCAACTTTATGTTTACCTAGCATATGTTGCATTTTGAAAAATATTTTATGAATATTCAAATCAAATTATACTTTTAATTTGAATAAAAAAAGATAGAATTACTTCAATTTTAAGTTTTAAAAAGATTTTTTTTTAATTATAAACTCACAGTTGCAATAAATAGACAAACAATTTTGATAAAACATGTTTGTTTTAATTAAGATTAATTGCAACAAAGAAATTTTGAAAACGTTTTATAAAATTAAACCAAATAGCGAAGTACAAAGAAAAAGTTAAAAATGAAAAGTCTCGGAAAATTAATACCATAAATATAAGTTTTTTAATGAATCTTAACTTGGAATGAAAGTCCTTCATCTAAAACTAATTTATTTAACACTTTTAAAAACTCGTCCTTTGTTAAATTCAAATTAACTTGCTGAGGTGGAAAACCCTTTAATATGCTGCGAATTACTTTGATTGCCTGTAAATTTCTTCTTTTTCTTGTCCTCTTCTTTCTTTTTCTCTAGTTTTTCTTTTTCTAGATTTTTCAAAAGATCAGCGTGTTTTTTCGATAAGTGTTGAATAAGGTTGCTCAAACAGCTTTTTTGGACATAATTTCTTCACTTTTTTGGACACCATTTCTACATAAAATAATTTATATGCCCCAGGGCTTGCCGTACGCAGCGCAATTCAGTAAGTTCGAGCTTTCACTGGTTTAAATTTATCAAACTGTTGGCTAAAAAATTTTAAATTAATATATAAAATTTAAAAAATCCCGGAGTCCCAAAAATTATACGGACAGGCGGGACTCCGGGTAAAAACACGGACGCGGACTTTGCATCCCTGCTAGATGTTTGTGTTTCGGACACTTTAAAATGGGAATACCTAATTGAAAAAATGGTAAGTGAAAGAGGTTCAAAAATTGAGAATGTTAAAACATGCAATTATATATACAAATGAAATATCAACGAAAACTGTTATATACGTCACTCATTCGGTCGCACTTGGAATATGTTTTCCCAAATAGGGAACCCACGTTTCATGAATTTATAAAATTGATCAAAAAAGCTTAACAAAAAACCACAGAAATTGGCTGCAAAAAAAAAAGCCAGTTACGAGCAAACTTATATTCCAACATGATACTTTCAAATGAAATTGTTTACCAGAAGTATTGGCCAGGCTTACCAGAGGGCACGAAAACAACTAAAAGGTTGAGAAGCCAGTTTGTTCAAAACGTTTTGCCGAGACATCATTTCTTCACGATCTGTTTAATTAAAAAGTGGAATCGTAAGGCCAGTTATGTTGTTAATACCATTTCAGTGATTGATTTTAAAAATAAACTTCAAAAATCGCACAGCTTCAATTAGAAAATTATTCAACAACGACATTTAATAAATATTTTCTTATCTTAACTAGCATAACGCTATTTATTGTCCCCTTAGACAGTGTAGGTTCTTTCTTTTTAGCTTTGGAATGAAAATTGGGGTGTTTGCTTTGTATAACATTTAGTTTAAAATTATGAGACAATTAAATTCAATGAATTGATTGGCCAAACAGAGTTAATAACTTTTAGCACAAAAATAAAAGAACTTCAGTATTCTATGTCTTTAAAATTTAATCTCTTGATCAGTAGGATTTAGGTATATATCAAGATTTTCCAATTTATGCTATACAAAGGGTTTAACCGCATTAGAAAAGATTATAGTTTAGTTTTCTTTTGGACAAAACCCGACCGAAGTATTTTGTGCCCAAAGGAGTTTGGCCGGGAAACTCAAAGGTTTTCAATTTTATCTAGAGTTTGTTATGTTTTTTAAATAAATAAATCTAATAGAAACTAGAGAAGATATTGAAAATTTTTTGATTTAGTTTTAGAAAAAAGTTTTTTTTTAATAAGTCTTGTATCTTGGATAGGGTGTTTTGATTTTTTTTTTTAATTCAAAAGCTAGTAATAGTAGTAATTTTTAAATCAAAAACTTAGTAGTAATTATAAAAAATAGACTAATGTCATGGAGATTAGAAACGGGGAGAAGAACTTTAAAGTTGTTTCAAAAAAAAATTAAAACTTATGTCTTGCTGGGAGGGTCAGCGTTGTTTCGAACGGAAAAATGGCTAAAATATGACTGATTAACGGGGAAAACTGGGGGAAAAAAAAAAAAAGGGGTAAAATTTTCGATTAACTCAATAAATATTATGTTTACTTTTAAGAAAATTTCATATTTTTTTAAAATTCAACTTAATATTTATTGGGTATATCATAGTTTCATATACATTATAAAGTTAATACAATATAAATAATTTATATTACTTCAAAAAGCAAGTATAAAAAAATCATACAATTTAAACACATAATAATATTAATTACAATACAGTTGCTTTTAACTATGATAAACATAATCTAGATATAAAATAAATTATTATTCATTCTAAAGATAATGAAGTCAATTGAAGAAGATCACTGTTGTACGTGTGCTTGGTACTATTGTAAGTCAAAGATGTTTGTCAATGTTTTCATGCCAGAAAATGCCGTTAAATAAGTCGACCACTTTCTACACGTCAGTTATTGAAAAAGTTCATCATCTTCACAAATTCTAAAAATAGTTTTATTACTTAGGAAAAATATTTTTTCAATGAAATTTTAATTATTTTATTATATTAAGGAAAGGCTGTACAAGTATATAAACCTGCATAGTCCACTTTGCCATCACCATTGGCATCAGCTTCTTTCATCATTTCTTCAAGTTCTTCGCTTGTTAAATTTTCGCCAAATTTTGACATAATTGTTTGCAGTTCTTCTGAGCTAATTGATCCGTCGCCATCTTTATCAAAATAGTCAAAAGCCTGCAAAAAAATTAATTTCTTTACTTATGAACTAGGAAAAATAGATGGTTTCTGAGATAATTGATTTCTTGAAAAAATATTTAAAAAACTGCATCTAAAAATAGTTCCACCTCTTTTAGTTCAGCTGTGAGATCATCTGCGCTTTTTTTTCTAGTCATAAGAATTATAAACTCTTCAAAGTCAATTCCGGAACTTTCTTTTGTTTGAACATCTCGCATCATTTTTTTTATCTCTTCCTCTGTTGCATGGTGACCAAGAGATTCCATAACAACACTCATTTCATGAATTGAGATTGTCCCATCGCCATTTGTGTCAAACATACCAAAAGAATCTTTTAGTTCTTGAATATTTGCTTCAGATAAATTTTTATAACAACTCTAAAATTTATTTAAAAAATTAAATAATCAAGTCAACAATCAAGTCAAATATAAACTGCGCAAGCTTACCGCTCTGTGACTTTTGTTTTGTTTTCTTATATGAGCTATTTCAATAACTTCGCATACTTTGTTCAAAAAATCTTCAAAATTAATTTTATCGTTGCATTCTTTAACAACGGTTTGCATCATGTCTTCAATATCAATGTCTAAAGGTTTTGGTTGCAAACAACGTAATGTTATACCTAGTTGTTTTGAAGAAATGAAGCCAGATTGTTTGATATCAAAATATTCAAAAACATCCCTTAGTTGTCCAATGTCTTCTTCAACGAGGTTGCTCTAAAAATTAATCCATTATTTATTTTCAAGAGCTTTGAAAAAAGTTGAATAAACTGAATTATTGTTATTCAGAAAGTATTGTATATATAGTTTTCTCAAATTAAATCTCACCATTGTTGGAATAAATATTTTTTTATTCAAAAGTAAAAATATGAAGAAAATACTTTTCTTAAGTTAGTGTCTGAACGATGAAACGTAAACACTATTACGAGTTTAAATAAGATATTTGACACATTTTTTTTAAAAATGAGATCAGAGTTTAATTGTTAGATCAAAAAATTTGCATTTAATTACAATAACCTTTAATTATAAATGGATTAACGAGAGCCGACAAACAAATCACAAATGGTACGTCGGTGTTTTAAAAGACGAATGTCTAACAGAGCATTAAGAATTAGAAAATAAGTAAAACCATATTTCTATAAAAAGACAAATACACCATAAATAAGAAAGGGTTATGAAGAATTAATACCCGTAAATAAAACCAACGAAAAACAACAAAAACCAGACATAAATTGGTTTATTGTTTATAAGATTCGATCCAATTTAAAATAAAATAGTTCAAGTCCAATTTTGATATAAAGAGATCTAAGTCCAAAACAAGACAAAAAATCCTCTTTTTTATTTATTAGTTGTCTTGAAAATAAAGTCGGAAAAATATTACTATAACTTTGAAACTCAATAAGTAACATTAGCAAGCAAACAATACATAAATTACCGTATATTGCTTACAAAAAATCAATGTAATTTATCAAGATCTTTATATAACCTTAAGATTTCTATTGTGATTTAATGAATAAATTTTTTTTTATATTAATATATCATGAGAATAAAAAAAAAGTCAAAAGATAAGCCTCTTTCTTGGGTTAAGAAGATCTGTACTACTTAAATCGCAAATCATACTGCATGAGAGTTATGACGTTTTATTAAAAAATATTATTGTACTGAAATTTTGAAAATAAAATTGAGTTGAAAAAAGAAGAAATTACATAATACAAAATAAAATTATAAAATTACAAAATTTAAGCTACATTCTTGAGATTTTAAAACATTATATTTTGTTTGAAAATTATGATTTTTGATTGAAACACTATTAAACCTCGGAGCGTTCTTATTCATCATGAAAGCCGTACCCAAAATAACTGATTTAAAATTTTCAAATTTGCGAATGTTTCCAGATACCCCACTGTTAATGAATTATTCTTGCCTAAACTGTCCAAGTAAATTTTGGAAATTTAATAGCCAAACGATAAAGGCGGTATAATTTTTCACTTACTAATGATTGCGGAATAGTTGCTAGTAATAAATGTAATTGACGGTTTATGAGAACTTTGCAAATAAATGACTGCAATAATTTTTTAGAACATATTTTAGAACCTCAATATTATTAAGCAAAACTTGTTGAAACTTTAGACATTTAGGACCTTTTATAGGGCTTTGTAGGGCATTTAGGACATTTGTTGACTTTTAGACATGTAGGAGACCAAAGAGCAAATGCAATGAATGATTAAACTAGACTCAGTGTATTTATGATCTCTGCTTAGTTTTCAACAGCAGCGTGTGCTACCAAGTTCTATAAATAATCGGGTTATGTTTGTGGTTAAAAATATTTTAGAAAAAACGCAAGAAAAACAAATCCTAGATAAAGTAACGTTCGCAAAATTATCAAAAAATCATCACCCTTGTTGTTTTTGTTACTCGCAAATCAATCTTGATGTTTTTGATTTTAGATTAGTTATATACTAGATCTCAAATTCATTACATGCCTGAAATTTTTGAAGTTTCACAAAATGACATTTAAATGCGTTTGAACTTTTGAAAATGACCGTAAGCATTTAAAAATTTTTTAAATTATTTTTATGCTTTTGTTTATGTGTATTCTATTTATGTTTTATTATTTTTTTAAGTGTTTTTTAAACTTTTTTCAAGTGAAGAAGTTTAAAAAACGCTCCAGAGTCAGATTTCCAGACGAGGCCCGAGCCCTTGAGCGTCTTGCGCCTATCTAGTCAATAATATTGATAGCAAACTCAACAATGTTTGCAAAGTTTTATAAAAATTTTAATTAATTAGTGTTACTATTTACAATAATTAGTCAATCAGTCAGATTAAAAATAAAAATACATTCAGAATGAGTAAAATTTTTATAACAAATGACAATTTAATATACGAAAGCAAGTAAGAATGCTAATATATATATTAATATAAATTATTAATAATATTATTATGAAACTAATAATTACAATAAATATAATAATAATAATAAAAATAATAAGCAGAGCCGTAACCGCCGGGGGAGCCAGGGGGACGTAAGCCCCGATAATTTTTTAAAAAAAATGTTTTTTTAGGCCATGCCTTAAAAAAAAAATTTTTTTCAATCGAAGAAACCCTAGCCCCCCTCCCCCTCTCCCAATATCGAAATTATGGTTACGGCTCTGATAAGTATATTATAATATTAGTATATAATAATTATAGTAATATATATAAAATAATAAATATAAAATATATATAAAGTATAATATAATATATAAATATAAAATATATACAAAATAACTATAATAAAACATATAAAATAACAATAATATATAATAGTAGTAATAACAAAAAATATTATTATATTATTAATAATATATATAGAATAATAAATATAAAATATATATATAAAGTATCCCAGCAAACTCGCCATGCTTGGCCTATGAATGGCTCACCATCGGCATCATTACATCGGCATCATTACATCGGCCGACAAGCATGGCTCAATCCAAGTCTTGCTCACCGTTTAAGGCATGGTCTATGCTTGGCAGCCGTTTTCGAACGGCGTTTAGCCGATGCTTTACCATTGGCTTTTTTAATGCTACTTTTGCTTCATTCTGTTTGTTTTTAACATTTATTGTTATTTTTAACATTTATTGTTATTTTTAACATTTATTGTTATTTTTAACATTTATTGTTATTTTTAACATTTATTGTTATTTTTAACATTTATTGTTATTTTTAACATTTATTGTTATTTTTAACATTTAATTTTAAAGTTCTTTATGAAAATAACATATGCGCAAACTCATTTTTTTTTTTTTTCAGTTACAAGCATCAAAATTTCACAGTTGGCCGATCGTAAAACAAACATGGCCAAATATTGGAATATGAACGGCATCACCGGCGCAGTAGTACCGGTCATCAGCAAATGAACCCCATCCATGGACCAAGAATGGAGAGTTTGCTGGGATAATATAATATATAAATATAAAAAATATATAAAATAAATATAATAATATATATAAAATAGTAATAATGTAGATAATAATATATAATAATAGTAACAATAATAAATATAATAATAATACTAAAAATGATAATATAATTAATAATATTAATAAAAAATTAATAATATTAATATAAAAACCAAATAAGTAATTAATAACAAAAAGAACAAAAGTAAACACGTAGTTTGTTTAACTTCACTAATCGAATTTAGACTTAAAGCGAATATTTGTTAAACTTCAGCAGCAGCGTAGCAACCTAGGGGCTACGCAGGGCAGTGCCCCGGGACCCTCAAGCTTATGGGGCCCTCAAATCCTTACGAGAAATCTTGATGGAACTGAACTTTTGGAATTTTTTCCTATTTTCAAAATAAATATGACAGGTTGCAACTTGCAACCCCACTTTAATCATGACAACTCAGTTGAGAGAAATTCAAAAGTTATGCCTAGGGAATTCTCCAAAAATTCTTTCTGTAGGTTAGCAGTGTTGTCAATTTCACGGATAGTGATATGTGCGTCATTCCCCAACGATACTTGTAGCGTATCAGTGTGTCTCTTTCCTTTTATTTTACTTTTAACGTCTTCAGTGAACAGTGAGTACCTACCAACTCGAGCACAATCTAAATTAGATTGTCCTCGAGTAGGTAGTTAGTAGTAGGTATTTGTTTAAGTATTATATATTATATTATATTTAATGCTAGGCAAGTTAACGCGTTATTAACCCGTTCATGCATTAATAAATTAAAGTCGACAATTATTTTATCGCGCGTTAACGCACTTTTAATTTGTTGTTATTATTATTTTGAAAGTCCGTTGTTCATTGCTTCTGAATACACACACAAAACCCTGGGTGACCCAGGCTGGGTTACAGCAGGGGGTAAGACGTTAATCAGTAAGCTACTAGCTGCTTGGGGTGGGCCTCATCACGAGTTTTAATCAATGAAAGCATTTGTTGTGAGCCTTTGAGAGCTGCCGCGCGTCAATTCTAAAACAAATTTGTTTAAAATATTTAAAATTATTTTAGTTTATGTGATTATTAAATTGTCAAAAGATATGCTATTTCATATATTTATGTCCAGTTTATTTATAAAAATTTCATTTATATAAATAAAAAAGTTATTAACTATGGACAAAATAAGCTTTCTAAATAAATATGTG
Source organism: Hydra vulgaris (assembly GCF_038396675.1). NCBI lineage: Eukaryota > Metazoa > Cnidaria > Hydrozoa > Anthoathecata > Hydridae > Hydra > Hydra vulgaris. Next base: position 8,281,932 of record NC_088929.1, read on the forward strand.
CATAATTATACTTAACATAATCGGAAAAGTTATTATAGTTGTATATTTCTTCTACTGTTGAAAGCGAAAACATTCATAAAATTTTTAGAACGTTTTTGAATGTTTTTGACTGAATAAGAATAAACATAAAAACATTCATATTTAGTCAAAAACATTCAAAAACGTTCTAAACTTGCACGTAGTTATTTTTTTAGCGAATAATTTTAGTAAATTGTTTGCAACTTTTTTAAAAAAACCGTGTAAAGACATAAATTTTTTTATTTGTTTGCTTGATTCAAGTGTAACTTAGTTTTTTTTAATGTAGATTAATTTGAAACAGAAAATATCTTGTGTGAACAGAAAAAATGGAAAAAGGTACAGAACTCTTAAATGGGCATTTTTGTTTTAAACTATTTCCAAACGGTGGAGTTGATAGAAATAAAGCTATTTGCAAAGCTGAATTTTCTTCTCATCAGCTTTAAGTTTGAAGTATCACTTAAAAGCAGCACACACTCTTGATGCTAGCAAACCACCAAATCGTGCGATTAGTCGCGATTAAAAATTTTAATCGTTGCCCAGCACTAATTATATTATATATTGTATAAACAATACAATATTAGATTATCTAATATTGTATTGTTTAAATAAATTAGAAAACTAAAATTATGGATAAAAAGAAGAAATGGGTTTTCTCCAGTAACATTTCAATCCTACTTTAATGAAATCTCCCATAAATATCCAACCAAATTTTCAGTGAATAACTTTGTGGTTCCCATAAACCTTCTTAAATTAAGTTCGTACCAAATTCAATATCGGGGACCTTTAGTTTGGAAAAAATTTCTTCCAATCTTTAGTAAAAAGCAAAACTTCGTTTTAAAATGCACTTTGCAAAGTTTTAAGGATGATTCAAAACGGTATTTACTGAACATGGAATTCGATATATTAGATTTCAAATACCTTTTTTGAAAACAATTTAAAGGTTTGGACTGAATCGCTTGAAAATAAATTAAATCTTTATCACTTTCTTTAGCTTTTATTAAAATGGTTTCTAACCATTAGTAAAAAAGATAACGAAAATAAAATTGTCTTTTTCGTTCATATTTTTGATGATATTAAATAATCAGCCCAAATACTTATGTTTACATATATTGCTTTTTTTTTTCTTTTTTTTTTTTAATTAAACAACGCATTTTTTTTTGTGTTTTTATAACTTTCATGATATTCTGTCGTTTTTACTTTTTTATTTTTAAAATTATTCTGCTGGAAGATTGTTAGCAACAAATTATTTTATTGCTGAAGTATTTGATTTGTTTTTGTTTTTGTATTTATACTGTCTTTTTGTCTTTTATCATTTATTGTGCATGTAAATTTTTGTGTGACGGGGCTCGGTGATAAGACAACCTGTCTTCTTCTTGCTCCGGCCAGGATTTTTCTTTTATTGTTGTTTCTTTTTTGTAATATTTATCAACGGCAAAATAAATAAATAATAAAAAAAAAATAATAAAAAATAAAAGCCTACTGAAGAAGATTCGACAATTATCGCAGTTGGAGATACCTCCGCCGCCGATCATTTGAACGTGAATGATGTTTGCATGACACACATAAAAGCGGAGGGTTTGGAGGAACTACAGACCTCTACATTTTTCGAAAATGTGTACGACAAATCTTCTTATGACTTGGGAAACTTCACGACTAAAATATTATGTGATAACGAAAAACGTCAAATTTCTTGATATGGGGCCTTTACAGCCTTCAGAACCTTTTCCAACAGACATCAACCAGAACAATATGTGTTTTTCCAAATCGTACTACGTTTCGTGTTCTAAATATGGGCCAGTTAATCGTTTTTGGTTGTGTTATTCCAAAATACTAGACGCTGACTATTGTCAACCCTGCTGGCTATTTGCTTCACAAAGAAATAATGTTTGGTGTACAAAAATTCAAGTTTGGAAGCATTTATCAGAAAGAATTAAACATCACAGTTGCTCGAGTGGCCATTCGGAAGCATGTGCTGTGTATAAATTTTGGAAAAAAAACGACCCTGTTCTGCAGTGCACAAAAAAAGCTTAAGTAGCTTATCACTTTTAAAGTATTTGTTTCATATTTTTATTTGATAAAACCTAATCAGTTTACATAGCAGTGGGGCCCCATATTTTAATTTGCCCCAGGACTCTTGGTTACCTAGCTAAGCCACTGAACTTCAGTTATTAAAGTTGACCAAATATTCATAAAATTTTACTACTTACCGAACGAACTTTTTTTAGCGACTTGTAAAACTGAATTTTATAATTCAATTTTCTGAAAAAAAAGTAACTAAATTAAAAAATTCGCTATTTGTTTTATAAGTGTTAAATTCTAATGTTATTTACTTAATCAAAGTTATTTCGTTTTTAGTTATATGACGCCTAAAAATAATTTATTATTAATTATTGCAACTATATTTATTTGCTTATTACTCAGTTGTTAATGATGCTATTTATAACTAATGTTATTTGTATTTATTTATTTTTAGTGTTATTATTAAAATTTATTATTATAAAGTTTGGTGTCACTGATCAGATTAGTGTTTGATTTAAACAATGTGATTCCTTTTTTGGTTTCAAAATGCCTCAGGTCCGATTTGGTGTAGTAGATATAAGATTTGGTATGTTACAGTTGATAAGAATGTCAAAATGTAGTCGCTTTTTTATTGTATCAATCTACGTCCGAAACTCGCAAAATGATTGCTAAATGCAGAGGTAATAACGGGGGAACAATCGCAGACTAGATTCAACCCTTTCTTGATTAACCTTTACTTGGGCGTTGGCTTTTGCGACAAATAACACTCATTCGAGTTTCTTTTATTTTGAGTAAGCTAGCTAGTACAGTGCATAGTTCTGGTTTCATTTGCACTGCTCTCCAGTTAGAAGGAAATAAAAAAATAATAAGAACGTGTTTAGTTACGTTTTTTGAAGATGACCCTTATATTCAGTTAAAACAAAACGTATAAAAAACGTTGTAAAATTAATACGTTTTTAGACGTCTAAAACACGTCTTGTGTTTATTGGGCGCGCTAGCTACCAACTCAGTATTAAATAATTTCAATGTATATTGCATTCTCACAATTAAACTAAAGAGTTAAAAAAAAAAAAAAAAAATTAGAAATGGTAATAATTTATTTCTACGTGCACTTAAGGAGTCGTCCATAAATTACGACACGCTTTAGAGGAAGAGGGGTTAGTGGTTTTGTGACGACTTATACGGAACTTGTTACTTAAGAGTTACAATGGTATGATGAGGAGGGGTGGGGGAGAAGGTCAAAAATTGCGTGACGCAATTTATTGACGAACGCTAAACTATTAGTGCAATGTTGAAGTATTCTTTTTTTTTATTTCTTTTTTTTTACGCCAACCTGTATTTAATAAATCCTAACAAAACCAGAAATAAAAAGTCACTAAAAAAGAGCACAAATTTTGTTTTACTAAATTATCCATGGAAACAAAAACAAAAAGTTTATATCATATCTTTGCAATTTGAAGTCAATCATAATCAAATATTTGAAGAAATTTTTTTTATGGCAATAGTATGAGGAACTTCGTGAAGTAAAAAATAAAAAAAGAATATAAGAGTAAAAAGATTATTCATTATGGATATAATAATCCTAAAAATATTTAGACTAATTATGTAAAAATATAATAATAAAATTTAGAATTACTTCTTGAAGCACCCGTGTCTAACTAACGCAATAGTTAGAGCTTAAGGCAAAACTTTATTTTTTTTGAGAAAAAACTCTTCGCAAAAAACAGTAACGAGGTAAAGTGTATAACGAGGAAAGCAGAAAAGAAATAAAGCAATAAAGGCAGCAGAAATCAATGACTTATGGTTTTAAATTAATGTTGAATAGTAGGAAATTACATGCTATATAGAACAAAATTTTTGGGAATAATTATGCATTTACAAAATTAAAATAGAAAATTGGATAATTATGTACGTGTTTATAATTTTGAAATAAAAAAGTTGAACATAAAAATTATAAAACAACAGAAATACTCAAAATTAGTTAAATGCCTTAAATGGCTAACTTTTGGTACTTCAAAGAGAATAAAGAACTTTAAGGAGAATAAAGAACTTTAAGGAAATAAAAATCAGTTATAAAGTCTGGAAACGATTTATTTTCAGAGATTATATTCGTAATCTGTTTAGACAACACTTTTACAGTTTAGTTGATTTGATTGTCAATTAAAGCTCGTTGAAGTTTGAGATTATTAACTTTAGATTTATATAAATAACCTGACCTAAATAAAAAATTGAGATTTAGCGTTGATAATACTTGGTTCAATCCAAAATGCATTTTAGAAATGATATGTCAGCCACCACCCATAAAAAAAACTATAACGTAAGCGTATAAAACGTCATAAACGCCATTTACGTTTTATTTTTTCTGCGAAATTGTTAATTAAATTTAAAAGATCAAAAATGAAAGACAAAAGCGATAATGCGTCTAAAAGATTATGACGCCCGGTTCTGAGCAAATATAATGTAGCAACAACAGCAAAAATAAAGTTACGACTTTTTCCTGTAGTTTCACCAATTCGAACTAAAGTATCACATTATTTTGTAACTTTAAATATTTTTAAACCTGATATTTATTTAAAAAAAAAAAATCATGTTTATTAATGATATTGACTGTACTCACCTATATTTCTAGACGAAAATGTAACCTGGAGGGAACATATAGGTGTAGTTGAAGATAAAACATCGAAAAATTTAGGTATAATGTACAAAGCTAAGCAGTTATTAAATCGATTTTTTTAAAAAACATTTACCTTTCTTTTATTCAATGCTACTTTAGTTATGCGAACATTGCTTGGTGCAGCACTAACGCGACAAAAAAAAGAAAAAAAAATGCTTAACAAACAAAAACAGGATAATTTCAAACTTAAATCGTTTTTCAAAAACACAAACACTATTTAATGAAACCAATATCCTAAATGTATATAAACTGAACCTCTATCATGTTCTTATTTTCATTTTTAAACTTGAAAAAAATATAATACCAACTTATTTTATTCAATGTTTGAAAAAGTAAATCACATATACTAGTTTTTCAAAATACAACTTCATTCAATCCAAAACTTATTATTCCGCTACTAAATTCTCTATTGTAAAACGAGGACCAAAGTTGTGGAACATTATATATAAGTTGTGGAATATTAAATAATGAACTGAAAACTAAATAGTATCTAAACCAATTCAAAACAAAACTTATGCAAATATTTTTGTTAACTGAAAATGAATTGAATTTCTTCTAATAAAGCTTCTTTAAAAAATTAAAAATCAATAATTAATAATTAATTGATTATCTACTGTAGATTATTATACATAATTAATCAACATATATACATATATATTTATATTATTTTAAATCATAATCATCTTTTTGAGAAGTTTATTTTTATTTTTGCGTTATTTATTGATCTTTTACTTATATTTTTTACTGTTTATTTGCTATCACTTAATTGGCAGTAAAAAATATTATAAATTTAATTAAATAAGTTAAACTATAAATTGCTCTAACAATAAAATGTGTTTTATACAAAATATTTTTTTATATCATATCTTCTAATTTTTGAATTCTTAAATGTTATTTTTGTCATTTTAATATTTTATTAAGTTTTGTATCTTTTATTTTACAAAACAATTCTTAAATCTTATTCTTTGAAAAACTATAAATTTTAAAATATGCGATATATTTACGTTTTCTTTTACAATATTAAATCAGAGATATATATATTGAAACTATATTTTATTGTTAAACTATATTTATTATAGTAATGACGCATTTTTTGTGGCTTAATGATAAGACTAAATTTGTCTTCTTCTAGAAGTCATGTAATTATTTTTTATAAGTTACGACTGTAAGTTTTATTTTATCGGCAAAAGTGTAAATAAATAAATATTTAATTGATTTAAATAAATGTAGGTATAAAATTTTAAAGAAATGATTATAAAGATGCTGACATTTAATTTAGTATTGTTTAGAGCTGTTAGTCACGGTTTCTTCGTTGCTGTTGGTAACAGTTTACCCGTTGCTGTTGGTAACAGTTTATTTTGTTGTTATTGGTAACAATTTTTTTTTTGATTTTTATTGCGTCACAGTAAGATTTTTAAAAATTGGAATCAACTGCTTTTAATTGTGTCACAGTTAGATATATATTAGCTTGAGTCACAGCCGCTTTTGTTTGTGTCACAGCTAGACCTATAAATACTAAAATTGATTGCTTTTATCTATAGATCTGTCATAATGCAATTAATTTATAATTTTTAAAGTCATGGAGCTGTGGAAACATATTTTGACTGAGACTTTTAAGTTTGTTTTCAATCAACAAATGTCTATATTAATAAAAACCTATTAAACGACGTCTTATTTTGTCTTGTTTTAAAATGCCAATTCATTATAACTCATTAATTATTTTAAAAATAGAATGCTTGTGTTTTGGTTGAAAATTCAAGGTGCAATTTTTTGGAGCAAAAAAATAATGTTTGTATATTAGAATTGCAGATGAATGCCTATTGAAAAACTGGAACTTGTTTAAATGATCATTTTAATTTCTTCTTTGTTTATTTTATTTATAATAAGATTTTTAATACAAGGCATTTTATAATACAAAATAGGCAGGGTTTCAAGAAAATCGACTTTATCACAAATGAATCACGAATGACCTTATCATATCTTTTAAACGCCTAAGTTTTTAAAAATGAAATTTAAAACCTGTCAATCAATATAAACCTAGTTTTGAATGTTTAAAAAAAATAATATAGTTGAAACTTATGGTCCTTATATTTAAAATGAGTGGGGTACAAGTATTGGACTATTTTTCCCCGGATACAATCAATGCACTCTTATTTGACATAAATATAAACGCAAGTTTCAAGTTAATCATGTCTAAAAGTTACCGAACTCAAACACCAAAAAAGCTGTCCTAATTTCTGTAAAACCTAGCGATCCAAGTTTATCCTACATATTATGGTTTACCGGGCCAAGGCGAATAGGTATCAAATCGAGGCAGAGGGGAGGGACGGGGAAGACAAGAAGGTGTCTTTTTTTTTGGCAGTTTCTGTAGCATAAGTACCAAAACTTTCAGCATTTATCATAAAACCAAAGGAGAGAGCTTTTAGAATTATGTAAAGTCACTTGATCAAATTTTTATTTACTCCAGTGATTTCAGAAGAGCAGCTTGCATTGTAAAAAAATTTCCTTGCAGTATTACCATCATTGGTAGCAGTATTACCATCAATGGTATAACCACTTACTTGTTTCGGTTTGTTGACGGTTAGCCCTAGCTGCTCACGAAAACGTTTCTGTACCAATTTCTTCTTTTTTTTCTTTTGTCATTTTTTTTCTTTACTTTTAGCTGACCATGTTTGGAAAGACATGTTGAAGAAAATATGTAGTATTTTTCCATACACCGAACCCAGGCATGTAGTGAGGACAGTTCGTATTAATACGAACTTTCATTTTCGAGCCTAGTAGACACTTAAGTCAAATCGTTTATTTGTCGTGTAGCTCCACCTATTGTACATGTAGACGCAGAAGGCGTATCCGTGAATACCTGAGTCACTTTTCCATCTATCATTGTTAAAAAAAGTTCATGTTTCACTAGTATTCCATTACAACATTTGTTAAATATAGATGACCGTAAAGAGTATATTTGGATTTTAATTTCATCTACAAAAACCAATAATAATACCAATAATAGAATGTATGCCCATCAAAATTAATTCTCAATAAAAAATAGACAAAATAACTTACGCAAAACTATCGTTATAAACAGATATAGTCTCAACGCCGTTAATGTAAGTTCTCAAAATTTTTTGTCTTGTTTATTCTCGGTGATAACAAACATACTTTTTTTCCGGTCTGCAACATTTGTTTAGATATTGTTTAAAACTTAACATATCTTTTGCGAAAAATAAAAAAAAGTTGTAAAGAAACGCAATATTTTGTTGAATATATATATTTTTTGTTGAACTTTACTCAATTATTAGAAGTAATATATTTTTTTATATCATGAATAAAAATTCATTTTTGATAACAATAATAAATCTTAATATAATATAATAATCCTAGTATAATATAATATTAATAATGTTATTAAATAATGCTATATTATATAGCATTATTTAATAATAAATTATTTACATATGTATATATGCTATATAGTATTAAATAATGCTATATTACATATGTATATATGATAAATAAATATATATGATAATATATATGATAATATGTATATATGATAAATAATGCTATATTACATATGTATATATGATATATAGTATTAAATAATGCTATATTATATAGCATTATTTAATAATAAAATTATATACATATGTATATATGATATATAGTATATATCATATATACATATGTATATACAATATATCGTCACATATACATAATAATACTATATATATATATATATATATATATAAAAATATTATATGTGTAGTTATAACTACAAATATCATATATTTAGTTATAAATATATAATATGTAGTGTTACAACTATTTAATCTGTAGTATATATATATATATATATATATATATATATATATATATATATATATATATATATATATATATGTAGTTATAAGTATTTATGCACATAATCGTTATGTAGTGCATAACCATTGAATGTACAGTTAAGTACACAATCATTGAGCCATAATTTTGCAGTATGCATGCCATATTTTGCATAATAACGTTGTTATATATATAAATACATATATATATATATATATATATATATATATATATATATATATATATATATATATATATATATATATATATATATATATATATATATATATATATAATAACATTATTATACATAATATGGTATGCATACTGCTAAAATTATGGCACAATGATACTACATAATGATAATGTTGTAAACACATTATAAACTCATTTTTTATAATATTTAAGTTCTTTTATAATAAAATAATAATAACATTAGATGTTGTCATTAAGAATAATTGTATTATTTATATAACTGTTTTTAATACTAATTTGAAAAACTTTGATATTATTAAATCAAAATTATATCTAGTGGTATAATACTATTTCTAGATATATTTTCAGTGTTAAAAATTTGAAAATATTGAAGTGTGTCTAAATAAAACACATTTGCATTAACTGTGATTTTATAAGCAGGAATTTTGTGTTTGTTTTCCAAACAATGTTTCCAGCATTTTTCTAAGTACTCTGACTGTTGTTGCATTGAGGAGGAACGAAAATGGGTAAATATTTTTTTCGAATTATTGGGGTAGTTTATATCAAAGAATACTACTCCATCTTCAACTTCTTTCCACCATACATTAATGTCTTCTACTAAATAGTCAGCTGGTTTTTCTAAAAGTTTTTGATATTCATTGCTATTCTTTTCAATCCAAGTAAATGATATTTTTGTGTCATTAAATAGACTATGTAATGGTTGGTAGAATTTATGAAGTATTGAAACGCCATCACATAACTTTTTTCCTTCATTTAAATATTTTTTTGCTTGGTTGCGGATTATTGCATTAAAAATAACATTATCTGAATGATGATTAGAAGATGTTTTTGTTGACAGTTTCAAATTTTGAAACATTGCTTCTTCTTTTTCCACATTAGACGTACGACCTGCAAACAATCTATACTGTAGTGGAGCATGGGATGTGATTGAGTGATAGTATGCACCAAAGAATTTTTGCTTGCTATTTTTTAAATTTGCTTCTAAATGTTCTTTTATAATTATTGCATGTACAAATGTGGTATTTATTAAACGAAGAATACTGTGTGTTGATCTAGATTCTTCTGGCATATAAAGGATGTTTTGTATTTCGCACAGAGTTAGTAAAAATTTAAAAACAAAGTGATCAACCTTGTAATGTTCTAGGAACCAGTTAGTAACTATTAATAAACTTTTTCGATAGTTGGCAGCATTTTTTGCTTCAATACCATTGAAAGAGCTTTTAATTATATTTTCTACAATTTTTTTATCTTTTTTTTCTACTAAATATGGCAATTCATCAAATATATTTTTAATATGGTTTGAAATATCATGCATTGGTTCATTATTTAAAATTTCATAGTGTAAAAGATTTAGTTGCGTTAAAGAAAAACCTGGTTTTTTAAAAAGAAGGGCAGGCAATCCTTGCACTCCATGCATTTCATTTGCCAATAGCTCCTTTAATTTTTTGACAGATGTATTTAATAGAAATTGAATATTTCTTTCATAAAGCTCTTGTTCAATTTGATCTTTTTTTAGAAATGAATATAATTTGGTTTTTCCTTGGTTTACTGCCAGCTGTGAGGTGTTACTTGCATTTATATGGTCTATACGATTTTGTAAGGAAGTGTATGGGAAGCTTAGTGATATAGATATATTATTAGAAAGATCTGCATGCATGTTGCATGCCCAACAAAAATAATTACCACCCTTCTGATGACCAGCTTCCAGTTGTGCTGCTGGATTGTCACCTTTGAATATTCGTGCAACATCTAAAATAGGTGTTCCCTTGAATTCTAAGGGATTGCTCAATTGCAAAATGTCATTAATCCTGTCATCGCTATACAAAAGTTGCTGGTCATTGGAAGGACATCTACCAAGTATGTATAAATAAGGCTTTTCGACCTCTGATTGAACATTTATGTCCTCTCCATACTTTTGTTTATATTCAAAACTACTTAAAAATATGGCTGTATCATACATTACGCTAACAGTAACAAGAAAGTGAGTGTGATTAGATATACTGGAGCAATCATGCCAAAACATTAAATTCCTTGTTCTTTCATAAGTTTTAAGTATATTTATCAGCTCTTTTTTAGTTAAGGTGTCATATTCATCTTTATATTCCTTAATATTATCAAGAGCATCAACAATTTGTCTTTGAGAAAGTGCTTCTAGTTCATTACTGTTTCGAACTTTCATAAAAATCTCATGGTCTTTGAACATATTTAGTCTTATATCTTTCAAGGAAATTTTTCTGCCTTCAATATGAACCTCTTTTTTTGTAATTGTTTGATTTTCAGATGATATAAATATTTTTTCATATCTTTGGGGTACAATCTTTTCCCCTGAATTATATGTTCCATCGTCTATTTTTTTTTTGAGTTGCTGCTTTATTTTTTTATTAGTTGGCTCGCATGGCAAAGATATATCTCTGATGTATGGCATGTTTAACCTATAAATGAGTTTAAACATGAATGATTAATAAAATTTGAAAAGTTTAACTTGTTAATGATAAGTGAAGGAAAGGTAATAAATACCTCCGTTTTTTTCTTCTATACTGTATATTATTAATATTAGTGCCATCAAAGTATGTATTATCTGACATTTTTCTTTTTAGATTTAGTCTTTTTAGATCGCAGTTCATAGATTCTAAAAGTCTTTTCAGTACTTGGCCTCCGTTTGCGGGTGTAATACCTAAAAATTATTTTGTTTAAAATTCTTGTTTTTTATTGGTACTTAAAATGGTAAAACTAATTTATTAGCATAATACATTTATTATTAGTTTATTATTTTTGTAAATATACTATATCGCAGACATTTAAAACTATTACCTTTTTTGTTTGTCACAGAAAATTTACGTGCTAGTTCAGAAAAGTTTATTTTAAAACCATTAGGGTAGGATGAAATTTCATCCAAACACTCAACTTGTTTCCAAGAATATTTCTCAATAGAACCGACAGGGTTTTTTGCTTTTTTCTCTCCCTAAATTAGTGGTAGAAAAAAAAAACTTTGTATAAGCCTCACTATATGCACCTTTCAATCCTTAATCCTTCTCTGTAGTATGCTAGAAGGTATATAACATAACTACATAAGGAATGGCTAGTACTTCTCTGTACTTAGAACACATTTGTCATATGGATTGTTAAACGAGCCCTGTGAGTGTTTCCACATCTCGTAGGTTCCTTCTAGATGTGAATAGAGTTTTAAAGTATGTGTGTATGAATATATATATATATATATATTTATATATATATATATATATATATATATATATATATTTATATATATATATATAAATATATATATATATATATATTTATATATATATATATATATATATATATATATATATATATATATATATATATATATTGAAATATACAACTTGAAATTATAATACCAAGGCTATCTGTTGCATTTAATTAGTGTATATTGTCTAAATTATAAAAAATGCAAACATCATTTATAATTAATGATCGTTTGAGCTGGTAAGAACTATAATGGTGTAAGTTAAATTTTCCTCTATTTGATATTTATTAGGTTTTATTAGATTCTTTATTTGGTTTATGTAGAAAAATCCCTACATACTACTTCACCCAGGGGTCACTGGATGAACTAATGACTTATGCCAGTCCTAAATTTAACATAATGACGCATTGTAATTATAAATATTGACTTAACTCAAATCTGTTTTGAAGATAAACTATTCTTATTTTAACCAACTCATTTGTTTGCACTTGACTTACATTTTTTATAGCTGATAGTTTTAATATTCTTATTTTTTTCGCATTTTTTTGTGTTTCAAAACTATGGGTTAGGCGGAGCTTATCTCTATTGCTTAATGATACAGGAACACCAAATGCCCTAAAAAAGTTAATTTTTTATTATACTTTGTGTTATATACATATATTATATATGTAAAACAAAGTGAGAGAGAGAGAGTACATTCTCCCTCTCTCTCTCTAGCGCAGCAAGCACACACACACTTGTGTAGTATATACAGTATGTACAAACAATATTTAGTATGTATAGATCTAAATACTCAGGTGTTTATAAATACTTATCTGCTGAGCTTTCGTATATAAATACCTATCTGTTGAGGTTTCTTTCCATTGATTTTCAATATCATTTTTTATTTTATTTGCATCATATCTGAGTTTTTTTTATTTATTTTGTGGATTAGGTATATTGATTTTCATAGCCTTTGTGAATGTGGTGGAAAATGTTTTATTAAAATCCTGATCTAGTTTGTTCAGTGCTTTATGAGTTGCGATTGAAAGTTTTTTCTGCCTATACATTCCTCTTTTTTCTGCTTTATATTTGAACCTTTTACATATGACAGGAAATTTTTCTAACACTAATTTTAATCTTTTGTTAGCTATGCATCCTTGACAGTTAAAAAGGCTATGAAGCATTTTTGAGCTTCCTAAATTAATAAATCTTTCTTTGGAAAAGGTAAGCAAAACATCTTTCAAAGACAATTTTGACCTGGTCTTCCCTAAGTTTTTTAAATGTTTAACAATAACCGGACCTTTTTTTTTTATTTGTTCATAACTAAAGTGAAATGTAGGATTTTTTTCAATATAAATTTTGTATTGATGATTTAGCACTAGATCTAAAAACTTTATAATTTTCATTTACTAAATGTTTGATTCTATGTTTTTCAGTTAAAGCTATATATACTGCAACTTTAGAGAAACCGCAAGTTAAAGGATCAGCAATAGACAGCTCTGACATAACAAAAAATTGAGTTAATTTTATTATAAATCTGTTGTTTACTTGTATTCTAAATTTGGTTAAGTAAATTTATATTCTGCCCGCTATTTTACATGTTTACATTAATCTAAGGTAATTTAAAGACCGGAATTTTAGTAAAATAGTTTTATGGCATTATAAAATAGGGGTGGTTCATATCACAGTAATGTTTAAATTTTGAGCTTAGACTTTTAAATAAACATTAAGAGGTTTAACTTTAAAAGTCTAACTGGTCGTATGTCAATTTGTGTGTTCTTCACACTCAAATTAATAAAAACTTTCATATAAAATGGAAAAAACAGATTTTAAACTTGAAATAACTAATTTTTTTCGACCTTTAATATGTTTGCAGACATATGACTGGTTAGAAATTAAACATATAACTTAAAACTTGTTTGAAAAAGTTGTTTTCTAAATTTAATGTTTTATCTTCATTGAGAGCAGCACCATTTTATACCAAAATATGGTTCATCAACTATAAAGCAAAATTTTATATCTAAACTTTAGTAATTTAAAAAAAAGTTAACTTTATTTGATTTTAGACAAATTAAAGCGCTCGGGGAAAAAAAAAAAATTTAAAAAAATTAATTATTTGGGCTAAAAAAATGCAGTCAAACATAACCTTTTTATAAAAACGCAAAATTCGTGTATTTTCCAGAACATGCATTAACGGCGTTGAGGTCTGAAACCACGATAAAAAGCGGTTTTCTGTTTTCTGACTTTTAATACTTTTTTATCTATAATTTTAGAAACCGCATGTATCCGCACCTGATTTTTAATAAATCGAATTTATAGACGTCTAAGCTACAAATCAATTACAAAAATAAAGCGTGGGGAAGCGTGGGTGATTACTAAAAATAATGGCAAACTTCAAGATTTTTTATTTTCTAGCTCATTTTGTAGTTTAATTAATTATTAGTAAACAAAACCATATAATTAAAAATATCAATTTGATCTAAAATCTTCATAAGATGATGCTTTCAAAAATGTATAACACTTTATACTTATTCATCAAAAGTTTTATAGAAAATAACTTTTTAAAGTGATGAAGCAAATGAGTTTCAATTGAAGATTTACAAAAATTTGAAACAGTTGGGCTTCAAAATTTATCTTTTTACATAAAGTTTGCTGAAATCTCTACATGATAGTAAAGATTAACTATTAAAAAAAATTAAAATATAATTTCTGCAGTGAAATTAAAATTTAGGCAAAAAACATTTATGGTACGTTTCTGTAGTACTATTTTCCACTGTGAGGCGGCTTGATGGTTTACATAATAACTTTTTGATTACTAGGATAAAAGAATAAATTATTTAAAGGATAACTAGCGGGAACTGGTTTGAAAAGAACTGTAAGAATGCAAACAATAAAAGTTTTTATTTCATCAAAATAAAACATTTCTTAAAATTGTATAAAATTTTCCATATTTTTTAAACGACTAAGTCAACTAAGTTTACTTTGTTTAATTCCTGACCAATAAAGTTTTTATATAAACCTTTAAATAGTTTTTATAGGCAAAATTTAATTTCTTTTTCTTGAGCAAACATTAGACTTTATAATTGTGTATGTGTTTGTGTGTTGTGTGTGCGTATATATATATATATATATATATATATATATATATATATATATATATATATATATATATATATATATATGTATATATGTATATGTGTATACATATAAATATAAATATAAATATATATATATAAATATATATATATATGTATATGTGTATACATATAAATATAAATATATATATATATATATATATATAAATATATATATATATATATATGTATATGTGTATACATATAAATATATATATACATATATATATAAATATATATATATATGTATATGTGTATACATATAGATATAAATATATATATATATATATATATATATATATATATATATATATATATATACACATATATATATATATATATATATATATATATATATATATATATATATATATATATATATATATATATATATATATATATATATATATATATATATATATATATATACATATATATATATATATGGCGATGTCTAGCTGCTCCTTCAATGTCTAGCTCAAAGGTTCGTTTTCGCACATTATGGTATCTTCGTCATCATCTGTTTCTGTAGGGAATGCTGTAGTTTCAGTTTGTACGGATGAGATCCGCTGGATAAGATGCACGATTAAATTTACCAAAGCAGTTTTAGTTAGCCGATCAAATATGATATCTGAACCAAAAATATTTTGGGCTTGATCTCCTTTATGAAGATATTGTATGAGATAAGATAAATTTGTGCGTCTTTCTTTTATTCTTTTAATTAAGGAGGTTTTCATATTGTTGCTTAATGGTCCTACGCCTAAATTTTGCAGCATAAATGCCAGGGTAGCATCAGCTGATAGTAGATTAGCGTCTCTCCAACATAAAGCCTCTACAGCCAATTTCACTGGTAACAACATAGAAACTGTTGATAATATTAATTCTAATTCAGATTCCGTAAAATTAATACTCGAGTTTAAGTCAATCAGGGCTTTTTGAATAGAACTTTTTAGTTTACAGAAACGCTCTAGCATAAAAAGTAAACTGTTCCATCTGGTCTTATTATCTAATATTAATGACAGGTTATTACCCTGTTCAGTTTTTACATAAACTTGAAGGGTTTCATTTTTTGTTGGTGATCGTCTGAACAGCTTTACAACTTTTCTAACTTTGCTTATCAATGGAGCCAAATTATTTGCAAGTTCATTTGAATTTGGTGTGCTCTGAAAAATCTTTAGTCTGACTAAATGGTCTTCATTATATTCATCGGAAATCTCACCAGCACTATCTTCATCAGATTCAAAATAATCATCTGTCGATTCCACAACTGTTATTTTATACAAGACGTCAACCACATACAATATCGCGATCAATTTTTAAATTGTGTTCTTTCAGTATGTTTTAACTTAACACACATTTCTGCTGGGAAATGTCCATTAACTCTTGCTAAACCCAAATTCCAAAATCTATTTCGAGAATGAACATTAATGTTCAAATAACGTCTATTTTCAATAACTTGTCAAACGTAAGACTAAATCGATTTCCTTGACGTTGATAATAAGTTCAGATAATTCTTCTATTATTATTTTCGAATTTTAGTAGCATATTTCATAACTATTTGGCGAATGGATTCAGATGATTTTGGCACATCAAAACCTCGAGCTACCAGCGATTTTCTTAGCTCATTAGATGTTATAAAAACTCTGAATGGCAAGCCATCGGTGGCCGTCATTTTAGCTAAAACATTTGGCAGTGTATCTTCGTCTTCGTTTTTCGTATAAAAAGTTGTAATTTTATTTCTGGGCCTAACGAGTTGCAAATCAGGCGTAGTCGAAACACCAGCAGTAGATGGCGAAGTTGAAACTTTAACTTGATAATGTTTCAATAAATTTATTTGGTGAGAAGTCCTTAAATGTGTATGGAGTCCACTAGTCGAGCCACCACAGGTCTTCATTTCTCTAGCACATTTTTTACATTTTGCTGCAGCTCCAGACTTTTCGCGCAAAAAGTAATCCCACACGGAGTTTTTGTCCTGAAGTCCTTTTTTAAAATCTTCAAATACTTTTGGTTTATCAGCCATGGCAGCACGTTTTTGAATACTATAATTTGCAAAATATGAAAAATAATATTGAAATACAAAATAAATATTAAAAATTTATAAAAATGAAGATAAAGTTATGAACTTATATGGAATTTAATATAATTATATGAATTACATATTGAATTATATGAACTTTTCATATAATTATATTTTATTTCGTTAAATGTGTTATACTTTAAACTGACTGCGAATCATAAACAAAAATAATATAAACTACACATATATATATACACATCATTTCGCAATCGCAATTCCCAAGCAGTCAAGCCTATAAGTCATTATTTCCAAAATCGTTTTCTATTTTGAGAAGTCGTTATTTTAAGCACGTGCAAACCAGTAATTAAGAAATATCAGACGAGATTTAAAACATGAAAAAAAATATGACATCTCTATATTATATGAATAAAAAAACATAATCTGTAATAGAGATGTAGTTATGTCTTTATATTATAGAGATGTTTTTAGGTTTTTTTATCTCGCCTATGAATACGTGTGTTAAATATTTATTCTTTTTAAATTTATTCTTTGTCTTTATATGTTGTTGTTATATTTTCAAATATATTTAAAACAAATAAATAAAGCACAATACAACAAAGTTACAAAAAACAAAGTGAACGTTTTTTTTGTTATCCATTTTTATAATCAAAGTTTTTTTCTGTGATATTTTCATGCTTATAACTCTCTAAAAATGTCTGTGTCAAAACACGCACGAAGTCTAATGGAACAGTTTCTGTGCGATGAAAAAAATAATTGAAATACCGGTATTGAGAACTCGCTATCGGTAATAGAAAAATGGCCGGTAAACCGCGATATTGGTTTTCGGTATACCGGTATTGGATGCCCTAAAGACAATATTCTTGCGTGCTCAATACAAGATCTTGGGAACAAAAAGGGTGGTGGGAATTTTAGTCCAAATCTAGTAAACAGAGGAGGGGAGGCTTTATAAAAGGGCGGGTAAGAATTAAAAAAAAAAAGAAGTTTTTTTATATAATAAAATATATATTAACATTATAGTTAATTATTTACTAATTCTAACATTTGAAAACATTGTGGGGTAGCCTAGCGTACCACGGTACGACGGTTTTAATTGTTTTACTTTTGTTATTTGAAACTATTACAAATGTAAAAAAAATGCTAAAAAAAAAAGTAAGAGTAAAAAATGCTTACCTTTAAAACAATGCGACAAATATTAGTTAATGTTTATTATTTTAATTACTTATCGTTTATTATTCTAGTAAATTTAGTAAACGTAAATTTAGTAAGCGTAAATATAGTAAGCGTTATTATTTAATTTGAGAATCTTAACCATTATGCATAATAAAAACAGTATCGATTCACTTTATTAAAAATTCTCTATCAATTAATTTAATTGTTAATTTGAAAAAAAATGCCTTGAAAACATATAAAGATAAAATAATTTTAACTGAAAATCTCTAAAGAAGAAGAAGAAGAAAAAAAAAAAAAAAAACTAAAGAAAAACTCCTAAGTAAGCCTAACCATAATCTAACCCATGCATCTTGACCAACTCCTAACCTCCAAATGGCTTACGTTACAGGGAATTACTTTCTAGGCATTGGGAATTATTATTTATGATGATTTAAACAGTTTATTTTTTATAAACTTTAACCTTGTAAAAAATTTCTTAAGGTAATAATTACAACTACAAGTTTGTTTTAATGAACTATTTTATTTATTTATTTTAGTCGTAAATGCTGAAAAACACAAAAGTTTCAGATTAACAAACTGTATAAATATTATGTAACTTATATATAAATTTAAACATTCTAAAAATCAAAAACATTGATAGCAGCAACTAACTCATGTTAATATAGCTTCAAATGACCAGTAATTTTATTGATGAGGTCAGCCGGCGCTAAAAAATAGCATAAAAATGAATTATTTAAATTAAAAAACATAAACATATTAAAACTTAGCAGTATTTTTATTAAAAGATCCCTCTTCAATTATTACTCCTATTATGATATACCCATTCACCCCTCTTCCATTATTACACCTGTTATGATATACCCATTTACCACTCTTCCATTATATTTTTTCATGTTAACAATACTTAAAGAGTTTTACATATACATTACAATATATTTCATGAATAATTCAAGCAAATATACAACTTTAACTATAAATTCAATATATATATTATATATAACATTCATTTTAAAAACTGAAGTGGTCAACAAATGGAAAAAATAAAGAAGCATTTAAGAGATCTTTTTAAAAGCAATAAATTTCGTTAATCTATCAGCTGTAATATAAAATTTGTTAATTACCTTGTAAAACGTTAATTACTCAAAAATTGTTAATTACCATGTACAAATAGTTAATTACTCAAAACTTAACCTTAATAACAATTGGTTTCAACAATACTCGAAGCCAGCTTACTCACTTTGGTTTTCAACAATATTCAGAAGCCAGCATTCTCATTTAGCAATCTCAATGCTGTCTAACCAACCAACAAGCATTTTAAAAAGTATGCTGCGAACCATAGAACTAAGAATGCCCACCTTATTAATCTAATATAAAACAAGTTCAGAGAAAAAACCACAAAAAGAACATTTGGTAAAACCCCCTTTTCAGCAGAAATGTTGCAAACAAAATAGCTAATCGATTTTTAAATAGCATAATTGCAAACTTCAAATTAGTCATTTATTACATCAATTTTTTATCAGAAACACTATTAAAAGTTAATTATTAACTCGAATAATCATAAACTTATAGAATCATATGATGAAAGAAAAAACCTGCAACTGCATTAACAAATCTACTTGTACATTATACAATCAATTGCTAAATTAGATTTCGCTAAGGTTGCTTTATTGTGCTTGCTATTTTCATACTCCTGATTCCATTTTCTGCCTCTACCAATCTCTTATTAGTCGCTGTATGGAACACTGATGTCATATTTGGGTTGATGATCTTTCTCTTCTAGACAAGAAGTTCAAAAACGCATTGTAAATGTAGCTCTATCTGCAAAGCTTGAGCCTCTTTCCTATTGCAGTAAAGTTGTATCTCTTTCTTTTTTCTACATATGCTATCATGGTCGCTGCTCAAAGGAGCTATCATCTCTAGTTCATCAACTAAAACTCATTCTTACATGACATGACATTCAGCAAAGTTTCATTCATTTACTGTATCTGTTCCTGCAAGCTCTAAAAACTTTTGTTCATCTAGTTTGTCATTTAGTCCATGCACCTAAACCTTTTGGAATTCCCTCCCATAATCATGTCATCCTGACTCAACCTACAATTTTTTAAGTCTTCTGTCAACTGTTTCCTTGCTCTATAACTCTATTCATATTTTCTAGTAACTCACAACTTAAGAGTGGTTGCTTGCAGCCTGGGTGAATCAAAATTAAAAAAAATAAAAACTTGCATCATAAACAATCAGTCTTTATCTAAAAATATTATCCATCAAGCTACCGTTTCAATTTAAATTATCTTAAGTAATTCAATTAATTATTTGAAAACTTTTCATTCTTTACTAAGTAAAAAACTATCAAGCACTGCAAACCGTTTGTGTGCACATATAATCAATTCTAGTTTTTCATTTTAAATAATTTTTTTTTTACAATTTGTTATCAGTTTACAATTTGTTATCAATTCAACTATTGCAAGAGGACTAGTGTCATGTTGCCAACACGTTGGTCACAGCGATGAAATTAAAAATTGATTTTTATGAAATATTGCAGTTTCTTAGATATAAAACTATAAAATAATATCAAAAAATGGCAAATATTTTTTATTTTGTTAACTTATTTTTGAAAATTATCATGATTATTTACAAACCTGGGCCCAGACCAAGAACTGTTTTAGAGCCTGAAGGTATTTGTGTACGGCCAGCATCTGAAATAATTTGTGCATCAACTCCTAGTGTTTTCGCATGTATATACAAAGCTTTCCTGAAATATAACAAGTAAAATTTAACTAAATAAACTATTAATAAAAGCATAGTTAATAGACTTAATCTGGTTAAGAAACATAGAACTTTGCATAACAAAAACTATATTTAGCTGAAAATGGAATCACGTGACATTGACTGTACACAACATAAATACACAATGGCTGTAGAAGGAAGAAACTGTGATAATATTTGTGATAATGCTTTTGGAAATTTTTGTAAAAGATTACAAACTTGAAAATTATGCTGAATCTATTTTAGAAGATGTAAGTACTTTTAAAAGTGTAAAGTTTTGTTTGTGTAACTCATTAAAACCATAAATACTTGTTTATGCTTATGAGTACTCATAATTTGCTTATACTGAATAAGAATCTCTTGCTTATACAGTATAAACAACTTATTTACCTAACATACACAAGAGCTTAGCGTTTGATTACTAGTTTGATTGGATAGTTAATTTACTTTAAATAGAATAAATGAATATTATATCTTTCATATAGTTTTTTAAAATTGTTTTTAGCTTAACCCTGAAGCATTTCAATGTGATGTTTGTGTCAAAGTTTGTAAAAGTAAAGGAGGGCTAAAATTGGACAAATCTAATAAACACCCTAACAATGATATAGCAGCTGGGAATGCTAACAATTTGGAATTAAACTTTAACATCGAGATTTTGTTTTCACTAATACAAAATGTGTTTTGCAAGATAATGGAAGGCTCTTTATATGGCAAACAAATTATTGAGCAAGTTAAAACTCTTCAGATTAATTTAGTAAAATATGAGATTGAGTTTAATAGAATTATTGAAAGCTGCACTAAATTTTATTCTAAAAATTTAAACGAGTTTTATGCTAGTTATTTTGGGAATGTAGTAATACACAGTAATCCACAGTAAGAAAATTTTTAAATAGTGGTGATGATTATGAAAATTCTGCTACATTATTATTAGGCAAACTTGCAGATAGTATATCAGCTTATTATAAACAATATATCTATTGTTAACAACAATCAGACATTAAATACACCTACAATATGTGATAGAGAAAAGTATGGACTGCAATATCTTGGAGGTTATTCTAAAAAACTTTTATAAAATTCAAAATTCTCAAGCTAATTAAAAAGCTGTTGAAATGAAACAAAAAATATAACTGACCAAAAGCTTGTCAACACTCTTAATCATGGTGAACTTACTGGCATTACAATTGAGTTTGAACAAATTTTAATAACAGAAAAAATATTTCTTCTATATACAGAACAGTTGAAACTTACCAAAAGTATAGACAGATTTATATATATATATATATATATATATATATATATATATATCAATTATAAACAATCACTACAGATAATATATATAATGTAATAATTATTAAAACATATCATAATGACTTTCTTGCGTTATATCACAAATTCTTATGTTACTATGTAGTATTATTCTTTAGTGTACATGTAGTATTACTATATAATCTCCTAATGTTAGAAAATAGAAGATCAAGAAAATAGTTGTGCAACTATTTTAGTTTATAAGTAGTTAAGATATAGTTAATTGGTAGGGTAAAGTGGGGAGAAGTTTAAATATAGTTAATTGGTACAATCATTCAATATTTTTAGAAAATTCTATTACAAGAGGCCACAATAAAGTAGTATGCAGAAAACACAAGAAAAAACAAATGGTCACCATAACTTTTTTCATTAATAGAATAGTTTTTCATTAATAGAATAATGACAAATGAATTTATTTACCACAAGAAGTTGTGAATGCAATAACTTGAACATATATAAAATCCTCTACATTAAATATATACAAAAGTGTGAAAAGCTGATAAAACCTTGAGTCTACTGTTGACTCTAAACCAGTAATATTATAAATGCTTTAAACATTTTACAGTATTTATAAATATATAGTAAATAAAAGAAAGCACTTTATATTTGTAGAATATAATAAACTAAAATAGGTACTTTTCCTTTAGTAAATATTTGTAAATCACCTTTTTAAATATAATCTGACTTTAAGTACATATCCAGACTATCAATAAGTTTATAAAAGAGTATTCAGTTATTTAATTTGCTCATTAATCTTAATGAGTAAACAAACTAAATGAATTTCTAATTTATACTTGAATAAAGCAAAAATTGTGTTTCTTTCTTGCTTACAATCCATAATAAATTAAACATTTTATTATCTCTAAGAATCCTAATATTTTCAAAAAAATTTTTTTTTCAAAAATACGTCCACCTGGTACTCAAATGAAGCGAAATTATATAAACATTTTAAAAATAATATAAATTTCAAATATAGAATTGTTATATTTTGGTTTTATTACATGAAAAATTACGTTTTTTAACAAAAAACAAATAAATGCATTTTTTATGTATTTTTATGACAATTTTGATAAGTTAAAATTTTTCCAAATTAAATATTATTTTTGAAATTTTTATATAATTTTGCTTCATTTGAGTACCAGGTTGACATACTTTTGAAAAACTTTTATTTTGAAAATATTAGGGACCGATTAAATATTCAAGGGTCTTGAGGGACCCCTTAAAATATTTTTTATTCAAAAAAAATTTAAATCTAGTATTTTTGTATTAAATAGAACACATTAAGGGGGTCTCTGCATATATTTTTCAAAAATGTTGTTTTTTGGGACACCCTAATATATATATATATATATATATATATATATATATATATATATATATATATATATATATATATATATATATATATATATATATATATATATATATATATATATATATATATATATATATATATATATATATACAGTGCTTAAAGTATAACAAGATTCAACAGGATGCCCTTCCTATACATTTTTAAAGTTTAAAAACCATCCTCTAACCTTTTTTAGTGTTCATCAAAGGGTAAGATGCCATCATGGTACCTAATAAATTAAGATTATTTACTTCTTTTTCCATTAAAAATATTGTAAAAACAATAGCTCATGCACAGTTGCAGCTTTGAGCAAATGAACTGGTGAGAATCAGCATAGTGTAAGTCAAAAAAAAAAAATTGAGTTAAGCCAATATTTATGATTACAAGCATCATTATGTTAAATTTGAGACTGGTGTAACGTTGTAAAGAAACTGGCAGCTGTTTTTTTTTTAATTTGTAGGGTTTTCTCCACAGTAAATTTAATAAAACCTTAAAAATCTCAAATTGAGGAAACATTCTCAACGGATTCATGATTCATGAAAACACTGGATTCTTACCAGGTTCACGAAGAAGAAAGAAAAAAAAAAGGAAAGAATGTTTCAGCTTTTATAAGTATCATACACTATCATATAAAGTTCAATAACAAAATCTTAAATCATAAAATATTGCATCTTTTCTTTCGTATTTAAAAACAAAAGTTACTAATAACAACTAAAATAAATTGTGGAATGAAAAATAAGACACTTTAACTCAACATTTCTTTTTAAAAAGATGGATAAACAGCTTTTTTATCATTTGCAAAAGCAAAATCCATTTTTGCAAAATTTACAAAGATATCCATCTTTGTAAAATTTGCAAAATCTTTTTTTCACATACCTAATCCAATTAGGTATGTGAAAAAAATGAAAAGAAAATTAAGCAGCGATAGTTCTAAAAGTCCAGAAATACTACACTTTTTGACTATACAGAGAAACTTCTTCTATAGCAAAAGTGGTTTTTTATAAGTGGTTCATTTTGTTTAGGTTTTGACATTAATTTTTTATTACATATTTGAATCTCTTGCTTTCTAAAATGCTTATGATGGTACTTCTAAAATAACAAAAAAAAAAAAAAAAAAAAAAATGCTTGTGATGGTACTTCTAAAATACTTGGCAAAAAGGCAAACTCAGATTGTTTACTTTTGAATTAGTTTCCCAACTTAATTTTATGGAATCCTATTTAATGTTGTACATTGAAATTATTTTACTTATTGATCACATAAAAAAGCTTTTTAAGTTACATTCCATTTATAGAACAAATCCTAAAAACAAAAGGGAGCTGGAAATTGTTGGAATGTCTTTAAGTGTAAAATATAATTCCATAGGACATATTTAAGGTGATGATGATGGTGAGTTATAATGTGATGTTCTGGTTGTGATGGTGGATTCTAGGTGAATGATAATGATGGAGATGACATCCAGATGGGTATCATCTAGCATGAATTGGTGTTTGGAGCATTGTATTAATAGTTTAATGAACCTTTTTGAATATAAAATGTAATGGATGAGATAGAGCCCAATACAAAGACCTTAAAAAGACCTAAATAAAAACTAGATCCAAAAAGTTACAAGATGAACAAATTTATTTACCTGAGGCACATAAGTTGTACATAAGTTATATACCATGTATTACAATCAGTGAGAAATAATTCTGATGAATATTATTTGCAAACACACAAAAATTTGAACTTATAGTGTCAAAGTGATGATAAACTATAGTGTCAAACTGAATATAATTCAAAAATTATTTAAACAGAATTTTTTTTATGAACAAAGTGAAAATCTACATCCCGTTTACAACTAGAGTTGCACAGAAATCATCAAGACAAAGAAAATGATGCAAAAAAAGTAAAAAAGACAGTTTGATAGAAAATTTGCTAATACCTTGATAATTTTTTCAGCAAAATGTCTTTCTTGAGAAACTCTTTAATAATAAAAACCGTGTCAAGTTAAATATTTATTTCATTAATAGGTCCACCATTTATTAATTTTGATCTAAAGGATAATGTAATGAAGTGATTTTTTCTTTTGTTATTCCAACCAGCAAAAGAAAGCAAATGGCTGCAAAAAAAAAAAAAAGTAAACCTGTATCAGGTATGTGCAGACAAATCTACATTGTGATTCATGTATTCATGAGTCTGTAACACAGACTCGTGAATACATGAATCACAATGTGATTCATTTATTCACAAATAAGATGACCAGCTGGAAATTTTTGAACTCTTATTCACTAGTAAACTTGTAGATATGACAATAAAAATGAAAAATAAATATGCAGATCAAAGCAATATAGGTTAAGTGCATTCCAAGTATTTCCTAATCTGAAGACAACTAATAAAATTCGAATGTATTTAGCTGTGCTAGTATACTTTGGCGTATTAAAAAAAAGTGTAATATTTATTATGTATGGATTATGTATTGCATCTTTGAGAAATATTATAATGTATTAAAATATTACTTTTATATTGTAGTAAGCTCTATTTAGTTTATTATGGATTTAATTAAACTTTTTATCTAATTTATAAATATTTCTGACTATTTTTGTTCACTTTATATTATACTTACAACTTTTAAAAATTAACCTGACACTTGAGCTGTTGTACACAAAAATTAGCCAACGGTAAAGAAGTTAATGAATCTAATTTTTTATTTAAATCTAAACCAAAATAACCATAGGGTCTTTTTTCTTTCTCTTTCTCTCAAAAAAAAAAAAAAAAAAAAAAAAAAACCTGTAATTTGCTTGTTGCTGTTTTTTCAAAAATAAAAAATTTTATTTTTAAAAACAACAAATTTTTTTAACAATAGTAAATTTTTAATAAGAAAGTCTTTCTCATATACTTTCTTATGTAAAAGTGAAAAATAAATTAAAGAAATAAAAAAAAACATGGAAAAAGCACAACTTGGTACTCAAATTTCTGCTGTCATCAAATTTAAATTGATATCATTTAATATGTAGTAGTCGTGTAGTAGTAGAACGCTTGCTTTGTAAACAGGAAGCCCTACCACATTCCTGATAGTATTGTGCTTAACTTGTTTCCTCCAATAGGGTTGTTTGTAAAGATTCAAGTTTAAGATGTAAAGAGTTGAGAGAAGTTTGAAATGACAAAAAAAAAAAAAGTAGTCACCCTAACTGTAGCGGCCTCCTCGACCTCGACCGTGGGAGGTCACATTTTAAAAATGAAAAAACTAAACATTATCAAAAGTATTCAATTTAATAAATAACATTTTTCTTTTAAACTTGCATATATATAACTTAACAAATACTTACAATATTTCTTCATCAGGGCATTTAAGAGCAACCTTTGGACAACCACTATTTTGCCAAGCAAGCAACCACTGAAAAATAAAGGATCTAAAATGCATTTTTTGAGGATCCAAAGCTTAAGTTTTACATGTTTAAACTAAATAATATATAAAAAACAACAACAAAAAATTAAAGAACCTTTTTATGATTTTTTGCTGCTTTCAAATAAACATCAACAGCAGCATGGCAACACTAAAAACATCAATGACATCACCAAACAACAGAAGAAGCATTGCACTAAAATATCAACTTTTAATTTACTAAAACTTAAACAAAACTGGATTCTGACTAAATGAAAATAAAGTTTAACTTTATTCCACAAATTTAATAAGAAAGCAGTGTGCCTCTATTATAGAAGTGTATAGTAAATGACCGGGGTTGATATTTGACTGGGGCCGGGGCCAGGTTTGATAAAATATAGCGTGGGCTGGGTTTGTGACAAGGGCTGCATAAACATTTATACATCCTAAAGTACTTTTTAAATTCAAAATTTATGTTATACTTTGTATATATATGCATATATAAACATCATTATGATCAACATGATCATCATAATCATCATCATCATCATCATCATCATCATCATCATCATCATCATCATCATCATCATCATCATCATCATCATCATCATCATCATCATCATCATCATCATCATCATAATCATCATCATCATCATCATCATCATCATCATCATCATCATCATCATCATCATCATCATCATCATCATCATCATCATCATCATCATCATCATCATCATCATCATCATCATCATCATCATCATCATCATCGTCATCATCTTCTCTTTCACCAAATACTACACCATATAAATACTAAAGTTTATATAAATATGAAAGGATATTCTATGCCAGCATCTAAATAATTAGCAAACATATGTTTTTACTCATAATATGCATAAAGCGCATCTTAGAAGCTTTTATTCTTCCTGAATTAAAAGTTTGGAAGCTTTTATTCCCTACTATTCAATTTTAAGTCAAACCTGATTGTACTCCATATTTTTCACCATGTTGAGCAGTTGCTTTATTAGTCATTTATTTCATCTTTTTTACAAGAACATTTATCTTAAGAACAAATGTACTTTTATTATTCCAAAAAGACAATGGAAAAAAGGTCCAGTCTTATGTTAAGCTCTGTTATTCTCAGTTTACTAAATTTTGTATCTTATATCAGATGTTAGGTTCTCGAGACTTTTGGTTAGTCTTCAACTTTGTCATTTACTAAAGTAAGTCTAACATTTAATCTTATTAATTATATAATATTTAATAATATTTAACTTTTAAAAAGTGCTAAATAAGTGGTTCCAATTTTTCAAAACTCTAGAAAACACATTGACCTCTCCAACTACCCTACAATTAGTCTTCACTCTGTTATTAGTTTCTTTATATAAAGGTTTTTAGATTATTAAATTATTTCTTACTAACTGCAATAACAAAGTTATTCTTAAAGCCCTACACTCTTATTTATTTCAAATAACTTTAAGGGTACCACAAGGTATCTTGTGGTACCCTTAAATCTTTGATGCTGTATTGTTTTTTATCTACAATATCAATCTTCATGAAAATTTAACATTTAAAGTGTCTCTATTTATTGACAACTCAACTTTATACTTTGTCTTTACAAAAAATCTTCACTTTTTGATTGCTTAGAACAAGCAGCTGATTTTTAATTTGATCTCTCTTCTGTAACAGCCTAAGGCTTGCTGTGGCTTATGGATTTAAATTCTGGACTTAAAATCTGCAATTTTTGTTAGCCAACAAAACTCATTTATTTACTGCAAAAAAATATTGCAATAATGTTGGTGTATCTATATTGATGAACAACAACCCTCTTACTCTCAGACAAAGTCTAAAAGCACATTGTAAATGTAATGCGGTCGTGGTGTAGTGGTAGAGCACTTACGTCATAAGCAAGAGGTACCGAGTTTGATCCCCACCAAGTCCCTGGTAGTATCGCACTCATTGTGTTTCTCTGTGCAGCAGCCTTGGTTGTCAGGGTCCGTGCTTTGAAGTTATATAGTTGAGAGAGGGTTATAACCACAGTAAGTAGCTGCCTTGTCTGAAGTGGCGTTTTTAGCCTTAGGGAGGTGAATTAACATATAAAAATAAATAAATAAATAAATTAGACCTGCTTTATCTGCCAAGCTTGAACCACTCTCCCATTGTTTTAAGGTTGCATTTCTTTCTTTTTCTACAAATACAATCATAGTCAATGTTCAAACAAGCTATCGTCTCTATTACGATAAACCAAAACTCATTCTTGCTTTTTTCTTATTAAACAAGTTGCATCCTTTTACTGTATCTGTCCCTCCATGTTATAAAAACTTTTATTAATCCAATTTTTTTCCTTGCATATCAAAAAAAACATTATAACTATGATCCATCTTCATGTTTTTCTTTTATATACAACCTACAACTTTTCAAGTCTTCAGTTAACCATTTTCTAGTATTTTTACTTATTCTCTATTTTAAAGTAACTTATAACCTAATAGTGGCTGCTTGCAATCTTGTTGGAAGTAAATCAGAGTTTGAAAATGTATAAATATATGTCAGTATTTAATAAATAGTAAATGTAAGCATAAAATTATAACATATAAAGTATTATAAATTTTTGAAAAATTTGCGTAACATTCTTCTAAATTTAAAATTATACAATGCAATATAATTGTATAATTGGAGATGTATATAAAATGTATGTAGCTTTCTCTACACCAATCCCACATTTCTTAGGTGAATTGTCTAGAACTAATCCCACATTTCTCAGGTGAATTGTCTAGAACTAATCACACATTTCTCAGGTGAATGATCGGAATGGTTGTAAAAATGTCGTTGCTAGAAGTTGTTTGTACAAAACCTTGCAATGCAATTGTTGAAGTAAGGTTAATTAACTCTTTAAAATTTTTTAATACAACAGTTTCCATTGTGTTGCAAATTATCAGAGTGTGCATTGTGTAGCAGATTAACAGACAATTGTATATTCTATCCTATTACTTTCCATAAAGTAATGAACAAAATAATTCAAGGTTGGTTGACATTGAGGTTGATTATTCCAATGTAAACTTTGTACAGGATTTTGTATTAAAAACTTAGCAAAAATCTAGCAAAGTCTACTAGTATTGAATTATGATTACATCACAATTTACTTTTTAGGTGCTGCAAATATGCTGTTTGATTTTCAGCTATGTAGTATATGTAGTAATTGTCTCTTTTTTTGATCAATTTGTTGAAAGGTTCTCTCAATATAAACAGTTTTAGTATAAACTAATTTTGAAAGATCTTTATTGTCTAAAGGGCTGGTATTTTTAAAGCTAAAAGCTTGTACTCACCAATGCATACTGAGTGCAAGACCTAAACCAACTTTAACTGAAATACACAACTTTAGTCTAAGTTCACAAAAACAAGAAAACTAAATCTTGATATCAAAAGAAATTTTAATAAAATAACATAAAGATACTACATTAATAAATTTTTAAAAATAACACAAAGATACTACATTAATAATTTCTTTGTCAAGTAGGTGACTAAATAAATTTACAAAATATTCTTTAATTTATTTTGTGTTTGTTAGATGGATTGGAACAAAAAGTTCCATCATATAAAACCTAAAATCTATCCAAACCTTTTTATAGTTATATATATATAATTTATATATAACTTATTTTTTTGAAGTTACATATCTTTTTCTGTTAGTTCCTTAAAAAATTTTATTTTCTTGATTCAGGTAAGCTATACTTCATTACAATTATAATCTATTTAATATTTCTTTAACATTTTAAACTAAATTAAAGATTCCACTAAAGTGTTTTGACTAAATAAACACGTATTATACATATTTTTTATGGATAAATACAATAAAAACAGCAAAAAATATAAATAAGTAGTGATTAACAAATATATATATATATATATATATATATATATATATATATATATATATATATATATATATATATATATATATATATATATATATATATATAAAGATATATAAAGATAAATAACTCAATAGAAATTTGTAACCTTAAATCTGGATATAATCATAAAAAATGCTAAGTGCCATAAAAAGAGTGAAACAATAAACTTATAGATTTTAGTTTTCTGTAAAACTAAAAACTTATTTGATTTGAGCAAATAATTTTTATTTTATATAAATGTATTTAATTTATGCATTTTATTTAATTTGATGAAATTCAGATCCCCATCTTAATTCTTAATGCAAATGTTGCCTTTAGACTGATAATATTTATACCTGTGCTGCAGCTTTTCCTTTTCCCATTCCCAAGTCTTGACGTACCACAAGAACCATTTTATACTCCCCAGAATCAACAAAAGTAATCTTAATAAAAAATTTACAACACAAAAAAATAAAAATAAAAAACATGTATTAAAAAAAACAACAAATTCATAAAATACTAAACTCAAACAAATTTATAAAACATGATACAAGATAAAAGTATAATATACAAATAATACATATAACACATTTAAACATTTAAGGAGCTATCCATTAAATGTCAACAAAAAAATGGAAGGGGGTCAAGATTTTGATAACTATTGACAAGGAGAGAACACAGTTAAACAACATATGTTTTGGATACCTTGCCTATATATTTTCTATTTAAAATAAAAAATCTTTGCAAAAACAAACAAACAAAAAACAATATATAACGAATGATTTACCATTGATTTTGCCATACATAAAATATAAGAAACAGATTATATAAAACTTCAAACAAAAAAGAATTATCTATTTTTATAAACCAATAAGAACTCAACTCGAACATAACTTCTTAAAATTTTATAAGATTATATAGTTTACTTAAGATAAAGATAAAAATTTAATAAAAATTACCTCATTAATAAAAATTACCCCATTAATGTTACCTCAGGCAGTTTATCATCAGCTATTGGTTGGAATGATTTTCTTTTCTGAATTCCAAAATATAGAGCAACCAGTATTCCACTAATGAATCCCACTAAAGCGCTTATGACAACAGTAAACTCAACAAATGCCATTGTGATTTTTAAGCTATTGTAGTAAAAGAAAAACACAAAAATAAAGAGAAACTTCAAAAACATATTATTTAATCACAAATATAAAATTTAATTAATGATTTCTCAAAATTGCTGCTGGTATACAGTGCAACAGTTTTATTCTACAGATTTAAAACATTAGACAGTTTTACTCCAGCAATAGTCAGATAAAATAAATTTCTATAAATTCAGATTTAATAAATTTCAATAAATTAGATTTAATAAAATGCTATTCATTTGTCAGTAAGTCTACTTGAACAAGAAATGTGTTTATTGAAACCTACCATACCAAGTAAAGTTTCCATATTTTTGATGATTTCTTAGAATAAACAGTATGTGTAATCAAAATAGAGCAAACAAAAAACAGGTAAAGAGACATAAATAAACTTAACTATGCTGGACTATGATTTTGCAATAAAAAATTTAAGTTTGTTAATTTTACTGTAGATGTAATGAAAATATATTAAATTTCACTTCTTCTAACAAAAATTTACATATTGAATTCAATATGTAAATTTTACATATTGAATTCAATATGTAAATTTTTGTTAGAAGAAGTGAAATTTATGTCTCTTTACCTGTTTTTTGTTTGCTCTATTTTGTACTCATGTTTTGTACTCATGTTTGTTTCTCATATTGTACTAAAATCAATAATGCTTATTGATTTTAGTACAATATGATATTGAATATCATATTGTACTAAAATCAATAAGCATGTGATTCCTAATAAGGTGCAAGAATAAAGGAAAAATCGAAAGCTTAGTACGCAATTTTCTCTTGTATAAAGCACCCTAAAGTAAAGATTGTTGAAACAATTATTAAAGTTAAGTAAAAAAAATTATTGAGGTCTAAATATTTTTTATTCTTTCACATGTATCACTTGCAAAAAGAATCGTAAAATATTGGCAGTGTCTACGCGTCCGGCGACCGAACACAAATATCTTCTGCACTATTTGTCCGGCGAGCGTACCATGTGACCAACCGGACAAATAGTGACAGGGATATACGTTAGGAGAGTATTTACTTAAAGTTACGTCAAGCTAGAGTTGCCGGATTACAAACTTAACAGCTATTCTTCTGGCGGAAATAACACTGTCGAGCAGATACTGATACTATTCTAAATAAAATCTTCTGAATATAAAGCGCAGGATATAAAAACTTAATGGAGAAGCATTATTAAAAAAAAATACCTCAAATCTGAAATTGATTTGCTTTTTTTCTTATCGATTGATTGTGTATAGACTCATTAAACAACATAACTTAAAGTTTAATTGAATAATTTGAGGAAAATTTTGTCTTCGTCACAAAATTATTTAATCTATTAAAATGTATAAATCATACATTTACAGTATCGGACAAAACATGATGGACAAACTCAAGTTTAGAACAAAAGTTGATCAAAAACTAAAAAGAATTAGTAAAACATTTGTACATATTAATTTTTAAATAGTTTATTATGTTCTTAACAAAATTTAAAACGTTTGAATCATACTAAGAATCACAAATTAATTTAAAACACATTTTTCTCAACAAACTACATTTCACCTTGGACAAAACAAGGTAGACAAATCAAAACGAAGCTTTTTTAATAAGGTTTCATTGTCTTTATTCAATTTACCGTATTCTTTTGTTTTTACTTTTATCATAACATTACTCTAAAATAAAAAAATAGATTTTGGAACGTCTGGCCAAGTATTTTTTCAATAAACTATTTTAAATTTAATTACTAAAAATAGATTTAACTTGCGATTTAGGGCGTAAATTGCCACTTATAATGGCTTACGACAAATTAGGAAGTGTTTTACGTAAAAATATTATAAAAAAATTTAAAAGCGGAAAACGTCAAGCTGAAATTTGTAGAAAATATAATAGCTAAATCGGCTGTAAGCAAAACTGTCAAATCATTTGGATATCGTGACTGCTATAAAACAAACCATCGGGGCAGACGTCCAAGAAACACATCACAAAGACTAGATCGAATAATTGTTAAAGAGCTTTAAAAAGATCCATTTTTGTCATCCACAAAATTAACCAAAAAACATGAACTACAAATCTCTAATCGCACTGTGCGACGAAGAGCTAACGAAGCAAAATTGTTTTCTCGAAAGCCTGCCAAGAAACCACTAACTTCTTTTAAAAATAGAAAGCTAAGGCTTGCGTTTGCCAAAGCACACTAAAATTGGACTGTAGACCAGTGGAAAAACATACTTTTTAGTGATGAATCAAAATATAACCTTTTTGGAAGCGACGGCAAGAAGCGAGTCTGAGGACCAAAAAACACCAGATTCAATACTAAATATACCAAGAAGAGTGTTAAGCATGGAACGTCTTCTATGGTTTGGGGATGTTTCTTAGCACTAGGAACAGGTCCTATTCACAAAATTAATGGAATTATGGACCACTTTGTTTACAAAGATATAATGGAAAATGTTATGTTACCACATGTTAAATGGGAGATGCCTCTAAAATGGATTTTTCAACAGGACAATGATCCCAAACATACGCCAAAATTTGTAAAACAATGGTTCAAAGGACAAGAATATTGCCTTAATAGGGTGGCCTGCACAAAGCCCTGACTTGAATCTCACAGAAAATTTGTGGGAAATAATTGACAATAAGATTGAGCTTGCAAATGTGAAGACCAGTGAGGAATTATTTGAACAAAATGAGAAGGCCTGGCGAGAGACTGATATGAGAATTGTTGACTCGTAAATTGAGTCTATGCCTCGAACAATGAAAGCAGTAATTAAAAGTAAAGGAGGTCCTACAAAATATTAAGTTAATTTTTGAATTATTTTGAATTTTCAGTCGAATTTTTGAATGTCCACCTTGTTTTATCCAAAGAAAAATGTAGTTTGTTAGGGAAAATGTTATAAAACTTTTTTAGTGATTTTTAGTATGATTCAAAAGTTTTAATTTTTGTTAGCAACATAATAAACTACATAAAAAATAATATGTTCAATTGTTTTACTAGTTTTTTTAGTTTTTGATTAACTTTTGTTCTAAATTTGAATTTGTCCACCATGTTTTGTCCGATACTGTAAATAGACGCTGTCTACAAATTTTATAAGGATATGTTCATTTGTAAACTGCATTTACTTTAGAATAGTTCTGGAATAATGTCTCATACAATATGTAAGTCTTGCCTATAAAATTGTATATAACTAAAATCCTTGGATTATGATCAAACATTAGTGTTGGCCTTACCAGAGGCGTAGAAAGAATTTCGGTGTTCGAGATTTGTAACTTTCAGACATGGAGCAAACTCTAAACATTTATATGTTTATACTTATGTCAAATAATGAGGGCTTGCAAAAAATTGCGATGATTGGAGGCTGGGAACAAAAAAAGCCCAAAAATTCTTGCCCCCCACTGCCCCAAACGTGAGAGCAACAAGTTGATGAAGTATTTTTTGTACTATTCTTAACTAGACTTATATTCATCGATAAATTTTAAGTTTCATAGTATTATCTATTAGCATTTAAAAATTATTACCACATAAAATTTGAAACCCCCTTAAATTGAGGGGGGTTTAAACTTTATACAGTCATAATTTTTGAACGCTAAAATATTTTAAAATGAAATCTAAAATTTATCGATGAATATAAGTCTAGTTAAGAATAGTACAAAAAATACTTCATCAACTTGTTGCTCTCACGTTTGGGGCAGAGAGGAGGGCGAAAATTTTGGGGCTTTTTTGTTCCCAGCCTCTAATCATCGCAATTTTTTGCAAACCCTCATTATTTGACATAAGTATAAACATATAAATGTTTGGAGTTTGCTCCATGTCTAGAAGTTACCTATCTCGAACACCAAAAAATTCTTGCTACGCCTCTGGGCCTTACCTTTCCAGCCTCAGGCGAAAAAGATAAAGACTTAATTTGGTTCAGTTACTTAAATTTTCAGTATTTTGCCACGAAAGTTTTTATAACTAAATGCGAGCAAACTACCAATAAAAGATAGTCAGAAATTTAAATTTGAAAGTTCTCAAATTTCTTTCAAAGATCTTACAGAAGATAATTATTACTAAGCTATTTATCTCGAAAAAAAATGGTAAGGGAATCTTTTTATTGCTTGATGGATTTGTATCTAAAAAATATTTTGATATCTTGCTACATTATTTGGAAATGCAATAGACGACAAGCATAAACAAGCGGCATTGCGCATCGAAGGAATTTGCTAACACAGGCAAAAAAGTAAACGTAAAAATAAAGTACATTCAACAACTTATATATATATATATATATATATATATATATATACATATATATATATATATATATATATATATATATATATATATATATATATATATATATATATATATATATATATATATATATATATATATATACACTCGCAAAATAATGTTCACTAACGGGTTTAGGACAGTTAAAAACGTTTAACGCACTTACTGCAGCTCAAAAAATACTAAAATTGAATTCTTTAACGATTGTTATATTGTACCTTATTGCAAATTTGTAATCTTGTTGAAAAAAAGGGTTTATTTGATCAAAAAGTAAAATAAATCAGCATGTGCAGACCTTAGCATTAGCTGTAATGAGAATAGTTTACATCAGCACAATTACGCACATAAAAACCAAAACAAAAGCAACCATTAGGATGTGTGTGTTCACATTGCCTAATTAATGGATCATACGGAATTTACACAATATGCCGTTCACCATGCAACTATGTTACAAGGGCTTTTGTCATGTTGTAGAGGGTGATTAAAGATCCAAAAGGTGTCATATATGTTTTTATAATAAAATTAAATTTTTTTACATCGATTTTCTTGAAAACTGTTAAAAAATACTTGAAAATTGTTAAAAATACCTCTTTCATATCATAAAAATTTAGATTATTAAACATTACGTGCTAACAGCCCTAAGAGCAGAATTTTCAAAACATTAAAAATACAAATATAAATATAAATGTAAGCAAATATAAAAATCTAATGCTGCTGCAATTCTAATGAATTCTAAACTCATATTCTAATGAATTCTAAACTAATACTCTTATTCAAATTGCAATTAGTTATATGGTTATAATTTTAATATTTTTACAACTGTTACATTTATTTTGTTTATTATTGTAATCAATATTTTATAAAACTTTAAGAAAATAAAATATTAAAACACAAGAAGAATTATTAGATAATCTTGTCAAATAATACAAAATTATTTATAGCAACTACAAACTGTACATTACTAAATATTCTGGACATGACCATTCAAGAAACTCATTTTCTAGCAGGCTTTGGCAAATACCATGAAACCAATCTTCACAGTTGTTACACTATACCATATCCCTAAATCTATTAATATCAGTTTTCTATTAAAATCATTATTTCATATTTAAAATCAATCATAATAAATTTTAATTCGATAATTATTTTATTATTAATAGTTAGTTGTTAATAAGGCAGTAATTAAAAAAAACATTAAACCATACGAGACTTAAATGACTGATTAAATAGACTTTAAATTAATTACCAACTGACTTACCTTTTTTTGTCGAATTTGTCGAAAGGCACCCACAACTGCCTACAAATACAATGTAAAGAAAACACTTCTTTCTTTGCAAAACTTTACTGATTTTGTAGTCTAAGGAAAATCATTTGAATGATTTTCTGTAATGCTTTGAAGTAAATGCTTTCTCATCATATATGAATCAAATGCAACAAGGGATTTGAGCTAGTGCAAGCAATGTACTGCGCAAAAGCTAATGCAAATAAAACACAATCGACACCATTTATTTGCTGGCAAAACATGTACCGTTAAAATATCTTTGGAACAGTTCACAATTGAACAAATTTGTCTGAGAACATGCTTTTTTATGTTTCCATGAAACATAAAAAAGCATGTTATCAGACGAATTTGTTCAAAAAATTTGTAAAAAGATTTTATGTTAAAAACATAAAATCTTTAGCACATTCAAAAGTGCTGATTGTCACCCAGTGTAAAGCGCCATCATGCAAAACTTGTATAAATGATTCATTAACTACTTTAAATGAGTATTTTCGTCCTAGCACTGGATCTTGTAACCGACAAACATTTCTTATCATTTTTTGAACTGTGTGAATCACATTGTCTGATAACATCTGTTTGGCTGAAATATCATGTAAATCAGCTGCAGAAAGCTTAGATGTTAACAAGATGTCATAATTTTGTGTAAAAAGTTGATCCTCATTACTAGATGAAAGTTCAGCTGGATAGATAGTGCTAGATAAAAGATAAAACTTAAAAAACTTTGAAAATACAAACAATGCAACACCAAATTATAGATGTAACACTTGCAAGTAAAGATTTGATTTTAAAATAGGAAAGTTGTTGAAAAAAAAATATATCTAGCTGCACATCATTGAACAGTTTTTTTACATAAAACTTGATTACTTTTGATTGGATATTAAATTCATAGACTTCTTATTTAAAAAGCTTTTGTAAAACCAAGCTTTGCTCCGAGCAGCCTTTAAACCGACACACTTTCTGTCAAACCAATTTAGACAATGATCACAACATATCACAAATGTGTCGCAGAATTTGTTGTCACAAGCTTGGCACAGCCAAAGGTTCCTTTGCTTGATTATTTCAAGCTTACTACCCAGATATGACCAAGAAATTGAAGAAAAATACTTTCTTACTCTTTTTATTTCAACTGGTTCATATGTCACTTTTGTTGGAATTTTCAGCCAAAGTAGAATATAAACAATCTTAAAAAGTTGCTACCCACTGAGGACTGATACAATGATATTTGGCTTTATTAACCACCCAAGCAGCACTGAAGCCGAATAAATATATATATATATATATACATATATATATATATATATATATATATATATATATATATATATATATATATATATATATATATATATATATATATATATATATATATATATATATATATATATATATACACTCGCAAAATAATGTTCACTAACGGGTTTAGGACAGTTAAAAACGTTTAACGCACTTACTGCAGCTCAAAAAATACTAAAATTGAATTCTTTAACGATTGTTATATTGTACCTTATTGCAAATTTGTAATCTTGTTGAAAAAAAGGGTTTATTTGATCAAAAAGTAAAATAAATCAGCATGTGCAGACCTTAGCATTAGCTGTAATGAGAATAGTTTACATCAGCACAATTACGCACATAAAAACCAAAACAAAAGCAACCATTAGGATGTGTGTGTTCACATTGCCTAATTAATGGATCATACGGAATTTACACAATATGCCGTTCACCATGCAACTATGTTACAAGGGCTTTTGTCATGTTGTAGAGGGTGATTAAAGATCCAAAAGGTGTCATATATGTTTTTATAATAAAATTAAATTTTTTTACATCGATTTTCTTGAAAACTGTTAAAAAATACTTGAAAATTGTTAAAAATACCTCTTTCATATCATAAAAATTTAGATTATTAAACATTACGTGCTAACAGCCCTAAGAGCAGAATTTTCAAAACATTAAAAATACAAATATAAATATAAATGTAAGCAAATATAAAAATCTAATGCTGCTGCAATTCTAATGAATTCTAAACTCATATTCTAATGAATTCTAAACTAATACTCTTATTCAAATTGCAATTAGTTATATGGTTATAATTTTAATATTTTTACAACTGTTACATTTATTTTGTTTATTATTGTAATCAATATTTTATAAAACTTTAAGAAAATAAAATATTAAAACACAAGAAGAATTATTAGATAATCTTGTCAAATAATACAAAATTATTTATAGCAACTACAAACTGTACATTACTAAATATTCTGGACATGACCATTCAAGAAACTCATTTTCTAGCAGGCTTTGGCAAATACCATGAAACCAATCTTCACAGTTGTTACACTATACCATATCCCTAAATCTATTAATATCAGTTTTCTATTAAAATCATTATTTCATATTTAAAATCAATCATAATAAATTTTAATTCGATAATTATTTTATTATTAATAGTTAGTTGTTAATAAGGCAGTAATTAAAAAAAACATTAAACCATACGAGACTTAAATGACTGATTAAATAGACTTTAAATTAATTACCAACTGACTTACCTTTTTTTGTCGAATTTGTCGAAAGGCACCCACAACTGCCTACAAATACAATGTAAAGAAAACACTTCTTTCTTTGCAAAACTTTACTGATTTTGTAGTCTAAGGAAAATCATTTGAATGATTTTCTGTAATGCTTTGAAGTAAATGCTTTCTCATCATATATGAATCAAATGCAACAAGGGATTTGAGCTAGTGCAAGCAATGTACTGCGCAAAAGCTAATGCAAATAAAACACAATCGACACCATTTATTTGCTGGCAAAACATGTACCGTTAAAATATCTTTGGAACAGTTCACAATTGAACAAATTTGTCTGAGAACATGCTTTTTTATGTTTCCATGAAACATAAAAAAGCATGTTATCAGACGAATTTGTTCAAAAAATTTGTAAAAAGATTTTATGTTAAAAACATAAAATCTTTAGCACATTCAAAAGTGCTGATTGTCACCCAGTGTAAAGCGCCATCATGCAAAACTTGTATAAATGATTCATTAACTACTTTAAATGAGTATTTTCGTCCTAGCACTGGATCTTGTAACCGACAAACATTTCTTATCATTTTTTGAACTGTGTGAATCACATTGTCTGATAACATCTGTTTGGCTGAAATATCATGTAAATCAGCTGCAGAAAGCTTAGATGTTAACAAGATGTCATAATTTTGTGTAAAAAGTTGATCCTCATTACTAGATGAAAGTTCAGCTGGATAGATAGTGCTAGATAAAAGATAAAACTTAAAAAACTTTGAAAATACAAACAATGCAACACCAAATTATAGATGTAACACTTGCAAGTAAAGATTTGATTTTAAAATAGGAAAGTTGTTGAAAAAAAAATATATCTAGCTGCACATCATTGAACAGTTTTTTTAC
The DNA here is from genome assembly GCF_038396675.1 of Hydra vulgaris. Lineage (NCBI taxonomy): Eukaryota > Metazoa > Cnidaria > Hydrozoa > Anthoathecata > Hydridae > Hydra > Hydra vulgaris. The sequence continues at coordinate 8,323,011 of NC_088929.1, forward strand.
ATAAAACTTGATTACTTTTGATTGGATATTAAATTCATAGACTTCTTATTTAAAAAGCTTTTGTAAAACCAAGCTTTGCTCCGAGCAGCCTTTAAACCGACACACTTTCTGTCAAACCAATTTAGACAATGATCACAACATATCACAAATGTGTCGCAGAATTTGTTGTCACAAGCTTGGCACAGCCAAAGGTTCCTTTGCTTGATTATTTCAAGCTTACTACCCAGATATGACCAAGAAATTGAAGAAAAATACTTTCTTACTCTTTTTATTTCAACTGGTTCATATGTCACTTTTGTTGGAATTTTCAGCCAAAGTAGAATATAAACAATCTTAAAAAGTTGCTACCCACTGAGGACTGATACAATGATATTTGGCTTTATTAACCACCCAAGCAGCACTGAAGCCGAATTAAAAAATTATAAAAATAATATATAAATAAGTATAACATATTTAGTTTATATGCAATATTGAAAAAATATTAAGGATTACAATATTTAGGTAATATAAATCTTTTTATTAATTAGGTAATATAATTCTTATTGGATTATTTATTTTATCATTATATATTTTTTATTAGTACTTGTATCCTTATCTGTTGGTGACATCTTTAAAAATGAAAACAACTTAAAAGTGGCCACTCTCTTCCTTTTGGGTAATCCAATAACTGTTGTTTCAGATCTTTTTGGTTGTCCATGCCTGGGTATATGTGGGTATATGTGATGGCATCTTAATTAGGCTGGGAAAAATACCCACCTAGTATAGACTCATCAAGTAAGTTAGCTGCAGTGTTGTTTATCAATAACGGAGTTTGTAAATGTAAACGAGGAAGCACATTTACTTTTGACTCATTGGCTGATAGGCTAATTTTTATGCTTTGACTTACAGATGTAGATTGTGTATGAGATTGAACTAAAAAATTGGAGATCAACTCCTCACTAGAAACTATTGGATTTTGAAAGTCATCAACTTTACCGATATTTAACACCATATCATTTACTTCTTTATTCAGAAAAACCTGTAAAGAATTTTTAAATTCTAACAATTTTGATATCTGATTGCTTTCCCTGTGCTTCACTAACCAATGCAGCAATTCTCTAAGATATCAAGAACGCTTTTCTATATTTTGCCTGTTGTGACAGAGGCTTTCTACAATCTTTCTGAATAGATGAAACTTAAATAAATGAAATTTGACTGCAAATACTTAGTTGACTCGGTTAAATTCTGGGTCATTTGAAAAAATCTAATCTCCACCTTTTTAAAACAAGGCACTCTTTAAATTAGCTCTCTCCACCATTTAATCAGAATCTAAAAATATGTTTGCATGGCAGGCCCATTGAAATAGTAAAACCACAATTGCATGAAATACTAGTAATTTCCTGATGAATTAAATCAGACTATTCTGCAGCTAATAACTGTGCATTTATGTGAATCATGACAAAATATGTTACTAAAGCGGCATACTCTTTCTGTGAACTGGACATCAAACTAGTGGATGATTTATGAAAAACAGATATGGCTCTATGTCTGTGCTCATTTTCTAATACTCTTATGATAACAATCAAATCCGAAGAAAATGTAACCATCTCAGAGTGTTTAGATATGACACTTTTTAACTTCTGGTTTACATTTTCAACACAGTTTGTTGCACTGTTCATTATGTTTAACTTTTTCTTTTTTAAACCTTTAACCCACTGCATTCTTATGTCATACCAATTTACATTAAAATAGTCTATGAAAGGCTCCAATTTAAGAGCCTTAAGGTCATCATAATGCATATCATAGGCAGCCTCATTATCAAAGTAAACAAATTGTTGCAGAATTTCTGTCTCTGCTCTGCCTTTATACCCATTTTTCCAACAGTTATTTCCCTGCGAAATGTGCGCAAGGTGAGAAAAAGACACAAATAATTTAAAAATTGAAGAGAAGCATTTGGAATTTTGTCACTAATCACATCTCTCTCAACCATATCTTTGTCACAACAACTTTAACACCACTGGTATCATTATGTTTTTTAAATATGTTTGTTAACTCTTCTATGGTTACTCTCTCCTCATTAGCAACAATCCAGAGTGCAACAATTACTCCTTCACTATTTCCATCGACACACATTAAAACATAAGGTGGCATACCCAAGTTGTTAAGCTTGTATGTTGTATCAAGGAAAAGCAGTTCAGGATAATATGCAAATAACTTCATCATCTTGTTTTCATGATAATACAATGCCTGAAGTTGATTTTCATCATTAATAACAACCTCTGTCACAGAACCCTTCTGTTTAAGCATTTCACTTAACAGAGTTATTAAATTGATATCATCCTGATTTTTAAGAGTTTGATTTACATTTTGAATATCCTTAAGTGTAATAACTTTCCCAATAGATTTCATCATGTTGCTGTATCAACTTTTTGTTAACTTTTACAGCAAGCATATGAATCATTTCATTTTTTTCTTTTTTTTTAATTTTATAAAATAGTGATATAATGTATTACAATTATTTTGTAATACATTATATCACTATTTTATAAAATTATTACAAGCAATTTACCTCCGTGATACAATGAGATTGTTCTTCAATCATTTTAACAACTTGAAGTTTCTTCTCATCATCACTCAGTTGAAAGTTAATGTATGCTTTGCAATTTTGTTCGAATGTTCTGGAAAAGTAAATAGTTTTTTTTGTTTATTTTGTTTTTATCTAAGAATGCACTGAAAAGCCGAAGCTATAGTAATCATAGTAACAAGGCTGTATACACTGATGATGTATATAAGACACATATTCTGAAGCACAAACCATTTTTAAAAGAAATGTTATAGGCTTTTAGGCTGTAGATAAGCCTTTCAGTTCAGACTTTTTTTTATTAAAATAGTTGCAAAAAAAAGTAAATGTAAAAGGCATTTACTTTAAGCAGTCATAAAATTCATTTATATTTTTAACAACTTTAAACTTTTTTCCGACCCATTCAACTTTCACTTCTTATTTTAACTTTTCTCAACAACTTCACTTTTTGTTAACTTTGACTGTTTTTTATTGGTTAATTTCCACAAATGCTTAAGGATCAATATATATATATATATATATATATATATATATATATATATATACTCTTTAACTTTGACTACTGACTAACTCTTTAGCTTTGACTACTGAAACTAACTCTCTAATGATGATACCCAATATTTGTATCTTTTCACTCTACTTGCCTAAACCACCTTAATCTTTCTTGATTTCATCCTATCAGATACACTTACTATTATCATCCTATCATCCTATATCACTTACTATTATCATCCAGATACACTTACTATTTCCAATATTTGTCTAGATCATCACTTCTTTTCTTATCGTTTAGATTTACACCATAGATTTGATCATTAGCTTTGTTTGTTTCAGACACTATACAACATCAACTCTCATGGCCAGTGTTTCACTATCACTTATCTTAATACTCTGAATTCTTGTAGTACATAACTTTCCTTTGATCTGTGATAATGTACCTCATACTGTAAAAAACATAGATAGTTTTGTAAACTTAGCCCATACTCTTGTCATAGAAACCATTTCTCCACCGGCTAATCCAATTTTATCTCTAAGAGTTAAAAAAACTTTCCAACACACTTTATCTTTCCTTCACAATTTTTTTTTTCAATCTATTTTGTAACTTTTACATTATGCTCAAATCCATTATGACCACTTTGATAATAATACTAGGAGCACATTGTGTTCTTAATAAAAGGAAACCAAAAAGGGTTCTCTAACATTCTTTCTACACACTTCATATGGTCACTCTTCAGTATTTTTTACTTGCTCATTTTTCACTTTACAATGCATAAAATTATCTTTTTTATCTAATCTAAACCTTGAGCTCTCATTTTATCTTTGCAATAATGTAATCTTAGTATTAAATCTAATTTGCCTCTGAAATCAAACATAAATCATTTATGAAAAAATTTAATAAAAAGCAATTTATGTTTATATAATTGAGTTTATACTTTCGCGCAAAGGAATAAACTTTAACTGATACCAAGTTTTACTGTAAATAATTTATTAAATTTAAGTAAACTAAGGTAATATTAATGATAAAATTATCACTGATGAAATTTGTAATTTAATACATAAAAGTAGATGTAAAATTAATTAAGTTAAGTTAGTATAACTTAACTTATTTAAATTTATATAAACTATACTAGGTTGTATATCGCTTTTAGTTGTAATATAATCAATTGAATTACCTTGATAATCTTGATTTCTTTCTAGACATCTGTCTAATTTTTGATTATTACCTTTTAAAATCCTATAGCTTTAATTTTATATTTCCTAGTTCGTGTTGCATAAAGGTTAACAGAACTTTTTTGAGAAGTATACAACCCTACAATGTTATGGGGTAAGTAGATGCAACAGGATCAATAACTTTTTCCAAAAAATTCAAACTTTTTAACAAAAAATGTCGTTTGTCTCTTTATTTTCTCTTTAATTTTAACATAATTTTAATTTTTTGTCTTACATAATAAACAATCTTAACCGTATTAGAAAAACACTTAAAAAATTTAAATTTATGATCTGCTATGTTACATTACTGATTTACCAGAGTCAATATTAGGACGTATATTGAAAATAGTTTTATTGTTTTTAGTTGTGACATAATCAATTGACTCACCTTTATAATATTGATTTCTTTCTAGATATCTGTCTAATTTTTTATATCTACTTTTTAAAATCCTATAGCTCTAATTCTATTTTTTTCTATTTTTCATTTGAGGCTGATGAGTTCGTGTTGAACTAAGGTAAACAAACTTTTTTAATTCATCACCATATGTGAATTTAATACATAAAAGTAGATATAAAATTGAATAAGTTAAACATACCTTTGCTTTAGTCTTGAAACAGCGGTTGACTTAAACTTTTTCCCACTGTGGATGCAGTTGAATCATATTTCTCCATACGTAAGGCAGTCAGGAATATCAAGATGTTTCTTTGATGGAAAGTGTTTTTAGAAACCAGATATAGTTCTTGGATTTTTTTTATAATATTAGGCATGATGTTTTTTCATGTAATTTTCTAAAGTATCCTGGATTTCTTTAAGTGAAGTAAATTGGTCACCCAAATGAAATTCTGATGCCATCTTCAGAATTACTAAGGCGTCGTATAAATTACACAATTACACTTTTTATGGCGATCACGTCATACCATGGCGCTCTATACTGAAGGCCTATTCATCACGCAACCGTAAGTCATGACTGAGGACCTATTATTTTTACGGATTATCAGCAACTCTGCTATAAAATTATATTTTGAAGTCAAAATATGACTCATAATGAGTTTAATTAGTTTATTTAGAAATATTTATATTAAAATGTAATTAAAAGTTAAAATTTTATATAATAAAAAAAATTAAAACAAAGAAAATATTTGCATATATTATAAGAATAACAGATACAAATTATTCTTTTCTAAACAAATTTATGATAACTTTCAAACTTTTAATGCAAGTTCTTTATTAGATCTTGGTGTAATTTGTGCACAAAAATTGTTTAAAAATATATTAGCAAGTGTGTTGCAATGTTTTTGATCAATTTCGAAATAGTAAAATTCAGAAACTAGCAAAAAGATGTCACTTAAGGACTTACGACAAACTTTATCTTTTATCGAATGGAATATGCAAAAAAAAAAAAAACCATTGGCAAACATTGTCTGGTGGAATTTTAAGACCACCACGATCTATAGACTTGAGGTACTCACCAAACTTTTCATAATAAAGTAATGTTTGATTGAACAAAATGTTTTCATTATATTCATTTCTACATACATAACCAGCAATATAAATCAAAGGCATTTTGGTAGTATCGGAAATTGATGATTTTAGTTTTTCTAAATTGTCAAATATTTCACTACCCGCTTCACATAAAATATATGTACAAGAAGCACACTCATGCCCTAAACTAAAATCAAAAGAATCTATGTCAATATTTAAAGATAACAACAGTGATGTGTGATTTATATGCAATTTTTCTATAACTTGTTGAACATTTATAAAGTAGGCACCTCCGGAACCTTGTCTCAATTTCCCAAATTCGTTTTTTAAGTGGTCACTTGTAAACATACCAACAAGAACATAATCATGATTTGTTGCTAATAAATATTTACATAGCTCGACAATACCATAGCAAGTATGGTGAATTGATTTTGCAGTGTCATTAGATAACTGCTTCACTCTTTTGCCATTTTTACAACACATTTCAAGAGCCATATCACCAAACTGAAGTAGAGTATTAAGACGGCAATCATTAGGACTACAAATAGGTGCTTCTAGTGGATCATTGTGTCTTACATCAGCTCCACGACCTTTCACATTCAAAATTTTCCACCAGGTTATAACTTTATTTATAAATATCGCAGTATCCTTAGAATTTGAAATTATTTGAGAATAGGTCAGCAAGGCATGATATGTCTTATCTGAAAAAACTTTAAGGCAAGTAGATACATTTTGCCTTTCAATTGGCTTGGGAGCTATTGCAATTTCATTCAAGTCTGACAATTTGACAAACTTTTCTGATTCAATTTGATATAAGCATTTAAGATGCTCCCATTTAGCTGTTCTTTGAATACCATTATCACTGTACACTAGCTCCCCAGTTTTTTCTGTAAGCCATAGATTCCTAAAGTTTTTCAAGAGATGAACAAAGTCAAACAGTAAATACATCCCATCTTCCGTTTTCCAAGGATTTTCTGGAATAGTATGATATAATTTAAAAAATGGTTGGTTTACATGATTACCATCACAGATAACAACTTTTACATCGCCAGATGATGATTTTATAAATTTTATGCTGGAGTTTATTTGTTCAAACAAAAAATTTGAACTTAATTTTGAAATTGGAATCATCTTGTACAGAAATTTAGGACCACCTTTGAGACATACTGTCATAATTCCCAAAGCAGTTTTAGCCAACAATGATGGATCATCTAAAGATTTACCAAACAATGTTCCACCATGGTAAAGCATCATTTTTTTGACATATACTTCATCGTGAATAATTATAAAAATTTTTTGTTTTTCTTCAATGTTTTTGAAAACTGAGTCTAAGAAACTAGCATTATCAATTTTGCAAGCTTTTGATGTTATGCGTGCCAAAGTACTAACTGATGGCAAAGAAAATCGTTCCTTAGTTTATTGTATAAAGCATGAGATGTTGAAAAATATTCAAAACTACGTATAATTGTATCTGATTCATATTTTTTTTTTCCAATAAGCTTTGCAGACATAACTGATATTTGTTGCTGAATAATGTTTTTCTTATGATCTATTTCCATGACATTTAAAAAATGTAGTATTTCCTCAAACTTTGACCAAGAATCAACAATATTTATACGATTTTTACACAAACTTTTTATAAAACATTTTATTCCACAATGAAATGTTTCAAAATGTAAATTCTCAAAAATTTAAACAAGAAATAAAGGAATACCATCATAAAACGTAACAGATTCAACATCTATTAGGAATAAAAGGGTAGTTTTCAAACCTTGTTGTATAACTATAACATCTAATTATAAGACACGAGTATATCAGAACTTGCAGAAATTAATGTTATTGCTGCATAAAGATAAATTGTATTTTAGTCCGAGCAACTTAAAATAAAAAATGAATGAAGGCAATTAAATAAGATTTTGATTAAACAAAGTCAATAATTATTTGTTAACAACAGAGGTTTGTGTATTTTCTATCTTTAGTACACTTTTACTGGTCAAATAAAGAATTGCAACAACACAAAATCTGACATAGACCCCAAAAAAAAAAAGAAAAAAGAAACCTTCAAAAATATTTAAAAATAAATCAAGATTAGCACACAAAAAAACACATCATCTCTAATTGTAGACACAATCAATATAAAAAAACATTACTTTGATTTTGTTTACATTATTTTGACAAGGAAATATTTTACAAAACTTTTTTTATGAGAACTAGTATAAAATATCACAAGTAACTTTAACTCATATAACAAAATATCCTTAAACCAAGCCTTTAAGGTTTTTCAAAAAAAAAGTTTTAAAATAAAAAACAAAATATAATGAAAAAAAAAAAGAAAATATTTGAAGCTTTATAAAAGAATTAATAAATGAATGTCTAAATATTTAAAAAAATCATTTCAAAGGCAAAATAAATGCCAAATCTTGTTTTTAACAATATGTGGCTTTGAAAATAAACGTTTTTTATAAGCCGAAATACATTGCAAAATAATCGTGTTGACAGAAGAACCCTATTAAGCACAATTTTATTTCAAGCAACTGTTGCATATCCAGGAACCAAATGGAGTTCGTGTAATTTTCACACAAGAATAATGAAACCACTCAACTTTACAACCTGGTTTATCACATGCTATCATTGGTTCAAAACAGGGTCTTTTACAAATACAGTAATACTTTTGTTTATTGTCTAAACATACATCATTTTTGCATGTAACAACTTCAGGAGGTAAACACAATGAATAATTTCCAGAGCAAAAGCATCATTTCATCAATAAACTTTAAGTCTCTTGTAACTCGAACTAATAAATAATGATTTAAAGCCCAAACAAAAAAATCAAAATATTCTTTATTTAGAACATATAGCTACTTGCACTTGTGCATAATATTTATGATTTTTCTTCATGTTTTCAAATAAATCAATAGGGAAATTTTTATCTGTTTCCCAGTTCACTAAACCATTTCGATAATTGAATGGACATTTTATTTCTTGCAAACCGACACTATGGCAAGAATAGTTTACTATAGAGTCAGGTGAAGCTCCTAAGTATGGTTTATTGTATAAAATGTGAAGGCCTAAAGTTGTTAATTGGAAGTTTTGGTGTTTTTCTTTTGTAATGGTTTCATAGTGCTACATTCCATTTCTTTGCCATAAGTTAAGGAAGGTGTGTTATGTGCTTTCGTATAACACAAGCAATGACTTACTTGCGTTGTTATATTTGAAATGCATAATTTTATAAAAATTAGAGGCTGTAACTCTCCCTGCTCTGTACTGGATAAACTATGCAGTTGAGTAATTTCAGATAAAAAATCAAATGAACTTGAGGTGTAAGTTGATTTGTCTTTTTTGTATTTTCAAAAACATCTCTCTATTAAAGCAGATTCATCTAACTTAATTGCTTCATTATCAAACAGACTTGTGAAAGGTTCTGGACATAGATTTTCTTCTGTCTCATCAGATATCAATGTACCGTCAGTATTTTTCTAAGACGTTTACGTAATTAAAATACGCTGCTTTAAGCATAACCTTTTGTAGTTCTAGAACTTTATCTAGACCGAAGCTTTTTATAGATTCTTCTGCATTGATGTAATAATTTTTTACAGTACTTTTAGCTGATCTTATTTCACATGGTAAATCATTAAGTTTTGGTCTATTAAAGGATATATTTTGCAATGAATATGCTTCAGCCTTTCTCTTTACTTGGTTCCATTGACACAGTTTACTAGTAACAGCAGTCTTATTGGCTTCAGTTCGAACGTTTATCGATGGGATACTGGTCCGGTAACGTTTCCTTGTTTGCTAATTTTAATTTCTTCTTGTAATCTAATTGATCACTATCGTTTAACATGTTAAAATGCAAAGATTTTGATCACATCTTCGGAAGTTTCATACGAAGTCCAGTAAAAAATTAACCAACAACGATTTGTTTTGACTGCCAAGAATTTGCGCATGCGTACATCAACGGCAAACTCAAAACAATTCCAACCGGTCTATATATATATATATATATATATATATATATATATATATATATATATATATATATATATATATATATATATATATATATATATATATATATATATATATATATATATATGTATATATGTATATGTACATATATATATATATATATATATATATGTATAAATGTATATGTACATATATATATGTATATATGTATATGTACATATATATATATATATGTATATATGTACATATACATATATACATATATATATATATATATATATATATATATATATATATATATATATATATATATATATATATATATATGAATATGTATATATGTATATGTACATATATATATATATATATATGTATATATGTACATATATATATATATATGTATATATGTATATGTACATATATATATATATGTGTATATGTATATGTACATATATATATCTATATATACATATATATATATATATATATATATATATATATATATATGTATATATATATATATATATATATATATATATAAATATATATATATATATATTATATGTAACTCCTAACACTCTAAGGAGTTTACAAGTAAGTAAAAATACAGTGTTTTAAAATTATTTACAAAAATTTTTAATTTAAAAAACATTAATAATACAAAGTTATTTGAAATATAAAAGAATAAACAAGATTAAGTCAAAAAAGTTAAAAATTCTCTAGCGAGTTTTTCAATGTGAGCTTTTCACCTTCGCAATTTTTAGAATATTAAATTAGGCCCCCAGTCACGGCTTACGGTTGCGCGATGAATAGGCCTTTAGTATAAATCGCCTTGCGTCGTACTATCGCCGGACAAATAGTGCTAAAGATATTCGTCCGGTCGCCGGACGTCCAGACCGTTTTAAATAAGATTTATTTAATTGATTCTAATCGGATTGTTTAAATTTTTCTGAAAATTTAAAGTAAAAAAAGAAACAAAAATTTACTGACAAAAAAAAAAAAAGAACTTAATATCATTTCATCTATATGATGAAGTAACATCAAGACACTTTTCTTGGCAATCGGCCATATAATTTTAAATTTTAAAAGTGTGCTTTTTTTTGAACCATATCTACTAAATTCGCTATATTAAATAAATTAAAATAAGCGAATGTTGTGGATAGGAAAAGTTATAAATTTTTTTTATAACTTTACAAGTTAATTACTTTTACTTTTTTAACTTGAGTTTTTTTTTTAATTATTCTTGATGTTATTTGAATCAGTTATTTAAAAGTTTTTTTTAAAAGACTGTTCTTGCTTTGAAAATTACTCTGCATTTTGCAATTTAATTTTTGTAATTTGGCTTCTTTTATTCAGCGTGGTTGTTGTTAAAAACCAATCTAACCAAATTGAAAGTTTTTCTGGAAATTACTTACTGGAATAATTGTTGTCTGGCTTCTTTTATTCAGCGTGGTTGTTGTTAAAAACCAATCTAACCAAAATGAAAGTTATTTCTGGAAATTACTTACTGGAATAATTGTTGTCTGAAATAGACTAATTGAAATTAGTTCATTCCAGACATTATTAGGCATAAATAAATAAACAAAAAAAAATAATAATAATTTTCATATCTGTTGGAGTGGTTTTTTCGACCAGGGTTGACCAGGGCTTTCCCGAACGGAAGGTGTAGGGGTATCCCCTCCCCCAAGCTGTTTTATCTGCATTTGAGTTTGCACATTTTTACATTTAGCATTTCAGTTGGCAAGTTTAGAAGTATAGTTGGCAAATGTCAAATATTAGGGACCTCTTTTTTTGTGTGTGTGTCTCTAGTTGCCAAAAAAACACATAAGATACCCCCTCCTCTCAAGAGAGACCTCGGGACGGCCCTAACAACAACCACGCTGAATAATAGAAGCAAAAAGCAGCAGCATAACTACAAATACGCCCAGCTCCTATACGGTAAATTTATATTAGGGCCAATAACCTATTTCCTCCCGACAAAAAAATTAATACTGAAGCAAAAAAAATTTTTGATTTCTTTGTTTCAGTATTAATTTTTGAATAAAAAAGTTTCTTTGCAAAAAATCTTTTATATAAAAAGTTATGAACCCCAACTTTAAAGAAAAACATAATATTAGAGGAAAAAAAAAATTTAACATGCATGTTCATCGGGACTACACAAATGCCGTCAAAGTAAATCAAAGTAAAGTCTGAAAGATAAACTAAAATCAAAAAAAAAAAAGAGAGATTCAATAAGGTGAAGTTCTACAGTTGACTCTGTAAACAATTTTAAGATGTACTTTTATTATATTTGCACAAATGCTGGAAGTTTTAGAGTTCTTCAGAGCTAGTCTGAAAGGTAATAAAAAATCAATCGCAAGATTCCGGGACAACTAATAGCCTACAAACAACTTGTGAAGTCAAACTAACGTTTAAAATAAAATCACAAGTTTGTTTTAAAGCACTATTTTAATTAAATAAGATTTTATTTTTCTAATCATCCTTGTGCGGTTTGGACACCAACGTAATAAAAAGGAGGTTATTAGGATACCCACAGCCTATAGTAGAAGATTGAACAGCTTTCCTTACCATCTTTTTTTAAATAGATTACTAGCAAATACAAAGAAAAAAAACTGGAAAATAAGTTACTTTTACACGTAAAAATAATTTGTTATTATGATGTAGTTTTATTTTACATTGTAAAGTAAGTGTTATGTTTTTTAAATATTATATTTACTTAAGTTTACTTCTTAAATACCTTTTTTTACATATAAAAAGTCACATTTCGAAGTAAATTTTTTACATAATTATAAACAAAATTACTTTTCAAAGTAAATTAGTTTACACGAAATACCATTTTAAGAAAGTTACATTTACAAGTAAAAATAGATAAATAACTTTTACTTGTAAAAGTAACTTACTTTTTCAAGTAACATTTATTCATTTAAAAAACTTAACTTAAGTAATTAAGTTTTACATGTTATACAATTTTTTTAAATAAAAACGAATTACTTTTTAATGTAAGTAAATTATATATTTTTATATAAGTTATATAAAGTAATTCGCACTTAAAAATAATTCGCGTTTTTACATCAAAATAAGTAAAAGTGCCATCCCTACTGCCAACAACCCCAATCCAATTTATGGACTCCAATTGCATAAGTACCGTGCAAGACAACTAGCAGGATTAGATCTGACTGCGCAGGTGAACATAGTTTCCAATGACGTATTTATTCTAACTATTCTTAAGTATATAACTTACTCTAGTAATTCAATCGCACTCCACTTTTAAATAAAAAATCTAATGATATATTAGTAGGGTCAACTGTGCCGTTTGCCGACCAATTTGCCGACTAGAGATAAATTGTCTCATTTCGCCTACTGTATTTAAAAAAGGTCTAAAGTTGCCGACTAATTCATAAAAAAAAAGGTGTCACACACCCTCGCACACCCCTTTGCTCAGTCTTTGTTTTTAGTTGTTTCTTTATATTGTGTTTTTTGAAGCAACTGTTATTAAATGTCTAAATTAGAATTGTAAATATTTTTTTTTGCCTCAGCTTGTCTAATATACCTCTTTGCAATAGTATAAGTCATTGAAACTTTTTTACTACTTTGCTCCAGTGGGCATGATAATTAAAAAGACGTTTTTTCTACCTAAAGATTCAGATGGCTACAATAAAAACAGGTGCGTCAAAAACGAAATATAACTGTAAATATATCGGATGTATAAAGATAAGAAGAGAATGGTTGAGTTATTCAAAAAATTTTCTTTGTTATTGTCAACAGTGCTGGGTTTTGTGATCAATCCAACTGCAATTTAGGGTTTGTAAGAGGAACATCTGACTGGTTGTATTTGGGTATTTTTAAAAGTAAAAAAGTAAAATTAAAATTTTTTATCAAGGTACCTCACCCATGGGGTACCTTGATGTACACTATGAGCATCATTAAAAAAGTAAATAAAAAGTATAAAACGCAGAGAAAAGGCAGATTTTAACTTGAAAGGCAAACAAATTATTATTTATAACTAAAATAATGTATCCAATGATCCACATCATATTTTAGACGTCTAGTAATATAACGTTTTCTTAAACGTCAATAAATAATGGCTTTGTATCGAAATTAGATATATACGAGTATTATATTTACATAATTCTTTAAAAAATTGATTATAAATGTTAAAAGAAATGACTTTTAGTACTATTTATGACACAACGGAGTACTATTCTACATTTTTATGCCCCCCCCCCCCCCCATAAATGCCGTATCAAGTTATCCCATATTTGCTAATAGAAAACAATCGTTTTATATTTAGTATAAACTTGTTTCTTCAATGCTTTTGTTTAATGAAGTAAGCTTGTAGCTTACGAAATAATGTTACTTACCAATAGACAAGTTGAAAAAGATACCTTTAAACTTCAATTACTTTTTAATTAAAAACAAAAACAAATTTCGACCCCTTGTAGGCATAATGACGTCAAATGATAAAGTTTTTTAGCCAAAATATAGCTCTAGTAGTTACTGTTTTACAATATAAAAGTGGTTGTCACAACTCTTAAAATGCTTCTACAATTACAATATTTCATTGTGCCCCATGCATCCTGGCGTCCCACACTCCCCTATTTCATATTGTTCACAACCTCCTATGACTTAAAAACAATTTTTTAATTTTTTAACTAAATTCGAGAAAAGAGGGAACGTACCAATTTTATAAAGGGTAATTTTAAACCAAAAATTTAATGAACGTTATAGAAATTTTAAGAGAATAGCTTAAATAACGTCTAGCAAGTGCCTTGTTTATCAAAAATTGAGTTAACGTACATTTATTTTTATAGAAAACTTTTGCTCTAAGGTTATATTTTACAGTTTTCATCATAGTCGAAAGCCAGCTTCTCGACAAAGAATCTCAAACAACGCTAAATATCATACCTACGGCATTGATAAACTCGGGGTCTTCCGTGTTAAGTACAATCTAGTAGATGCTTTTCGTTATAAGTTTCCCACAAAAAGAGAACTCACATGGCAAAATCAGTTCGTAAAATTTAGTTGGTAAATCAGTTAGTAAAATGTAGACTCGATCGAATCTACTGCCCTGATAAAGCCAAAAAAACAAAAAACACCAAAAATCTCACCAACCCATTTTCCGACCATAAGTTTGTGACATGAACTATAAATTTTATCAAAACTAGGAGAGGACCAGGACACTGGAAATTAAGTTGTTCCCTCTTGGAAATAGAGGTGCATAGGCAAAAAATTGAACTCTTAGTTTAAGCCTGGCAAACAAAAAAACAGATTTATAAATCTATTTTGAAAAATGGAGGGAAGATTGCAAATTTTTTTGTAAGGGCTGAATAACAACACATATCGATATAGGAAAGTGCAAAAAACAAAAAACACATCAAAAGGATTGAAAACTAAATCCAACGGGAGCAACAAAAAGCGAACCCGAATTTAGATATTATCTCACTGAATGCCAAATTTAGAGTCCCATATCTCTAATTGGCGCTGATTACAAAATAATAGCAAAAGCGCTGCCCCTAAAACTTGCAAAAGTAATGGGGAAAATTATAGAACCAAATCGGACTTGCGAAATTCCATGAAGGAATGTTTTTTCAAATTTACACTTAGTACGTGATCTAATAGATTATGCAGAATTTAAAAATCTACCTAGTTTTATTTTGTCAATTGACCAAGAAAAAAGGCGTTTGATAAAGTTGATCGTGCATTTCTGCTACAAATTCTCCAAAAATTCAACTTTGGAGAAAATTTTATATTTTTTACTAACACTTTATATTCAGAGGTTTCGGCATCTGATCTGAATTGCGGTTTCTTGTCGGTCTTTTTATCAACGGAAAGAGGAGTCAGGCAAGGTGACCCCTCTTTCTTTTGTTGTACGCTTTTGTTGCCGAAGCTTATGCTTTGGTTATCAGAGTGGATAGCAGAATATGGGTTTTCCACTACCGGGAACACCGAAACCCCTTAAACTACAGCAGTACGCAGACGATTCAAACATTTTGCCATGGACGTAAAATCTGACCGCAATTTTTTTGAAAACGTAAAATCATTTGAAATAGCAAGTGGTCCAGAGATCAAAGTCTCAAAAGCCAAGCGTCTTGCTCTTGTAGATTTTGATCCCAAAATTTACCCAAAATTGGACAACATAGAGTGGAACAATAAAACCGGTTTTAAAATATTAGGTGTTACTTTTTATACAAGACTGAGTAAAACTATAGATTTTAACTAGATTTTAGCTCTGAACATAGAAGTGAAAAAGCTCAAGATAATAAATTCAATTTTCTGGCTCGGAACTACGACTTTATCGGAGAAAACTCCGACCTTGCAGTTGCTGCTCACAATCACTCAAATCATCATGAATACAATATGGAATACCCGGAGCCACTAAATGTTTAGCAATTCAAAAATTAACTTAATGACAGTGATCAGGTTAATAATCAAGAACATTAGGAAAAATATTACTTTAAAATATAATTATCATGACCCTAGAAACACTGCGGATATTTTCGGTCAACTTTTTTTACCAAACGCATTAGTTTAATTCTAAAACGTTTTTTTCTTATAAATTGCTTTTTCTTCTTCTTTTTCTTCTTCTTCTTCTTCTTCTTCTTCTTCTTCTTCTTCTTCTTCTTCTTCTTCTTCTTCTTCTTCTTCTTCTTCTTCTTCTTCTTCTTCTTCTTCTTCTTCTTCTTCTTCTTCTTCTTCTTCTTCTTCTTCTTCTTCTTCTTCTTCTTCTTCTTCTTCTTCTTCTTCTTCTTCTTCTTCTTCTTCTTCTTCTTCTTCTTTTCGTCTTCTTCTTCTTCTTCTTCTTCTTCTTCTTCTTCTTTTCGTCTTCTTCTTCTTCTTCTTCTTCTTCTTTTCGTCTTCTTCTTCTTCTTCTTCTTCTTCTTCTTCTTTGTTTTCATCCCGCACAAAGGTTTAAAATATGAAAATTAAAAAACACAAAAAAAATTAAAATAAAAAACATTAAAAATATAAAAATCAAAAAGTCCACACTAGGTTTTTAAAAAATGTGACGTGTGTTTAAAAAAAATAAGATTTTTTATTTGTGCTTTAATTTTTAACTTTAACTTTTAATTTTAAGTTTTTACAGTGCCTCGCTAAAATGCGTTTACTAAATTTTTTTGCATTTTCTTAGCATTTGTTTTCAAGTAGAGTTGCTCCTGTTATATTTGATTTAAGAATTCTTTAAAATAATTTTGGCAATTCTGAATCCTCATCTGATATATAATCGGAAGGGTTTAATGACTTAGAAATGTTATACTTAATTTTTGATAATGATGAAAACATCCATCTAGAAATAGATATTAGATAAAGATGAAGATGAAATGCTGAAGATAAGGAATAAAGTTCTAAACTGGATACAATATATAAATTTATTGCTGCTAGTCTTCAATATAAATATATTGAATAAATAGCAAATTAAATTTGGTTATCTCAAGACTCTGTTTTACTCGTTTAAGGCCTAATATTAAAAAAGCTATAACAATCATAGGCTACCTATTTTGATGATTTTTTTCCGCGGCAGACACGGCGATCTGTTTTCACATATTTAACAGTAGTTATGGAAGTGGATTTCAGAAATTTTTGTTGTAAATGCAATGCATTTTAGTGAAGCAGCACCAAGCAGTGAACGCCTTAGGGATGAGTAATAAGTTAAAAAGAGTTTAGCAGAGTGAGATAAAAGTATAAAAGGACAGATGTCCAGTGGAAAACAAAGAGCCTCAAAGTAGAAAATTACTAAAAAAATGATAAGTATAATGTTGTAAAAATAAACAATAAAAATAAACAATAGTCGAGATACATTTACTGTACAAGAGTCATTTACTGTTGTTCTACTAAATTGTCGTTAGTATCAAGCATAAGCATGATGTAAAGACAGTGTTAGTGATGGAGCAGAATTATTCGTTTTATAAGTAGTTATCATGTGGTCTGTATTATTAGGGTGGTCAACATACATTATTGATATAAGAGTGTCATGGACGTCTTAGTACATTATGGATTCGCGCCTTTTGGTACAGTATGAACACAAGAAGACCTCCAACTTTCGGCCAAGACAGGTATCTTAAAAGAAGTTCCACTCTGGGTATACACCAGGGTATCTTGTAAGGGTATCCTATTGTCTTATCACAAAAGGGCTATTCTCAGAGTATCCTGTCAGGACGATTGCCACAGACTTCTGAATTGACACTGGGACCAGAGAACACTTAGTGGGGCTCAGTGCAACTTGCATACAATTGTAAGTTACTTTGTTGACATGAGTGTCGATAAGTGCAGTAATTTGTTGCAGTATATCGAGTGTCAGTGAGATTTGTGAACTGTTTCGAGTCTTATAGATGTGTATGTAATGTAGACCGTCAATGCAGTATACTTATGTGTGTCTACTGTAGTAGAATGTCTTGATGGTATGAGTTGTTAGTATAAAATTGGTTGAAATTTATTTGAACTGGTGTAACGTATTTTATATAACATGTATTTTACAATAACAAACTATTGCAACTTGATAATCTAGAAAATTTAAATAGAATTACACCAACATAGTAACAATAACTTGTGTATATATTTAACAAACTAATAATCGGTATATATATTTTACAACTCATAATCTAGAGTTATATAGAATTTTGTATTTTTTATAAGTTATAAGATTAACTGTGAATATGTCATGTGACTGTAATGAAACCAGGAGTATCTGAAGTGGAGTAGAATTATTCGTTTTCTGAAACAGTTAGCAAATAGCCTCTAGTCAGTTGAACAGACTGTATGTATAACATGGCTGACTTTGTGTCGTATACAGTGAATATTTGATAATAAAAATATGTTATAAGGAATAAATATAGAAGAAAATCGAAATAAATTAAAAAAGAGAAAAGTAAAGTGTTAATTCAGGATGTG
This sequence comes from Hydra vulgaris, assembly GCF_038396675.1. Taxonomy (NCBI): domain Eukaryota; kingdom Metazoa; phylum Cnidaria; class Hydrozoa; order Anthoathecata; family Hydridae; genus Hydra; species Hydra vulgaris. The sequence continues at coordinate 8,341,616 of NC_088929.1, forward strand.
AGGTGTATGTGCATAAGCATGTGTTTGTTAATGTTGTAGGTTATCTTCTTTGTAGATTTTGTAAGGTAAATAAATTTACCAAGCGGTCATGTGTTAGTCAGGAAAATAGTCGTTGCTCCGCAGTCCACGCGGGAAATAAATTTTTGTTGTAAATGCAAAGCACTTTAGTGAAGCTGCACCAAGCAGTGAACGCCTTAGGGATGAATAATAAGTTAAAAAGAGTTTAGCAGAGTGAGATAAAAGTACAAAAGGACAGATGTCCAGTGGAAAACAAAGAGCCTCAAAGTAGAAAATTACTAAGAAAATGATAAGTAAAATGTTGTAAAAATAAACAATAATAATAAACAATAGTCGAGATACATAAGAGTCATTTACTGTTGTTTTACTAAATTGTTGTTAGTGTCAAGTGTAAGTGTAATGTGTAGACAGTATCAGTGATGGAGCAGAATTATTCGTTTTATAAGTAGTTATCATGTGGTCTGTATTATTAGGAGGGTAAATATACATTATCGATTTAAGTGTGTCATGGACGTCTCGAGTACGGTATGGATTCGGGCCTTATGGTACAGTATGAACACAAGAAGACCTCCAACTTTTGTCCGAGACCGGCATCCCAAAAGAAGTTCCACGCTGGGTATACACCAGGGTACCTTGTCAAGGTATCCCATTGTGTTATCCCAAAAGAACTATTCTCAGAGTATCCTGTCAGGACGACTTGCCACAGACTTCTGAAATGACACTGGGACCAGAGGACACTTAGTGGGGCTCAGTACAACTAACATACAATTGTAAGTCACTTTTTTGAAATGAGTGTCGATAAGTGCAGTGCTTTGTTGCAGTATAACGAGGGTCAGTAAGAGTTGTGAACTGTTTTGAGTCTTGTAGATGCGTATGTAATTTAGACAGTCAATGCTGTGTACTTGTGTGTCTACTGTAATAAAATGTCTTGATGGTATGAGTTGTTAGTATAAAATTGGTTGAAAGTCATTAAACTGGTGTAACGTAAGGTAGACGTGAATACTAGCAGTCCAATAACATGTATTTTAAAATAACAGACTATTGCAACTAGATAATCTGGAAAATTTAAACAGAAGTACACCAATATAGTAACACGAACTTGTATATATATTTTACAACTAATAGTCTGTATATATATATTTTACAACTAATAATCTAAGATTATATGGAATTATGTATAAGTTATAAGAGTAACTGTGAAAATATCATGTGACTGTAATGTTAACAGGAGTATCTGAAGTGGAGAGGAATTATTCGTTTTATAAAACAGATAGCAGGTAGTCTCTTGTCAATTAATCAAACTATATGTATAGTATGGTTAAGATAGTGTTTACTTATATTCATGGTGTCTTTAGTATGAGTTTTTAGTATCAAAACAATATTAGTGGTTAGAAGCTGGTTATCAAAATTAAGTTGTGTGGTATCTAGTGATAATGTGAACTTGTGTTTTTTATTCCTCATTAGCTTAATAACTCTTTATTAGCATTATTATAGTATTTTAACAGTGTGAGAATGATACATTAATAATAACATGTGTATATATTTAAATATAATTTAAATTATAATTTAAGTGTTATTACTTATCTTTTATAGAGGGATATGTATGGGTGTACGTCACAGAGTTGGAGTAGAATTATTCGTTTTTTAAGTAGTTATCAGGTGGTGTATGTAACAGAGCTGGAGTAGAATATTTGGAGTGGAATGATTTGTTTTATATATAGTTAGTGTGGTGTGGTTTGAGTTATAGGTACGATAAATATATATAGTATAAAAATATATAAAAGATGCAATGACTATAAAAAGAATATTAGATGTAGTACCTTTAGTGTATTTTGTATTAAATATCATGTATATCTATAGTAACATTAGGCATATTATGTACAGCCTGATATGCACAACCACATTATGTAGTACTGGACACCTAATGTGAAACATACATACATATACATAAAAATAGCTACTTATCTGTCTACAAATATATACATAAATACATACATATGCACATACACCCACTGATAAAACATAGTTACGTATATATTCATACAAACACATTTGAGTATATATGTGCTCACGCATGTGTATGCACACACATATACCCCATGGACATACATATATATTCCAAGACATCCATAATATTGCAATTTTTATTCTGTTCTGTTTTCTAATAAAAGAATAACTCTTAACACTTTTATTTTTTTTAAAGTATTCTGTTATATATTTTTTAACTAATAGCGTACGCAGTAGCTGAAAAAAAATCTCAAATTCCAATTTTGACTATAGCATCGAAGTTGTATATTCCGATGGGATATTCTTGTATTCCGTCTGGATATTTTCTTTTTATGCTTTACGTATGAAAATATACTTGTTAACTTGTAACTTAAATTTTTTAATTTAATTTCTTAACTTTAGATAAAACCAAAATCTTTGTTATGATTGTATTTATTTATGTATTTGATCTAAAAACACATTTATTCAGGGCCAGAAGAGCATGTTTTCCCCCATTTCTTTTCTGAAGGACTTATTTTATTATTAAGAAATTTCAAGATATAAAGTACTTTTTTGACAACCCCCCCCCCCCCCTAAATACACACGAACTTCAAAGCCCATGTTGTCAGCCCTGAATAATGTTTCACTTTAAACCGTAGATCTCCGTGGGATCTTGATGTGAATGGTCTGTAAAGTATACGGTTTCTTAAAGCTTTATATTTGCATAAAAAATAAAAATTAATACAACTTCTTTTTGGTCATTTTTAAACAAGTTGGGTAAAAATGACATCTTTTATATTGTGCAAATCTGTTAAAGATCAAAGCAACATTGAAACCTTTTAACCAAGGAAAAACCACATTTTTAAAAATTGTTTAAACAACTTGTTAAAAAAGTAGCTATGAGGACACTTTCATAACGTTGTTTTTTTGTTTAGTTTTAAGATTAAAATAAATTGTGTGAATACAAAGCAATAAATTAACTTTAAATAGAATTTTCGCTCGATTTCTCCAATTGCAAATCAAATACAACATTCATATAAATTACTTTAATTAAAAAAAAAAAAAACGAATTATTTATGAAAACCTTAAATACTGAAAAATTAAACTAAATAAACGGCTTTCTTTTAAGATAAAGTTCGGATTGTTTTTTCAACAGTTACTGATTTGTTTAAGAAAATAAAATTTTGATTAAAAAAATAAAAAGAATAAAATAAAAACATAAAGGATGACACTAACTTTGTTCAGAGGAAAAAGCATTATAAGTTTTTATTTGATTTAGTTTTTATTTCATGTTTTATTGTGTTTAATATTAGTTTTATATATCTATTATGTTGCGAAAATCGTTATAAAAGTATTATATATTTATTATAATGCAAAATGGTTGAAAGAGTACACCAGCACAAAAGCAACCTTATAAGTAAAACTATATATTTTATAACATTTAAAAAAATAGTTTTCAAGAAAAATTTTAAATAAATTTATTTGTTCTCAAACAATATTCAGATTAAATATTATTAGACAAATATATATGTTGTGCGCGTGCGTATATGTGCATGTGTGCGCGTTTTTCTTTAAAAAAAATTCAAAATTTTTTTGGGTATTATTGGCACTGAGAATTAGTATGACTAAATAGAACTTTGGTCTAAATAAATATAATGATTCTATTAATATATTGTTTAAAAAAGGTTAATGCACACTTGAATATAGATAAAAAGGGAAATTGATAAATTTTATGCAGTTATCCTTACTTAAAAATGTTAAATAGCAAATTATTGCAAATTTACAACAGTGTGCATTGTTTTCATTCAAAAGAATACTTTACAAATCATCAAACATTTTTACTTTCCACAAATTTGCATATTAAAACTTTTGCCATATTGACAAGTTTGTTCAAAATAATCGGTTGAAAGTATGCAAAGCATACAAACCAAAATCAAATTTGTTTGAACCGAGCGTCAGTCAATTCCTAGGCATTGCTGAAGCATTTAAGACATTTATACCAAGAAAGAAAGAAAGAAACAAACAAAAAAACAAAAAAGTGGAAAAGGTGATAATAAGAAAAATTTTATGTTTTTTTATTTTTAAAACATATTTACTGCTTCAACATGACTGGTACTTGTTTTGATGCTAGTATCAACCAAGAGCGATAAAAGTAAAATAATTCAATTCAATTTAACTATTTATTTTGAATTTATCTAAATCAAGATTATGTCCATTTTGACGGAAAAAAAATGCTATAGAAATTATTGAATTAATAAAAGTTGTATAAAATAGTAAAAAAAGAGTCAAGATATCTTTTTATTTTAATGAACAAGGCTATGGTGTATGCTGAGTTGATTTTTGGCATTGTTTGTCCGCATTAGTATTTTCCCCAACATTTTTTATTTTCATTTTATCCCATTAGTATTTGCTTCAACGTTTCTCACAATGTTATGAATTCATTATTTAGTTTTTAATTTATTTTAGTGGTGAAGCCTAGTTTTTACATCAATTTCTTAACGAAAAGTTCGCTTAACCATCGTCATAGTACTTAAACTAGTCTGAAAACTCGGGCTGTTGTCTATAGATTTTGTAAAATAACTTTAACTTTATGTGGTGACCGGACTGAGAGTTAGGGTGATTCTAAAAATAACTTTTTTTAAAAATGACTGCTGGCACCACCTGAATACGTTGTATATAATAAAAAAATGCCACATTTAAAAAATATTGAATAAAAAATATTTAAAGGGGTTGCTACCAACCCTCGAACATTAAATAGGTCCCTAATATTATTAAAAAAAAAAGTTGGTCATGTTGGGTCTCAAACGAAGCAAAATTATATAAAAATTTCATAAATAATATTCATTTTATAAAAAAACATCGTTAAAAAAAATCTTGTTAGATTCCCTATTTTACGATTTTAGTTAAAAAACGTAGTTTTCTGTTCACTAAAATCTAAAATAAAAATTTAATTACAAAATAATAATTGTTTTTGAAATTTTAATATAATTTTGCTTCGTTTAAGACCCAATATAACATACTTTTGAATAATTTTTTTTTTAAATAATAATAGGGACCTATTAAATGTTCGAGGGTCGGTAACAACCCTTTGAAATATTTTTTAATCAAAATTTTTTTAAATCCAGCATTTTTTCATTATATACAATATATTCAGGGGGCGCCAGCAGTCATTTTTGAAAAAAGTTGTTTTTAGAACCATTCTACTGAGAGTGCATCAAATAATAGTTAAATGATATTTTATGGCGTAGACTGATAATTTGAATAAATTCGCTGTTTTAGCTGTTGCTATTCAATTGAAATTTATTTCTTGAGTTGCTCTATTTATTGAAAGCAGACCTCAATTTTAGTTCAAATATTAGATAACCAAATTTAGTTTATCCGAACCAAAGTGAAGAAAGTATATTTAAGTGTTAGTTTTGCATTATTGTACTTTTCTTTAAAGTTTTGAAGTAGCAAATCTTGACTTTGTTTATCCAAGGATGTAAAATAAGATTATTTTACTTCCTTGATTATTTTACTTCCTAATCTTGTTTTACGTCTTTGGTTTATCTGACTGGTACCAGTTTTATCAATGACATAATATCATTGATATTATAAAGTTTAAACATGTATCCCTCTCAATTACTAAATAAAATATTCTATTATGGTTTGTTAGTGGGAATGTTTTGGTACCTCTTATTCTACAATTAGTTTTAGTTCTAATATGTATAAGTTGTATCACGAGCGTATTTGCTAGCTGCTAAACATGCGAGATAAACATCCATCTAGATATACTGTCGATTAAACATTTGCATCTATAACATATTTTTATGTAGCATATTCAAACCACTGCAAACTCTGTCACGTAACTACATTTATTAACTGTTGATGTCTTTAATTTTATGCCACATTCATCATTTTTATTCGGAATACAAAATATATATGCAATCCAAAATAATTTCTTGAAACTGAATAACCAAAACAAACACAATTTCGAAAAGAAACGCAGTTATATGCAACTTAACCATAGCGAAAAACAGTGAATACTATTTGATGCACTCTAAAATAGGCTACGTTAGAGTTACGTTATAAGAAAACGTTTCCACCCTCGATAAATAATATGACTATGGCTTGACGAGTAGTACATTCGTTTAACAAAATAGTAAACAAATAGTACGCTATTAATAGCGTACTATTTGTTTACTATTTTGAATAGTATTTTGAAACGAAGAGCAAAATTTTGCTATTCGTTTCAATGAAAAAACTATTCGCCGGTGCTTAGTGTAAGCACAAAAATTAATTGGTCGTTCTCAAACAATTTTAACAATCAAAGAAATAAAAATTAATTAAGTTGATACATTTCACTGTAAGTGTTTCCATCCCACTGACAATAGTGTCAATTATCAACTCTTTCAAAAATTAAACGATGAAACAAATAAACAGGAAAACACATTTTTTAACTTTCAAAAATGCGATATCCTTTTTTTCAAGATTTAACAAATTTTAACAACGTTTAAGTTTTTTTTAAAGAAAAAAGAAAAAAAGAGAAAAAGAAAAAAGCTGTTACGAAAATTGAAATCAACTCATTTTGTCAAAACTGTCGCTTTATTAAAACTTTTTTTAGCTGTTTAACATATATTAAAAATATATTTATTATTTGATCGCATTGTTTTGTGTAATAACATTGTAAATATTTTTTTTGAATACATATGTACATGCGTATTTATATTGCTGTGCAACAATCTTATAAAAGATTGCTACACAATTGAAATATTATTAATAATATAAAACTAATTACTAATATAAACTTGTGTACAGAATTATTAATATACTAATATGTACTAATATTCAGAAGCAACTGATGTTTAACAATATGTTATGGGTGTTCTATAAAATATTGAGGGTAATATTAGATGTTAAAAACAAATTTCAATATTTTAATTACATCATTTAATAATTTACATTGCCACAATGTCAGCATACCAGAAATTATTAAGTCATCCAGAAATGGATTCTGTAAGTGACATCACTTTAGCAACAAATGTCGAATTCAGTGGAGGACCATTGCCTCAAAACTTAAAATCTGAAGTAAATTCAAAATGGAAAAATTTTAATTCTACTCGAAGAGTTGAAAAAACAAATATTCACAGAAAAGGCCCTGCTCCTATAGAAGATGCAGATGCCTTAAAAAAAAGCGTTTCCAAAGCCACTTATGGAACACTAGATTCTGATGTAGAAGATTTAGAGTTTGAAGATAATCGGAACTCTCAATTAGTAGAAGACCCTTATAGAAAAGTCAAAAGTAAAACTAATGATAAAGGTGACTCACTTGCTAGTTGTAGAGCATTAGTTGTTTATTTTTCAAAATTAGCTAAGTCCAAAGATGATAATGAAACAATTGATTTAAACTTTGTTGACTCTTTACTACAAAATGGTGCTGATATTAATTTTTCTGATAAACATGGACAAACAATTTTGCATGAAATTGCTCGTGGTTGGCATCCAGATGTTGCAAAATTTGCTATTCAACATGGTGCAGATGTAAATAAAGCTGATAAAACTGGTCGTACTGTTTTACATTTAGCAGCTGCTGTAGATTATGATGACATGGTTGAATTTCTTGTGTGTAATGGGGGTAAGTTATAAATATATATTTTGTTAAAAAACTTTATATTTTTAAAGTAGATACAGTAATATATTTGCTCTATAACTCTGAAACACAAAGTTTGATAAATAAGGCCACTGTGCAAAGAAACAGGTATGGTTAACATGATACTACCATATTTATATATATATATATATATATATATATATATATATATATATATATATATGTATGTATGTATGTATGTATGTATGTATAGTGCACATATATATTTTTTGTTTATTTAAAGCAGGTTATTATATACGTACACACTAGGGTGGAACGGTTTAGACAATTTTTAAAATTAGATTTGCTTATTTAAAATTTTTTTGTTTGTCTGTATTTCTAATCGTTGTCTTTTAATATAATAATAGTTATAGTAATAAAAAATAACTTTGCTTTTTTCTCTTTTTTTTTTAAACTAGTTTCTAGGTTCTTCCAGGAATCAAGATTTTTGTTGAATCCTAATATTAATTTTTTTTTTCTAAATTCTTGTTTTATAAATATTTATTTTATTATGTGAAAATTTTTATGAAAAAGAATTGTAAAATTGTACGTAAAATTATGTAGAAAGCAGTTTTTTAACAAACAAAAAAAGTATTTTATTTTTTATAGTTTTAGGGTAGAATGGGGCATATTAGGACAGTAGGGCATAATGAGATAGTTATACCTGAAACCTTTTATCTCAGCTGAAATTTTTTTTTTAATAAAACATTTTAATTTATTGTGTTTAACTAATTTAAAAATAATTTGATTTTAAAAAGTGAGTCAATGAAAAAAGTGATGAATGAGGCTTTAAAGTAAAAAAAAAAAAGGTTTAGCATAGTCATCAAGTTTTAGACCCCTTCATCACTTTTATGAGGCGAATTCCAGAATCAAAGAAGGATTAACACATGTTTTATTGTTATTTTGATAGCAGCAAAAAATGTGTCTTTTTAAATAATAATATAATATTATTCCTTGAGTTCTTTATAATAATATGTAAAATGTTCAATTTAATATTTATATTTAGTTTTATATAAATACTGAAAATTTTTTTTTCAATTTAAATACTTGGTGTGAAACCTATAATACACACATTTTATGTCATATATTTTTGTTGTGCAAACATATGCACAGAAGAATATTTATGTTTAGCTATTTATAAAGTATATGTCTGCTGGACACCAGACCAAGAATAACTAGAATGTATATGCTATGTCTTTTTTGTGTTCTGCATATGTATGATGCATATCCAATAGAACAAAATATATCATAAATGCCGGTGGCTATTTATAATCAATAGATTTGACATGACAATAGACATTAAAAATTACGTGTCACATATCCCTTGTTTATTCTATTGCATGGTGAGGCACATTAAAATAATTATTACAATAAGCTTGGGATAATGAATATTCGATGAAAATTTCAGAGTGTTAGATCCAAAAATGGCAAAAATAATTTTGCTCAAAAGTGACATTAAATTTAGAAATATATATATTTTAAATCAAAAATTTATTTTCTAAAATTTATTTATTGTATTGTAAAAATGTCTGGTGTTATTTAGCCATATTGAAATCAATGATTTATTTGATCTACTTTGGAGTTAAATTTTTAAAATCCTTTGTGCTATTTAAAGGGTAAAAAATATACTTAGATAGATATTTTAAAATCATTATTGTTTATTTTCAAAAAATAGCGTAGACATTTCACTTTTGATAAGTTACATTTAAATAAAACTTCTTGTCAATGTCAAAAAGATTGGGTATTTAAAATTTATTTTAATATATGAATCAAATGGTTTTTTTAAAATGTTTTTAATTAGTTAAAACATTTTAAAAATCATTTAAACATTCGAACAAAATAAAGAACAGATATTAAAAAGGTTTTTTGAGTTAATCTAGTTATTGTTAATCTATACTATTTTTTGTTGTTGTTGCAATATATTGATTTTCAGTCAATTTTCTTAATTCGCTCCTGATATGGTTTTCCTTCCTTTTTTTTAGTTTCAAATGGGCAGGGTTGAATAAAGATTTTAATAATAATTGAACTCAGATTTTTCTACTAGTCCTAAACTTTGAACCCACTAAACATAGTTTAAGTTTGAAATAGATTTTTACTAATGTTCTGAAATGTCCTAAAATATCTCGATAGACTGAATTTTTTTCAAAGATGTTCTGAAATGTCCTGGAATTGTTATTTTTTAAAATAAAGTTCAAAAATTACTAAAAATATTGGAGTCTCTGTTACAACAATTATAACACTCTGTTATAACTGTTACCAGTTATAACAAAGTGTTATAACAGATTGTTATAACACTTTGTTATAACTGTTACCACATAATGGTGGTTCTAACATAGAGGGCAATTGTTACAACAATAACCTTAGCCCTAGAGATTCTTGATACATCAAAGGTTTCAATTAAGTGCGGCATACTGGTCTTCTCCATAAAATCACTTTATATGGAGTATCTAAGTAAATTTTTGAGATAATTAAATCATTCTTTTCTAACCATAGTATCAAAGTCATCCTCAAAGGTCAACACTCTTCTTCATTTCCAATAACTTCTAGGGTACAACAAGGTTTTATCCTTGGTTCTATATTATTTATCATCTTTATTAATAAATATATCCTGACAATATTACATCTAAAGTGGGTTTATTTGCTAATGGCACAACTATATACTCCTGTCTTGACAAAAAACCATCACTTTTTGATTGCTTAATACAGGCAGTCAATTTTTAATCTGATTTCTTTTATGTAACAGCTTGGGGCTTGGAATGACTTGTTGGTTTTAAGTCCAGTAGAATTCACTTATTTTTAAACTCAGTTATTTAACCAATTGTTGCAATACTGTTGATACTCCAATATAAATGCATGACAGTTCTCTAACTAAGACATCTACTTTACGTCTTCTCTAAAGATCATTCACTACTGACCTTTCATGGAAGCTATATATACAATCCAAAGGTAGAGAATGGAATTGGAAAGTTAGTCATTCCAATTCCATTCTCTACCTTTCTACAAATCTCTTATTGGTCCCTGCATACTTTACTGTTGTCATGTTTGGGCTGGTTCTTTTAAAGGTACCCTTTTTCTTCTTAACAAAGTCTAATAATATGTTGTAAGTGTAGTTAAACCAGCTGTTTCTGTCAAACTTGGACCACTATCTCATTGTTTAAGGTTGCATCTTATTCTCTTTTTTACAAAAACAATCATGGTTGCTGCTTAAATAAGTTATCATCATCGGTTGATGGAACAAGATTCCATCAACCAAAACTCATTTTTTGCTTGAATCATCATTCAGCAAAGTTACATCCTATTATTGTATTTGCCCATCATGGTTTAAAAGCCTTTATTCATCTTTTCTTATTTTTATTATTTTTTTATTCATCTTTTCTATTTTCTTTTTCCTTGCACATTAATGATATGGAGATCTCTCCCCTCTTCAAGTTTTCTTGACTCATACAATTTTCAATTTTCTAATTTTTCTGTCAACTTTTTTCTTGTTTTTTAATAGTTTTTTTCTGGTAACTCATAACTTTAACAGTAGTTGCTTGCAGCTTTGTTTGGAGTGAATCAGTTAAAAAAAAATGTCTAACCTTCTCCTATGGAGTATTTTTTTTTTTTAATATTGTTTAATTACTTATGTGCACCTGCAATAAGCTAGTCTTTTATAGAAAATGTATAATGAAAATATAATTCTTGCAATGTCTGAACTTGCATTTATAAGATTTATGAAGAATTTTTTTTTTAACACTAGTTAGAAGTTGTTAATGGATTGTGTGGTATTTATTTTTTAACATTATTGCATCAGAGCCAAAGGCGGAGCAGCAATCAAACATCATTTACAAAAACTTTTTTTTAAACATTTTCAATATTCAACAATATTTCAATTATGATGCTAGCTTTCCTATTTGTGAAGAGACTTCAACAAAAATAAAAAGTCCAAAAAAACTTGAATTCTCTTTGGCTTACTAAAGTATTTAAATATCAAAAAATCAAAAATAAATTACACTAGTTATAATATTTAAAAATTAAATCAACCAATCATTAAGTGCACAGAAATTTACAGATCAATTTATAAAAAATTTTTATTAAAAGAATTATTTAAATAAATTATCTGTTTTATTAAAGTTATGTGTAATATTCGGACTTTTCAACAAAGCTAGTGCTCAAACTAAGAAGACTTTTTGAATTGATTTTAATAGCATTTTCCTTTAATTTATTTTAAAGATCTTTGCTTTAGTTTTTCATGATATTAATTATTATTACATTTGCTTGCAAAAAGAGTCTGGGGAATCTCGCTCATTTAAATCTAAAAGGTTTTATCTTCTTCTTTTTTTATTTTGCTATAGATGAAGTTACTTGTGAACTATATCACTATCACTGCATCAATAGGCTGCTGTAGCGAAGTGGTTGACACACTTGCCTGAGAAGCAAGAGATCTGTGGTTTAACGCCACCTCTGGACAAGTTTTATAAAATCGGTAAAGAAGGAGTGGTGAACTTCCTTTCAAATGCTCTTCCGCGGTGCTTTGTGATAAGACCGTAAGGACTTCTTGGGGCACCTAGAATAAATAACAATAATAAAAGAAAAAGTTAAAATAATGCAATGCTGCTTTAATATTGTGTACAAAATATATATTAATCTTTTGTAACACATAAGTGTAAGTGCATATCAGTTGTTTTGTAAAATATGACTTGATCAGAACACTTTTTATAAATAGATGAAAATCCTGAGCATTCTGGTCCCAATTCAGAAGAGCTTATAATCATAATGTTAAACTAATACTTAGTTAGAGTAGGTGAGACTCTTTAGCTATAGTGAAGGAAACTTACCAAGTAAAAGGAAACTCTGATGTAAAACCCTCAATTTAATTATAGGTATGTGTGGAGGAAACTTGTAAATCCTAAAAAGTAATCGTTTTAGTGAAAGTAGATAATTAAAAATACTCAGTATTGATCTGCAAAACAGGTAAGTGTCAGAAAGAACATCCAGCTATAAAAAGTTGCATTAGCTCTTTTATAATGCCATATTTAAATAAGAACATAGAGTTATGAAAACTTGTCTTGTCAACAACACAAATATAGAACTATGAACAGTAAACATTAAAAAAGAAAAAAGTTACATTTACTAATTGCATATACATTAAGTGGTTTTATATTTTCAATTTTACAGCTATGTTAACCTCATATTTGTATAAGAGGTAAACCTAACTGTAGAGTATCTAATTAAGTGATATTATTATGGATTTTGTCATAAGTATTTTGTAGTCAAGCTAAATCTTCATTTATTGCACCATCATTGCAGAAAGAAAATGTATTAAATGTGAAAAGTCTGAGAAAGAAGAAGGTATGCTCTTGTATTGCTTTGTTAAACATTAGGCAAAACCAGCTGTATACAAAGCTTAATTGTATGAACAGATATTAGGTGAGATGCTAGATATAGAAAAATGTTCACAGTTCTAAAGCAAATGGTTAGGAAAAAAATAGACATGTCTGTATTTTTGGTTGCATTAAAAAGCTAGATGGGAAAAATACTTTATAAAAAGTAGCTAAATGAAGAGTTTAATTGTAGTACATAAAGTTAATAGTTTAATGTTGCTGATAAATCGTAGAAAAGCAAAATCAGCTGTTCAGAGGGCAAATACACTGATGGTCAATATGCTGATACAGATGACAAGCTTTAGGGGATGTAGAATTTTTGCAATATAATTATATAGAAATAAAATAACTTCTGGAATTAAAATGAAATAAAATAACTCCTAAATAATTGGAACAAAGATTAAATGGTAAAGATTATTTCAAAGAGGTACTTAATCTAATCCTCCTTAACCTAAACCTCGTTAATCCTCGTTAAACTGTTAAATAATAAGTATTAAGAAACTTATTTTTTAATACCGCAAAACTTGCAAAAAATGGTTAAATAATTTGCCAGTAAAATTTTCCAGCTGTTACAAAGATTTGTTTGCTAACTATTGATTTGGTTTTAATAATAATTATATTCTACTATTTAGTCCTTAGTTTATTCTACTTTTTACTAGTTAGTTTAAGGAAATATTACAAACACCTATTTGTATATCACAAAGGAATTATTTGTAAATATCATTGGCTTGAAGTGAAAATATAAATCCAGAATATATTGTAGCTTGTCATAAATAACAACCAAGAGCTGTGCTGTTGAAACCTCACGTTTTAGCAACTGATGTAGGTTCTGACTGCAACAAACCTGGTGCAAGATGCTTTTTCATAAAAGAATTGTACCAATCTTTACCATAAAATCTTTTAGTTTATTAAATTTATGTCTTAAAAAGTTTTAAAGCTTTTAAAGATTTTTTAATTATTTTTATTATTATCTTGTTTTATTTTTTATTAAAAAAAAGCCGCTATAATAGCCATGATATCTTTTATTGCAACATGTCTTTTTTCTGAATCAAATCTTTTGCTTTTATTAATGTGAAAAAATCAAAATACTTTAGAATTTCTCTTGATTCAACCCCCAATATATCACACAGATCAACTTTCTGTAATTCTAAGATACATTGATGTAATAGAGTCAATAGAAAGATTTTTTATTTTAATAATATTGGGGATCAATTAAACACCACTATATATTTTCTTGAATAAAATATTTTTAGCACAAATTTGTTCTGTCAAGTGAAAATAGTGCAAATAATTACCATCAATAATTTTTGAATAAATTGTTTAAATGTTGGGAGAAGTTACATTTTTATAGAGATTTTATAACAAACTTTTTAAAATGTAACCTTCTTAAAAAAAATCATGTTAAAAAAGTCTGAAAAAGAGCTTTGTTTTTAATTTTGGCTCAAAAAATGCTTTTTTTTTTTTTAACTTTTCTGGTCTTTTATATCAACTTTTTTACTTTTTTATCAATTCATTTTTTGAATTACACTTATAATTGTTAATCTAAACTAAAATCTGAATAAAGAAGTTTGACCAATGCAAAATTGCTGAGTTGTGGTAGCAGTTATTATTGCCGTGTATAAAAATGTTACAACAGCAATCAAAACAAAAGATGAAAAAAGTTGTAATTTTAAAGTAAAGATGCGCATTATTGTTTCAGAAGCTCTCTATAAAGCTCAGTATTGTTTAGCAACAAAAGTTGTTTTGTGCAGATGATTTATGCTTGATTGCAGAGACAGAAGAAGAATTAGTACTATGATTTCAGTTTTAGAAAGATAAATATGAAAAAATTTGAAAAAAAAAAACATGACAAATCTTATGCGTTGTAAAGTCAAGAAAGAGCAAGTAGAAATTACTAGAAAGTGCTTATATGGAGTTAAAACAAATGCTATTGTGTGTACAGTTTGTAATCAATTGTTTCACAAGAGATGGTTGGTTTTGAGTATAGAAAATGTGTTTTTGCTGAATATCAAGTCAAAAAGAGAATAAAATAAGCAGTGGAAAGACAGAGTATGTTGGTAAGTTTTGTTATCTTGAAAATACAGTTGGATCAGCTGGTGGATCAGAAAAAACTATAAGGAAAAGGTATGTCTAGACCAAGTTTATAGATTTATCTCCACTTAAAACAGCACAAAATGCATCTTTCATGATTAAAAGAAATATGCTTATGATCATGAATAAGCAGGCAATAAATCAAGGATGCTTAAATAATGATGATGATGATTATGACGATGACAACAATGATGATGATAATATGTAAAAGAACAGTTAAATTACTTAAAAAGCTACTAATTTTGTTTAATATGTTCGTATAAAAATTAATGTTTCTATTTTTTAATTTTATTTGAATTTGTTCTATTTCTAAGTAGGGATGGCAATCCCGGAATCCAGAAATCCTGGGATTCAGGATTCTGGGATCGCCATCCCTACCATGGTCGTAGCACTTTGTCGACAAGATGCAACTTTAATTTCTTCTGACAATGCATAAAAGTTTATGTTGACAAAAATAAATGAACAATAATCTGAAATCAGAAAACAATCGTATAATGCTTTAAGTCACCAAATTTAAGAGTGGAGAACACCATTAAGGAGTTTAGTATATCTTCATGGCCAGGTTACTTTATAAAAAATTCCAGAAGTTTTTCTACCAAATACAAGTATCAAAAATAAAAAAATTATGATAAACCTTATAAAGTATTTATACTCGGCAAATATAATAACAGCAGCAGACTTAAGTAGAATAATGTCAAAACAATCAAAATGAACAAACTAAATGAAGCGATGGAAAAAAGATTGGCAGCAATACGAACACAAAATATTAAGGTAAAAAATAACTTATAAAATTAAAAAAGAAATACTGTTATTTGAAAGTAGTAGCTTATAATTAGATCACCTTAAAAAAATTATGATTATATATTATCTATACGGCCAACAAGTATGAATTCCAAAAAAGCATTCTCACTTTTTATGTTCAAAAAATCAAATATGATTAAGCGATGAAATGATTGACACTTTTTTTAGGGTAGTATTTTCAAAAACAAATATAAGTCATGTATATTCATGCGTGTTCATACTATTTTTAGTTATTATTCTTATTTATACTGTGTTATCATTTTAAAGTATTGTTTTATAATTTAAATTACTTAGGTTCATTAACGAATGAAGTACTTTATTTATATCATAGTTAAATTAATCACTTTTAAGTATTTGATAAGTACTTAAAACGTTAGTTCTTCTTATATTTCTCTTTCTACAATTGTGTTTTTTTCTATTCAATCTTGGGATATACCGGGATTTTCTGGGGACAACTTTTTCAATCTCAAAGTCCCGGGATTGAAAATTTCCGGGATTTTTGCCATCCCTATTTATAAGTAAGTTTATTTTATGTCATTAAAATTTGTAACATTGATGTATCATTTTAAGATTTATTTATTCAATAAACCAAAAAAAGTTAAATTAACCATAATAACATAATATGGTAAACATTCTTTGTCTATCAGAGCATTTGTGAATGGAACTAGAGTCTTGTGTGCATAGCGAATTAGTTCAAAAAACTACAACTTCGAA
Organism: Hydra vulgaris; assembly: GCF_038396675.1. NCBI lineage: Eukaryota > Metazoa > Cnidaria > Hydrozoa > Anthoathecata > Hydridae > Hydra > Hydra vulgaris. The sequence continues at coordinate 8,358,218 of NC_088929.1, forward strand.
CACCTTTATCGACTTTTCTTAATTTAAGACAAAATCAATTTTAAAAAATTCTGAGAACAATTTTATTCTTACTTATTGACATGATTTTCACTTAATATTTAAAATATTTTCTTAATTATAATTACTACAACTATTATCATTAACTTCTTGATTGTTTATTTTTTATTATTATTATCAAAGTATGATTTTTAAATGTTTACTTAGTTATGTTCTATGTGCGTATGCTTATTATTAATCATATTATATTTAAAAACTGACGTCACTCCTTTGATCAGAATTCTGTTTGAGTGGTGCCATCCTTATCAATCATTTAGTTATTATTATTAAATACTTATAATTAATTTACTATATTACTATACTATAATTAATTTATTATATTATTTTATATTATTTTTTTTTTTATATACATACTTTTTTTTTTTATTAAGCAATTATTTTTACTTACTACAATCAACAGAGTTATGAAAATTTTATTATTATTATATTTATTATTATTATAATATTATTGTATGATTTAAAAAGAAAAATAAATATCTTGTTGTTGTTGTTGTTGTTGTTGTTGTTGTTGTTGTTGTTGCTGTTGTTGTTGTTGTTGTTATTTTGTCAGCACGCATGTATGAAAAATGCAAGTTTTGTAAGTGAAATGTGTACAGTGTATTTCTACTACAAAAACTCATAATATCATTATTTTTAAACTTGGATGGTGGTACCCCCTGTCCTGGCAAAGTTGAGCAGAAATATTGCTGAATAAACGTGTTTTATTGCAAAAAAAACAATATTTGCTGTATATAAAAAAAAAGAAAAAAGGTCAACATTGTCGAAACGATTTAGAATAGCCCCTGACACACTATATATATATATATATATATATATATATATATATATATATATATATATATATATATATATATATATATATATATATATATATATATATATATATATATATATATATATATATATATATATTTATATATATATATATATATATATATATATATATTAGAACAGTTCAAAAAATTTTTTTTTTAATTATTAAGTGGCTAGATGTTTAAATGTTGTTAATTGATGAAAAAAAGTAAATCATTAAAGTTTCAAAACATTATTCCAATATTTAGTAACAGCTCAATTAAGTTTACTTTTCAATGGGGTCCTAAAATAAAAAAAAAAGTTCTTTAAAAGTAGGTCAACCTGGTACTCAAAAGAAGCAAAATAATATATAAATTTCAAAAATAATTATTGTTTTATAAAATATAAATTAAAAAATTTTTATTTTTATTAAAACTTGTAAAAATGTACTTTTTTTGTTTCTAATTGAAAAACCATAGTTTTTGTGCAATTAAATCTAAAATAATAATTGTAGTATGAAATTATCATGTTCATACTACAATTTTAAAAATTAAATTAAAAAAAAAAAAAAATACAAAATTATATAGAAATCTCTATATAATTTTGCTACTTTTAAGACCCAACACATGACATACTTTTGAAAAAACTTCTTTTTTCAAAATAATAAGGACCTGTTATAAAATAAAGTTAATTGAGCTGTCCCTAAAACACATTATTTAAGTTTGCAATTTTGAACTAATTTTCCTGACCACAAACCACATCAAATCAAAGGGTAGCTCAAATAAAGTTCAAAAATTATTTTTTTTATATACAATTTTGTAATGGTCTAATATATATATAGTATGTATATTATATAATATATTATATATATATAAATATATAAACTCAAGACTCAAAAACCCCTCTTAAGATAGGATGAAGACTAATTGGATGGTAGTTAGGAAGTCAGATTAAGTGCTTATCAAAGTCTTGTTTTCCAGCAGGCTGGAAAGCAAGACTCTGATAAGCACTTGTTAAATAATTTTGAAAGTATAGGCAGCAGTTCTGGAGAACATTTTTGTAAGACTATAACAGGTATATTGTTCGGACCACAAGCTGTAGAAGAGTCTAAGCAGGAAGTTACTCTAGATACTGAAGCTGGAGTGATATGAATGTCAAGCAATGGATCAACCTGTTTGTCGGCTATATCAGGTAGGATGTGATTGGTGGAATCAAGAGATAAGATTGATGAAAAGTTCTTAGCAAACAATTCAGCTTTATCTTTAGGCGAGGTAACAAAATCTGAACCATGCAAGAGAAAAGGAATGATAGATTTGCCCTTATTATAGACTGTTAAAGATTCTCCAGTAGTCTCTGGAGCCTAATTTTTAAAATAAAATACAAGATTTTGTATGTATAAATGTATGTATGTCTGTATGTATGTATGTATGTATGTATGTATGTATGTATGTATGTATGTATGTATGTATGTATGTATGTATGTATGTATGTATGTATGTATGTATGTATGTATGTATGTATGTATGTATGTATGTATGTATGTATGTATGTATGTATGTATGTATGTATGTATGTATGTATGTATGTATGTATGTATGTATGTATGTATGTATGTATGTATGTATGTATGCATGCATGTATGTATGTATGAATGTATGTATATAAGTACAAAGTTCAAGACTTTATATAAGTATATATATAAGTACAAGTTTAAGACAACAAGAATTAATGTTCAAGATTGAGACAAACATTCTTTTTTTTTCAAGATTAGTCTACAAGACACTGGGCAAATGCTAAAGAGGCATTTAACTTTTTTTGATTTAAAGTGAATTTTATTTTTTGTGAAAATCAATACCGTGCACTCCACTAAGACATTAATGTTCAATAGCAAATCTGAATAGTGCATTCCAATAAGGCTAACAAACAATGTCTAATTATATAATAGAATTGTCAAATTAAAACTGTCCATTAAAGCACACAGTAGCCGTTAGTTATAACACAAGTTGGAAAAAAATATTTTCCAATTTTAAATACAATCTTGTTTCACCAAACAAGACTATATAGCCACCCAATCAAAATCAACTTATTATAAATATAAAATCACTTCACAAAAACTGTGGTGCAATAAACTGCAATGACAATAAAAGTTCTAAAAGTAATAGATGTTTTTATTAGGGCATATTTGAGGCAGTTGGTTAGCAGTATTTAAGTATCAAAGAAAAGTATAAACAAAATTTTTCCAATAAAACTTGTGATAAAATGTTGTGATGGGATGTAAGTTTTATTTTGTTTAATTTAATGTTTCACCTCACTATTATCAAAAATAAAAATTTGAGTCTAAGGTGTGTTCTTGATGACAAACAAGGTTTGCAGTTAATGTATTTAATTTATAAAGAAATAAGTTTTTAAATAATTAAATATAATTTTTTTAGTATGAATGCTATAATGTTTGTTTGTTTACTGTTTAGACAGTACACAGTGTACATTTGTACACTGTGTACATTTGTACACTGTGTACATTTTTTTTTACTAATTGTAACAAATAAAAATTACTGTAGCATTAATTAATTTCTATTCTTTAAATGATTATAAATTTTTGCAATAAAACATTAAAAATTAAAAAAAAAATTAGTTATAGCTATAGTCATTTAATTCAGTTAATAAATTTTTTTTATAGCAAATTTGGGAGCAAAAACTTATGGTGAGCTTCAGACACCTATGCATTATGCAGCTAAGAACAATGCTGCAGCTTCATTAAAGACAATGCTGAGACTTGGTGCCTTCATTAATGATAGAGACTATAAACGAAGAACTCCTTTATTTGTCGCTGCAGAAACTGGTATACTATTTATAAAAAGTTGTATTCTAAACTAACTTTTTGTTATTTAAAGTATGAAAATACTTATGTTTCACTTATAGCAAATTATTGCCTTTAACTCCTTGTCAAAAGTAACACTGACAAACTTTTTTTGTTCTAGCCTTTAATATTTAAAGTTAAAACCTTCCAAGATTGTCTAACAATCTTTTGGCATGGAAATTTGCGGTGTGCTCAAACTTTTGAGATCTTATATACAAGAGTTCTTTAGTCATTATTAGAAATTTAAATTTTCTCTTTTCAGATGTGTTAGGTTTCATTTAAGGCATTTTTTCCTTACCAACAGCTTTATATTGCTTTTAAATTCACAGACATTCAGTATGTTTTTTGCAGCAAAGAAATTTATAAAATTGCAGGATATCTATATTTACAATACTCCAAAGCAAGCAGAATTTTTTTTACAGCATTACAAGGTCCATCTTTCCTATTGCTTTTTACATTGTTAGAAACTGTCTTACTTTTTACATTGTTAGAAGCTGTCTTTAGCACAACCAAGTCTTGATTGGCTTTATTTGTTAAACTTTAACTGAAGTAACAAACAATATGCATCTAGTTACATGACCAATATTTAGCAAGTGCTTTGTAGGCAAGGAAGTTAAAGAAGTTTCAAAGAAGTTGATAGGCCTTCTTGTAGCATTACCTTTCTATCACTTTTTTGTTGCTTTGTTTTTTTTGTTTGCGTTTTTAGGCATATGTGTACATAATTTTAAACATAATCACTAAAATTGTAACTAATTGGTTTCTAGCTTAATCAGTTGTTACAATACTTCAATACACAATTTTACATGGAAATTCATATTAGTTCCTATGAACCATAGTACATCATTGCCTCTTTTTTGTGTGTAATGCCAATGAGTGTTTATGTATATATATATTATGTACTACACATAAGTATGTATGAAGTATGTATAATATGTGCTTAAGGTTCTTAAATATTATTCACTCTACTAATATTACAAATATTTCTGATGCTTATAATATTTTTTCATAGCTCGTGCCGATGCTGCACGCTTTCTTATTGAACAAGGAGCTCCGGCTGGTGTTTATGATTCAAGTGGAACACCCTGTTTATCCTTAATGATAGAAAAAATGCCCCAAATAGCAATGGAAGCTATAGAACAGTTTCACTTTCTTGATAGAGCATTTCGAAAGCACTACTATTATTTAAGTTATTTAGAACGAGATCCTCAATATCTGTCTGAACCAATACCAAAAAGTAAGAGAGAACAAAAGGAATTGAAAGAGAAATTAAAAGATGAAAAAAGAATATTAAAAGACCAAGGAAAAAAAATGCCCAAAAAAGAAAAGACTTATGCTAAAACACCTTTAGAGGTAGAAAAAATTAAATTTTTTTAAATTTTTTTTATAAATCATCATAATAAGAATAAAAAAAATGCCCAAAAAAGAAAAGACTTATGCTAAAACACCTTTAGAGGTAGAAAAATTTAAATTTTTTTATAAATCATCATAATAAGAATAATTTGCAAAACAATGAATTATTAAACTCAAAAGTGTTATAACAACCATCATGTAATGACACCAACTGTTTTTTTCCAATAATCACTACACATTTAAAAAAATTATTCTTATTTGATGCCTGTATGCTGAGAAAAATATTTGCAATATATGTCCTAAATCTTCATGAATGATGAATGAATGATGCTTTTTTAACTTAATAAAGTTTACTATTAAAAAGTAAACATATTCTAATAAATTTAAAAGAGTATTTAAATAATATTTTTTAATATTGTTATTTTTATTTATATTATGCCTTAATATTCTTAAGTTGTTAAATTTTGTGTTCATTTTAATTATTTCAGCAAAACATGTGAAGTAATAATTATTTATAGCTTAGTATTAAGTAATAATAATTATTTTCAATTATAATTATTTTAATAACAAGTAACAATTATGTTACTTGTTATTAAAATAATTATATTAACAAATAATTATTAATTATTATAACAATGAAACATTAGTAATCAAAAAAATAACACTAGCATTTATATTTTTGCTTTATAAAAAACATTTGCTTGCTTTAAAATATATTCAATATTATCAGTATTATTCATTAATAATATTTGTTTCTCTTCAACATTTTTTATAACTATAGCTTCACTATGCGAAGACTAAAATTTAAATTTTTAAATAATAGTAAAGTAGCCATAAATATGCAAACACACCATAAATATGTAAGTGAACCATAAATATGTAAGCGAACCATAATTTAATAGTAAAATATATAAATACATTCAAAACTAAATGAATCGCTATGCAAAAAGAACTTTTTTAACTTTAATATTTTTTATTTTAAATTATAGTAAAATACTTAAAAATGGTAAATAAACTGTAAATAAATAATAAAACATTTTAATTTGTTAATTTTCTAGTGAAAAAATCCAAGAGAACAGCAGATAATTAATATATATATATATATATATATATATATATATATATATATATATATATATATATATATATATATAAACTTTAGAGCACTATGCTTGCTATGAATAAGTTAATACCTTGCTTAGATTTGGCTCTAAGTAAATGTGTGTTTTTTTAATTGAATAAATAGATTGTCTATAACTGAGCCTACAGTATTTTCATATTTTATTTTTTTACAGTTTTTAGGTTCAAAGCTGAAGCTGACTTTGCTTCTATCAACATAAAGTTTAAAAGGTCAACATACCTTATTTTAAAAAAGCTAAAAAATTTTCTTCATTTCTTATGCATTTAGAATGTACTTTTGGCCAACAAGATTTACTTTTGTAATAATCGTTTCTTGAGTAATGATTATTGAGAAGTAAATTTTTATTTTGTAGAGAATTTAAATAGTTAAATATTAAAGTGTTGTTGGTTTATTGCAATAAATTTAAGTGTCAGCTTATAAAAACATAAATTAAGTTTCTGGGTTTAGAAACTAAAAAAAATGCTATAAAATAAAAGGCAATACAAAACTGGAGAAAGTTACAGAGTAGCAAGTTTTGGTATTAGTTAACTGGTTGCTATCTTATTTAAAAATTAAGTTTGAAAAATCAACACAAATAAACCGCTTTAAAGATGCTATTTTTTTGTAGGTTTACAAAGAAATGCGTCATTAAAAATAAGAGAACGTAAATTTAAACTTCTCAGCGGAAAGTTTTAGTTTTGTTTACGTTTATTATTTTAATTTTTTTATATTAATTTTTTTTTAGGCTAAAATTTTAATTGTTTTTTTTAAACTTAAACACAAAAATATCTAAAATTTTTTTGTCTATCTACACCCAAATATCTACACCCAAATAAGTTGCTACCATGTCTATCTACACCCAAATAAGTTGCTACCATGTTTTTTTTTAATTTTTCATTTACACAAGTTTATCTAATATTATGGTTTTTATGTAAAACTACCCATTTTTACAGTACCCAAACATGTCTAAAAATTTATAAAAATTAAAAAATAAGTTATTTACGTTTTTATTATACATAAAAATACGTGGGAAAATGTTTTACATTAACACTCATTTTAAAAATTCATTTTGTCTATTATGGAGGTTGCCCTTGTGATTTATTTAAAACAGATTCAAACATCTATAGAGAATTGATTCAATTTTTTTACTGCATAGGTTGTTTTAACTTCAAGCCAATCTTTTTATAGTTATAAGCGTATTTCATGTTTTTTATAAACTATATTGTTGGTAGTTGATCCACGATTGCCTTACATATATGATAAATCGATTTGCAACTGAAAATAATAAATTACAAACACGCAAAATTAAATATCAAAGGAAACCTCAATTCTAAATTAGATAATCTATTTGACATATCTACTTGTTGCTGTTCATTGGACATGTCATGTAACAATGTTTATGTTAGGTGCAAATATAAAGAGCTTATATATGAGACTAGCATTTAAAAATGGGATCCAAGCTGCTATTTCAGATGTCTTTGGCAAATACATCACTCAAACAAAAGATAAAACCTCAGGTATTTTTATTTTATACTTTTTTGTAAATGATATGGAAAAATTTAATTTAAACTTTTAATTCATTATATATATATATATATATATATATATATATATATATATATATATATATATATATATATATATATATATATATATAATTTTTTAATAATTAATTTTAATGTCTTTTATAACTGTGGTAAAATATGTTAACTTTTTATTTAAAGAACATAATGAATGGCAACCTAGAGAACTCAAGCCGATTGTAACATTCAGAAATTTTCAACATATGCAATAAAGCCGGTCAGATACAGATGTTCTTCAAATCTCAGCGCAGCTCTTAGAAAAGTCTTCACAATATCAAGATCTATTCTCTCTCTCTCTTTCTCTCTCTATATTTATGAGTAAAAGTTCCAGGTAACAAAAGAAAAACTATTCAAACTAAGATGAGTAAATATATTTATTAGTTAAATTTTAACAAATATTTAAAATTTTTCTCTGTGTTAGAGAAAAATTTAATACCCGAGCTCTTTCATGTGAAGTTATTATTTAAAAAAAATGATATTTGTAAAGAATGCCAATGTCTTCAGTCTCAAAATAAAGTATATATTAAAAAAATAGTGATAAATTACTTATTCCAGCTAAACTTAGAGCTCCAGAGCTCCTTAGAGTGAATTCGTTATCATCCAATGATTATTCACTATTGTTTAGGTCTTGCTTCAAAGTTACCTGCTCCATATGAGGAAATTCGTTTCAATGAAAAAAACAAATTCTGGATTTGTCATTTTACCAAGACAAAGGCGTTTGAGAGACTACAAACATTATATCCAACCACAAAAAGGTTTTAACCATGAAATTGTAAACGAACTGAGTTTAATGGAAAAAGATTTTTCTGATCAAGAACGGGTTGTTACACTTTTATTAGATGAAATGAAAATTCAAGAAAATTTGGTATGGGATAAATATTCCCGTGATCTTATAGGATTTGTTGACCTTGGTGATACAACTATACAACTTTGAATAAGGCTGATGAAATTGCAACACATGTTCTTGTTTTTCTTGTAAGAGGTATTGTAAACCCTTTTAAATATAGTTTTGCAAACTTTGCTACAACAAATATTCAAGCTGTTTAGTTCTTCCCCTTATTTTGAAAAGTTGTCTGTATTTTTGAACTTACATGCAATCTAAAAGTAATTGCTACTACAAATGATGGTGCCTTGTGTAATCGTAAATTTTTTTCTATGCATTTTTATATGACAGAAATACAAGATAAAAATAAAAATGTTAGATTTACTTATCGCATCAAAAATAAATTTGCTGAATGAATGTAAAAATGAATGTAAGATTAGCAGCTCAAGTAATCAGTTCATCTGTTAGCATTGCTTTGTAAACATTTGGTCCAGCTGAAGTCTCTAGAATTGCTGAGTATTGTCAAATGTTCAATAATATTTTTAATTGTGTCAATGTAAAAAATATTTTAGATTGCACTAGATAGCAAAATGAGTCATTTTATTTGATAAGTGATGAAAGACTAACATGGTTGACTGAAGTTTTTTAAAAATATTTTGAAGATTAGAAATTGTCTATAGATCAAAGACCTGGAAATTTCACTAAGGCTGATTGAGGGAATATGTTTTTATCTTGGCAAACATATAAAGATAACAATATCACTGTCCATTTAGTTGTTGATTTGTTTAATACCTTTTAAATATCGGTGTTCAATATGTTTAAATTGAATGGCTTTGTCAAGATTCGTTAGAAAACTATTTTGGCCTACAGCGAGCCATAGGAAGAAGAAAAGATATTTGGCATAATGACAATACAATAAGAAACCAATGTACCTTCAAACTAATAGTAGGAACTAATAGTCTTGATAATGATCCTGATCCAAAAGCTTTTACCAAAGAAAAATTACCACACCGAAATTGGAACAAAAAATTAGAAATGTACCGGAAATCTGGCTGGATTTTGTGACTTTTAGGTTATTCTGGTTCCGGTTGGAATTATAATATTCCAGGCCGAAATGCCGGAATTTATTTTTTAATTAATTTATTTAAGACATGTGACACAGACTGTGTAAATTAAATTAAAAAATTATTGTCCTACACGGCAATAAAGATCTATAGGTAAACCTCGGTAAAAAATACAAAATTCTGAACAAATACAATGTAATTTTAGGTTAAGCTACAGATATGTGGTCTAAAATAATTTTATTTTTTTGCGTGTTGCACTCTCGTTAATGGAGGGTTTTTAAACATTAGAAATTTTAATTGAAATAATAAAAGAAAAAGATTGCTGCCCTATGCCAAATCCTTAGTCAATGTAGCAGCACTTCCTTGTAGAAGCAGGCTATAAGATAGTTGATGTAGCAACACTCCCTTGTACCAGCAGGCTATAAGATAATGGATGTAGTAGCTCTCCTTTGTAGCAGCACTCCCTTGTAACAGCAGGCTATAAGATAGTTGATGTATGTAGCCAACATATATTCTGTTTATATTAAAAAGTCTCCACATGAAAGCGCAACAAGCGATAAAATAAATTTATTTTAGACCACATATCTGTAGCTTTATCTAATTTTATTTGCAGTAATCATTTATGTAAAGATTTCTAAAAGTTTTAGAATATTGTGGTGCAAAAAGAGTTGTTATCTGATTTTGGGAACAAGTAAGCTCTTTTTTCATCAAAAATGTTACCTGCTTCTGACAATAGTCTCATTTTTGATGCTTCTTAACTTTTAAATAGTTAAAAAGTATAGGATGCCTAATACAGTAAATATTTCATATGTATATATATATATATATATATATATATATATATATATATATATATATATATATATTTATATATATATATATATATATATATATATATATATATATATATATAAATATATATATATATATAAATATATATATATATATAAATATATATATATATATAAATATATATATATATATATATATATATATATATATATATATATATATATATATAAATATATATATATATATATATATATATGTATATATATATATATATATATATATATATATATATATATATATATATATATATATATATATATATATATATTATAGGTTATAAATATATATTATGTAGCCACAATGCTGAGGCGCAGCTTTCACTTTCAATCTTGAAGGTAAAAAACTACTTAAATATAAATCTTTTGAAAAGTAAAATAAAACCTCAACATCTTGAAGCAATTCTAGTGTCATCTTGCTGCAGTAGATATTTTTACTCAAAATTTTTGTTGAATTTCTGAATGCTATTTCTACTATTCTAAATAGTGAAAGAACATCTGATGATATAGACTAAAGACTACCTTGATTTTTTAAATTAATAAATTTTCTATTAGTTTCATGATGCTCTTCAAATTTATTTTCGACAATTTTTCCAGCCAACAAAGTTAAAAGTGTTTCTTGACCAAATCTACTTTGCCAAATTTTTGAATAATGTATCTTTCGATAAAAGATACTAATTACATACCCTCCCAAATATTCAATTAATGCTTTTTCTTTTTCTGTAAACTGAATTGCATTGTCAAAAACTAAAATTGAGGTTTGTTTTTAGACTTCATTAAGTGAGCTAAAATATGTTAAGCAAGGTCATATTAAACAAGAGTTGAGGTTTTATCTGTAAGATTTTTCAAAAATGCTTTCTGACCTGCAACTTTGTAAAACATTAGATAAAAAATTTCCACGTCACCATTAAAATTTTCAATAAGATCTTTTATTAAGTTGAATAAATGCATTTGCATCATCTGCTGAGAATATATATTTTGAAAGTTCATCTCTAATACGCGGAGGGTAGCAAAGATCATTTTTAAGAATGTTTTAAAAACAAAAGTTTTTAACTCATCTACAGAACACATTTAACATTAGTTAATGGATCTATTGGCTGTGTTAGAGAGCCACTATTTGAGAAGACAAGTTGTTATGTGATGCTTGAGCCCTTTTTCTGACTTACGTTTTTTAACACACTGCTGGCAATTAAAACTGATTAAAGAATTTCCATTCTCAATTTCACAGATCATCAACATCACTTCGAAACTTATTGTTTTTGAAAATTATATCTGAGTCTAAATCTAATATGAGATGATCAATGGGTTGTTCGTCTGCTGATTTTGCCATTTTTTCAGATTTTTGCCCAATTGGCCAGACTATCAGTTATTATGACTGTTGTATCTGTGATATCTGCTATATCTGTTATTATGACTATATCTACCATATGTTGACATAATAACATTCTAATAGATAAGTGTAAATTAGACAAAATTAAAAATAATCTCATAAAAAGATGGTTCAGAAAGGAGGGCACACTTATTTTGGATTGGTTTGAATGAAAAGATACAAATACTAAAATCTACTCAAAAACAAAGTCTGAAGTAAAAAAAATTCATAACCTAAACTTAAAGAATATTACAGCCAGGAGAGCATCAGTGCTATTCTTTAAGATAATAGGGTATCAAACACTGGTTGGAGAAGTGATTTGGTAGTTAATCTATAGAGATGGTAGGAAGAAAACTGCACACAGTAGATTGAAGCCTTAATCAAAATGAAATCTCTCTAAAAACCCTTTTTTTAAAACTGAATGGAAAACAATATAAAGCAATAAATTTTTTTGGAAAAATTGGGATAAAATGCTCTAAAGAAATTCATAGTAAACCTCAAGTACAGTTTGAGGCAGTTCAAGCTTCAATAAATTGAAATTTTGCAAACTGGATATCTCTTATTGACACTGTTTATAAATCTTGGTTATCAATCTTATTGACACTGCTTATCAATCTTATTGATACTTGCTCATATTGAAAAAGAGTCACAGGCTAAAAAAGAGTTATCTGATGTTTACATCCTCATTAAAAGAAAATAAATCCTGTTATTCAGGACCTATCCTCTCATTTCCAGAGTGATGAGAGGTAAAATTAGTTTCTGAGATTTCTAATATTCAATATGGGTTCAAAGCCAGATATAAATCTATACTTACAAAACTGCTTAGCCAAAAAATGAGTTGCTGGATTATCTTAAAAGATTATTCATTATTTGATAAAGTATTTGGTTAGCTTTCTGGTTACATTCTTGAAACAAATAATTTGTTTTAGTTTTATTTTCTTTTTTCAATGACTTATTAAATTAATAATGGTTAATTGTTTGATAAATGTTATAATAACTTGTGTATCAAAAATAAATCAAGTATTTATACTTTAAGTATCAAGTTTTTGCTTCATAAAACAAAATGATAAGCCCTATTGTTAACTTTTCAGAAATTTTTCAGAGTTTTTTCTTGGTTTCTTTGTTGTTTTCTTTAATGAAATTTAATAATAAAAAATGTAAAACTTTTAAATTTTGATCAATAATTCACAAGTCAATATATAACAAAATAACTTTTCATTTTTATTTTTAATATATATATATATATATATATATATATATATATATATATATATATATATATATATATATATATATATATATATATATATATAACACTTATCTAATTTTTTCTTTCTTCTACACAGTGTTTCTCCATAAGTAGGTTCATCAGGAAGAATCTTCTTCCTGATGAGCCTACTGATGGAGACTGTGTAGAAGAAAGAAAAAATTTGATAAATGTTTTTATTAATTTATTATTGCTCTGTTCTTTAAGAACATTGAGCACTCTCTTTATAGAATACACTAGCATAATTTATATATTTGTGTGTGTGTGTATATATATATATATATATATATATATATATATATATATATATATATATTTATATATATATATATATATATATATATATATATATATATATATATATATATATATATATAGTTTGTTGCATTTGGGAAGCACGGAAGGAAAAAAAGTGATTCTTACACCAACACATATGTCACTTTTAATTACTTTTGACATTCGTCCATCATTTGCGTGTTGGACGAAAGTCAAAACCATTAATTTAATTACAAATTATTTGTTTTTTAAAAAAACACAAAAACATATTTAATTGACCAGAATGTTTTTAAAAACATTCTGAATGTTTTTAAACATTCTTAATGTTTTTAACAATATAAACAATGTTTTTATTTTTATTTTTTTTAATAAAATGTTTTTATTTTTAATTTTTTTAATAAAATGTTTTTATTTTAATTTTTTTTACTGTAAATCATGCGCAGAGTGTTGCTACATCGACTATCTTATAGCCTGACTCGCAAGGGAGTGCTGCTACCTCGACTGACAAATAGCCTGACTCACAAGGGAGTGCTGCTATATCAACTGACCAATAGCCTAAATGGTAAGGGAGTGCTGCTACATCGACTGACAAATAGCCTGACCCGCAAGGGAGTGCTGCTACATCATCTGAGGGTTCGGTTGGGGCAGGCAGTCTATCAGTTAATGAAAAAAAAAATACTGGTCTTGCATTTTAATTTTTACTTTTTGTCAACAAAATATCGAAAAAACTTTCGGACAACATATAAGAGTTCTATATATATATATATATATATATATATATATATATATATATATATATATATATATATATATATATATATATATATATATATATATATATATATATATATATATATATATAAATGCATCTTTCAGTTTCTTTGCCTTATTAAATTTGAAATTGATTAAAAATTAAAAATTTACATAATGAAATTGTATGGTACAGTAAAGTAAAGATATGTTATTTTAACTTGGTTTTAGATTGTTGAATGGGGACTTGAATTTTAAGGACTGCATTTTTATGTATCAAGTTTTATAAATATTTAAAGTAGACATGGAGTGTAATAAATCAACTGGCAACTGCCATTGTAGAATTACATTTAAATCAGAGAGAACTTTTTGGCAACAAGAAGCAGTCTGTGCTTCACATGTTTTAAAAAATTCTAGAAATTCAGAACAGCAGGATATAGTAATTGCAAATAAATTTGTAATTTGATTGACGTTTATGTTAGCTAGGGTGCTGAGGTATGGAATCATTATGTCTGTGATTTGATGATATATTGGATACTGCAAATTAAAGAAGTTTATAATGAAGTAAAAAGATTGAGAGATCAACATTTAAATCTTGGTATCATATCGTTTTATATCTGATAGTCAATTTTTATTTATATTTCAGTCCTTGATTTGTTGAAATCAAGGCAACAATATAGGTTAAACAAGCCAAGTTTATACTAGTTTATGAAATTTTTTTTTTTTTTTTTTTTTTTTACTACAATCAAGAAGTTTCTCAATTTTTTTTTCCTAATTTATATTTGTTTGTGCCACTCTCTCTAAATCCTACACTCCACAACTTTTATAGTATAAAAGTTGTGTAGTGTGGGATTGAGAGAGAGGATATTTTTAAATCATTAAATGATTTATATAACTTATATATAAACCATTTAATGATTTAAATATAAAGTCCTTAAAAGTAAAATAAAAATAAAAAAGTAAATAAAGTAATGATCTTAAATATAAAAAGTTCAAGCATAAACTAAACTTTATGTTTAGTTTATGCTTCAAATTTTGTGAATTTTGTGTACAATAAAACTTTATGACCAAGAAGTTTCAAACTCCTCTTAAGCTTTTAGTAAGTGAGCTAAGCAACACTAACATCAATGAACTTTAAAAAACCTAAATTATTTATTTCCAAATCTACTCTATTAAACTGAAAAAAAAAGTTGAAATGTTAAAATTTATTTCTTTTTTAATGAAAAAATATTTTTAATTCTTTTTTTTTTTTATGTTGTTGAGAATTTTGAGATTTACTTAAATATATATTAATCAAATAGTTTTTTAAAAAAGTTTTTAAAAAAAGTTAATTAAATTTGAAAAAAAATTTATTTCCCTCATATTTGGGGAGAATATACAAATTGACTGGTAATTAAGAATATTCTTAAATAAAATAACAATAATAACAATTAAAAGAACAACCAATTATTCAAGAAAATACTTTTATTTAAGTGGCCATGTTGAGTCTTTAAGAGTTTTTAGAGGTTAAGTTGAATTGTCACTTGTGATGCACTTTTTAGTTAAATAAAACTCAGTGTCTTTTATATATTGCATTTGAATTGCATATTTGACCGAGTCAAACTTGGATTTTGAATGTTCTCACTGATACCATTCACTATTTTGACTTGCTTCAAAACATTACAGCACTTTTTACTCTTGCTGTTATTGTTAGTCGCGGGGTAAAGCATAAGTGGCGATGACGTTTGTCTGACGTTAATGAATTAAAATAAATTTATAGGTTTTCCAAAGTTTATTTGCGTTTCATTACGTTTTACTTATATTTTGGTAATAAGCTTTTGGGGCCAAAAAATTCACTTAGCTTCAGGCCCCACAAATGATTAATCCGCGTCTGATGTAAGAGTCAACCGTTGCCCATTCATTTTATTAAACTTCAAATATTATCAATATTCATTTAAGTAAACTTCAAGTAATATCAATAGTAAAGAATTCAGTTTATTATACTTCAAATATTATCAATAGTGAAAAAAGAGCAAGTAAAAACGAACAGCATGGTTTTGTAAAAGGTAAAAGTTGCAGTACAAACCTATTGGAAACAATGCTTCTGCATGCTTCTGGAAACTTCTGGAAACTTCTGGATACGTCCTTTAATTATTAAAAAACTTCCGTGACGTTGACACGGAGCAGACTTAAGATAATGCAACAAACCAAAAGAGTTGCACTTGTTTTGTCCGCTGCAAAATTTCACTTGTCAACGAAATTCTGCCTGTGTGCAGTCACCTGTCAGCTGATTGCTCATGTCATGGCATACTATGATTCCAGACTCCTGAACTGTTTGCTGTGGTAGTATAGTTTGTTTCGTTTTTAAGACATAAAATTAGGAACACTTTTTAGCATTGTTCGATGTTGGTTGCAAATGTTTTGTCCAATACTGTATATATATATATATATATATATATATAGTTCTATAGTTTGTTGCATTTGGGAAGCACGGAAGGAAAAAAGTGATTCTTATGCCAACACATACATCACTTTTAATTGCTTTTTACTTTCGTCCAACATTTGCGTGTTGGACAAAAGTCAAAACCATTAATTTAATTACAAATTAATTGTTTTTTTAAAAAAACCACAAAAATGCAAATTTAACTGACCAGAATGTTTTTAAAACATTCTGAATGTTTTTAACAATATAAACAATGTTTTTATTTTTATTTTTTTTAATAAAATGTTTTTATTTTTAATTTTTTTAATAAAATGTTTTTATTTTTATTTTTTTTACTGTAAATCATGCGCGGAGTGTTGCTACATCAACTATCTTATAGCCTGACTGACAAATAGCCTGACAAATAGCCTGACTCGCAAGGGAGTGCTGCTATATCGACTGACAAATAGCCTGACTCGCAACGAAGTGCTGCTACATCTACTATCTTTTAGCCTGACCCGCAAGGAAGTGCTGCTACATCGACTGAAGGTTTGGTTGGGGCAGGCAGTCTATCAATTAATGAAAAAAAAAATTCCGGTCTTGCATTTTAATTTTTACTTTTTGTCAACAAAATATGGAAAAAACCTTCGGACAACATATAAGAGTTCTATATATATATATATATATATATATATATATATATATATATATATATATATATATATATATATATATATATATATATATATATATATATATATATATATATATATATATATATATATATATATATATATATATATATGTATATATATATATATATATATGTATGTATATATATATATATGTATGTATATATATATATATATATATATATATGTATGTATATATATATATATATATGTATGTATATATATATATATATGTATGTATATATATATATATATATATATATATATATATATATATATATATATATATATATATATATATATATATATATATATATATATATATATATATATATATATATATACACACACACACACACACAAAGAGAGAGATATTGTCTGAATACTCATTTTAGGCAGACATCTAAAATACTTATCTAAGGCAGACGTTAAATGCATCCAGTTATTGTCTTTTTGAAGGTCTCCAAGGCAAAGAGTTAAAGAGTAAACAGTATCTTTTGACCAGCTTTGCACCTCTTCTTCATCTATTAGGCTGGCATAGATGTAATTACATTGTTTCCAGTTTAGGATGTTGAATGCTGGATCTTCTTGACTCAATTCACAGATTTTGCTTATGTTTTTATGACGTTTGACTTGCTTCAAAACACTACAGCACTTTTTACTCTTGACTTGTTTTGCTGCTGTTATTGTTACATGTTAAAATTGTAATTGACAGCAAAATTAACCAAATTTATTAACAAAAACTGTTTTTAAAATTTTAAAATAATTTAATGTTATACTTGCTCCCTTTTATTTATATTTATTTTATTTTATTATAGTTTTTTTTTTTTTTCTTAGACTGACAGGTCCAACCTGCATTGAGGACTTAGTCTGAATATCCAAAATAAACAAATAGCGCATTTCATTCAATTGTTCACTGTTTCTGTTTTCAACTCATAACTTTTTACTGGAAATAGCAAGTTTAATTTTAAAAAAAGATTCTTGATTAGCATAAAAGTCATACAAGGATGCATTTTATGCTCAATGCTAGCAAATTTACCTTCCAAGAGTTTTATGCCCATTTTTTATTAAAAAAATAGAAATTATTTTCTGACTGAAAGTTTGACCATTCATAGAAACTATTTATTTTGTATTAGAATTTTATATAATCTTATTAAAAAAAAACTCTCCACAACATGATCGAAAAATATTTGCAAAATAAGCAAAAGAATAAACATTGTCATATTTCATTCTCTGTTTCATTCTATTCTCTGTTTCATTCTATTCTCTGTTTCATTCTATTCTCTGTTTCATTCTATTCTCTGTTTCATTCTATTCTCTGTTTCATTCTATTCTCTGTTTCATTCTATTCTCTGTTTCATTCTATTCTCTGTTTCATTCTATTCTCTGTTTCATTCTATTCTCTGTTTCATTCTATTCTCTGTTTCATTGTACCTGCTTTTACTCAACTTTTTTGTTTTTAATTTATAAAGATTAATTAAAATTAAATATATTAATAACATTGTCAATAAAATTTTTTTTATTATTAATGATCAAAAGTTATTTTGATTGTTTTAAATTTTAGTTTTCATTTTTAGATGCTTTGTTTTAGGTTATAGTTCAATATAACCAACTCGATCTTGTTATGCATGTGGTATTTCAGCGTTTGCTTTTGGTAAAGTGGCAGTTGTTTGCTAAACGTGGCTCCACATACACACTTCTTATTAACTTGTACTTTACATTGATCTGGACATTTTTAGGTATTTTTATACCCCGTGATCGAAATTATTATTCTCCGCTGAGTAAAAATTGGTGGAGATTAGTTTTAGAAATCAATGGGGTGATGCTTACTGGTTATTTTATTTTTATGGTAGGTATTCTAAAAATAATTTAAATAAAAAACAAATACATTATAAAACAAATAAAAAACAAATACATTATAAGATATATTATAAAAAAGTACAATTATTGTTTAATTACAATAATTGTATAATTACAATAATTGTATAATTACATTAATTGTAATTACAATAATTATAAAATTATAAATATACTATAAGAAATAAATTTTAAGAAATTAATTTTTGCAAATATGCTTTGTTAGGATTTATGGGTTTTCTGGTATTTGTGTGAATAACAATAAATTAGGAAAAAAAAATATTTGTTCCTTTTTTTTAAGGAATTGTCTCAGCTTAGAAAAATTGAAAATGCTCATAATATGTGGCGTCAATGGCGCACAAAGCATGTTGAAAAAGATCTGCGTTACTGTCACCCTAGATGGCCTGAAGAACGCAAATACTTGGAGTCTGAACTTGCTCAAATACGCACATTTCAAAGGACCTACTTTAGAGAGCCATGGAATATTTTTGAATGGATTGCATATTTTGTTGTCTTAACATTGGTTTTAACTCGGATAATGGCTGTGGCTTTAAATGATCAAACAGCAAGTGAGGTTCATCCACGTGTATATTCACTTGGTTTAATTGTTATATGGCTAAGATTTATGAGGTCATGTCGTGCTTATAGAAGTCTTGGGCCGTTTATTGCAATATTAGGTTTGTAAAAAAATTATGTTATTAAAATCAGTATCGCTAAAAAAAATGGTTTAAAAATTAATTTTTATTTTTATTAAATTTTTTTTCTAATATTAGTGTTTTATTATTATTAAAATAGTTAACAGATTTTTCTGTTTCATATTTTCTTTTGTTCTCATATTTTGCATTATTGGTAAATGCAACTTGAAGACTTTTTTTGCTACAAATTCACCACAAATAGTGATCAATGTTCTAAAAGAACAGAGCAATAATAAATTAGTAAAAACACTCTTCTAAAGTTTTATAGTAAAAAATTTCTTCTACAGTTTCTTAGACTGTGAAAGAAGGTAAAACAGACTATAAAAGGAATTTAAATAAAAAATAAGTTAAATAAATTAAATAAGTTAAAAAATAGTTATATATATATATATATATATATATATATATATATATATATATATATACATACATATATATATATACAAAGTTCTTCAAGTTTTATTCATCACAAAGTTCATTATTTGTACACGAAAATTAATAAATTAATCAAAAGTATTAAAAAAAGTTGATTTCCTTCTGGACAAAACAAGTGCAACTCGACAAAATGTTGACCAAGCTGTATTTTGCTATCAATATTTCGTGGCGAATTCTTTGTTGTTGATCACAGCCTTGCATCTTCGAGGCATAGATTCGATCAGGTGATCAATGAAACTTTGTGGAATCGCTGCCCAGGCCTTTTGGATTTGTTCAAACAGTTGATCCTTATTACGAACACCTTCACAAATAATTCTGCAGTTGACGATCTCCCACAGGTTATCGCAAGGGTTAAGATCCGGAGATTGAGGCGGCCAATTCATCACCGAAAGATGGTTGTCTTGAAACCACTGCTTTACTACTTTTGCAGTGTGTTTCGCATCGTTGTCTTGCTGAAAAACCCATTTTATTGACATATTCCATTCAGCATGAGGTAACATAACATCTTTCAGAATATTTTTACATGAAACGGTCCATTATTCCAACATTTCGATGTATTGGACCTAGACTGTTAGCAGAAATACCCTCCCAGGACCATTATATTGCCTCCACCATGCTTCATGGTCATATGGCAGTAACTTAAACCAAGGCGTCCGGCCGGTCGACGTACATGGCAAATGCCATTGCTCCCAATGATGTTGAACTTCAATTCATTACTGAACAGGACAGTTTGCCATTTCTGCACATTTCAGTCAATATGAGATGTAGCAAACAGAAGTCTTTTCTTCTGGTTTTTTTAGTGAAATCAGCAGTTTCTTTGCAGGGCGTCGAGAAAACAATCCGGCTTCAACAGCACGTCGTCTTATTGTTCGGTCCGATACAGGCAGCTCTTATTGCTTTTGTATCTTGACTGATGATATCAAGGGATCCTTCTTGACGGATCTGATGATCATAGAATCCTCTCTAGAAGTGGTGGAACGCGGTCTTCCACCTTTTTTATCTGCTGCCAACTTCCCATAGAACGATATTTGGAACATAGTCTTGATATGGTCCATTTTTTCACGCGATATTTATCACGAATACTTTTTTGTGACATTCCACTTACGTAATCGCCAATAATTTTATTTCTTAGTTCCAATCCAAGACTATTGGGAGCCATTTTTGCACTTGAAATCATAAAAATAATAAAAATAAATAATCACGCTTTTCAAGGCTTACCGTGTTACATTTACCTTGTGATGATACAATAATGCTCTGTGGAACACAACGTCTTGGTTGGATGTGGACTGTATTGATGTAATGAAACACTTGTTGTATTTCACTTCTTGTAATGATGTTCTTCGATAAAACACTTTGATAAAACTCACTTCGATAAACTGTCTTGATAATACTGACTGATTGACTTCCATATACTGACTGATTTACATGTCCATTTACATGTCTCTTATATAGTAAAATGAACATGTGTGAACCTGTTCTGGTAGATTCTAGATGCTTCTTTTTGATGCTTCTGGAAGCTTCTGGATGCGTCTGGATGCTTCTGAATGTTTCTGGATATTTCTGGATGCTACTGGATGCTTCCAGATGCTTCTTCTGGAAACTTCTGGAAGCTTCTGCATGCTTCTGGAAACTTCTGGATACTTCCTTTAATTATTAAAAAACTTCCGTTACGTTGACACGGAGCAGACTTAAGAAAATGAAACAAACCAAAAAAGTTGCACTTGTTTTGTCCGCTGCAAAATTTCACTTGTCAACGAAATTCTGCCTGTGTGCAGTCACCTGTCAGCTGATTGCTCATGTCATGGCATGCTATGACTCCAGACTCCTGAACTGTTTGCTGTGGTAGTATAGTTCGTTTCAATTTTAAGACATAAAATTAGGAACACTTTTTAGCATTGTTCGATGTTGGTTGCAAATGTTTTGTCCAATACTGTATATATATATATATATATATATATATATATATATATATATATATATATATATATATATATATATATATATATATATATATATATATATATATATATATATATATATATATATATATATATATATATATATATATATATATATATATATATATATATATATATATATATATATACACACACAAAGAGAGAGAGATATTGTCTGGATACTCATTTTAGGCAGACATCTAAAATACTTATCTAAGGCAGACGTTAAATGCATCAAGTTATTGTCTTTTAGAAGGTCTCCAAGGCAAAGAGTTAAAGAGTAAACAGTATCTTTTGACCAGCCTTGCACCTCTTCTTCATCTATTAGGCTGGCGCAGATGTAATTACATTGTTTCCAGTTTAGGATGTTGAATGCTGGATCTTCTTGACTCAATTCACAGATTTTGCTTGTGTTTTTATGACTAGACAACTCATTCTATTATCTCCTAATAAGGGTACAGCTTTAAAACTCAGTTTTATGGTTCTGAGGCCGGCTGGTAGTCAGATTTCCTAAATGCTGTGGTAGCTCTCAGAGAGGTTGATTCCATCAACAGCTGTAAAATATCAGAGTACTAACAGTGCTATATTGCGCATGTATGGTGTCCCTGCTGGTACTTTTGGTATTCATTGTCAAAGCCACATTTGGAGCCCTTTGTTACAGCTTAGGGTTTATTAGTAGTAATGAGGCAATAGCTTGGACTATTATATAGTGTACTGAGTACTATCTATGCTTCGAGTCAAGTTCTTTAACAAATTGAAAAATGACTAAAGTACCAAAAACTATAAAACCCAAAAAACCATCATCACTACCAAGTTTTCTAAACCTATCATTCCCTAATAATTGTTATCTTCGAAGTAACTTTTCTTCTGTTGAGTTTTATCTCTTGCAAAGTTCACAAAATCTATTTGCTCTTGTGAGACTAATTTGAGTTCAGTTGTCTCATTTTTTTATCTTAGCGTTGATGGTTATCTTCCTTTAATTTATAAAGACTCCAATAATCACATGCTCGACCTTGGCATAACATTCCTAAGAACTCACCCATTTTTTGGGAAACTAGGTTTGAATCCACTGACTATTCTTTTATGTGCTTTCGTTTAGCACCACTTCACTCTATTGCCTTTCTCTTTGTTTTATAACGCTCTCCTTCATCTCAAGACTGCACTCTTTTCAATTTTATTTTTGATCAAATTGACCAAGCCTTTTCTCCTTATCCTTCAGCCAGTATTGTTGTTATTGGTGACTTTAATGCTCATCATACTGAATGACTTGGCTCTAATGTCAGTGACTCTGCTGGCATTAAGGCCCATAAATTTTACCTTTCTCAATCTCTAACACAAATAGTCAACTTTCCAACTCACTTTCCAGACAATCCAAATCATTTACCTTATGTCATGTTTCTGATCTTAGTCAGTCTCCACATTTACCCTTAGGTGTTTCTGATCACGGTTTAATCTCTCTAAAACTATTATTTCATTCTTCTTTGTCATCAGAATCCCTTTATCATTGTACTTCTTACAACAACCTTAAAGATGACTGGGACTCTTTCTGTGATTTTCTTTGTGATGGCCCTTAGGTAGAAATCTTTTGTCTTCTTTCTGACAAATATGCTTTATATGTTACTTCTTGGATTCAGGCTGGCATGGAATCTTTTATTCCCTCTAGAAGATTCCAAGTCAAGCCTCACTCTTCTTTATAGTCTTCCTCTAATTGTGCTGCTGCAATATCAAATTGTAACCATTACTTTCATATCTATCACCAAAACAATTTTCCAGAAAACAGGCGTCTGTTAACTATTGCTAGAAACGATTGTTAAAAAGTTTTGTTACGCCAAAGCCTGCTATTCTTAGGTCACGAAATCTCGGATTTCATCTCAAAAATTAGGTTTTCGTGACTTCAGGCGAATCTTTGGCAGTGTTTATAATTAGGGCAAATCTGTTATTCCACCTCTCTTGTATGGTTCAGATTTTTTCACTTCACACAAAATCAAATCTGAATTTTTTGCTAAGATCTTCTCGTCAGTATCATTTCCTGATTTCCTTAGTCGTGTTCAACCTGACATAACCAACAAATAGGTTAGTCCAATGCTTGACCTTCATATCACTCTAACTTCTAAAGTGTTTTCCTGCTTAGATTCTTCTACATCTTGTCTTTTTGAGTCTATAATTAACACCTAATCTTGTATCTTGTAATCATCTTTTATCTAACTACTTTCTGATCATCAATATGGATCTTCTCATTCTACTGCTGATATATTAACGGTAAAAACTGATAGGTTTTATTGTGCATTACATAGATGCGGGGAGGC
Organism: Hydra vulgaris; assembly: GCF_038396675.1. NCBI lineage: Eukaryota > Metazoa > Cnidaria > Hydrozoa > Anthoathecata > Hydridae > Hydra > Hydra vulgaris. Next base: position 8,382,718 of record NC_088929.1, read on the forward strand.
TAGGGCTATTGCTCTCGACATTTCTAAAGCCTTGGATAAAGTTTGACATGCTGGTCTTCTCCATAAGGTCTCTTCTTACAGTGTATCAGGTAACAAGATTATTGAATCTTTTCTTACCAATATAGTATAAAAGTTGTTCTTGATTGACAGCACTTTTCTTCATATCCTGTAACTTCAGGGGCTCCTTAAGGTTCTATCCTTGGCCTTATACTTATTTTAATTTTTATTATCGATCTCCCAGAAATTCTCACATCTCACAAGGTGGCATTATTTGCTGATGATACTACCATTTAATCTTGAAAAGAAGCCAACACTCTCTGATTGCTTGGAGCGAGTATTTGAGCTTATAAAGGTATACAATTTCAGCTAATCGTTATCGCAATAATCTAGATCTTCCTTTATGACAGTAGTGTACTTGATGAGTCATCTACCCTTAATTTTCTAGGATTAAATCTTACTTCCTATCGTTCGAAACGTATCGAAACGATATATCAAATCCATTGCAAAATTAGCATTTTCTAAGGTGCATCTCTTTATTGTTCTTGCCACTTTCTTACTCCGCATTCTATTCTTTATCTCTATAAATCTAAAATCTGTCCTTTTTCGAATTTTGTTGCCATATTTAAAGCAAATCTTTAAATGATGCCCTTTCTCTTTTAGACACAGTGCAAAAATGTATTGTAAACATAGTTGGATCTGCTCTTGCAGCCAACTTCCAACCATTATCACATCGTCATAATGTTGCTTCTCTTTCTCTTTTTTATAAATACTATAATGGGCACTGCTCTAAAGAGCTAGCGTCTCTTGTGCCAAAATTCTTTCTTATGTTATTCGTTCTTCAATTAAGTCTCATTCTTTTACTGTGACTGTTATTAAGTGCTCTAAAAATTCTTATTCATCTAATTTTTTCCTCAAACATCAGTTCTTTGGAATTCGCTTCCTTCATCTCGTTTTTCTAATTCATATAATTTGCAATCTTTTAAGTTGGCTGTTAATCGTTATCTTGGTCTATAAACTTCATTTTTTCTCTTCCAGTAAATTCCAACTCTAATAGTGGTTGCTTACAGTCTTGTTGGAAGTAAAGATGCTCAAAAAAACAAAAAAAAGAACATATACATATATATAAATATATATATATATATATATATATATATATATATATATATATATATATATATATATGTATATATATATGCACACACACGTGGCTAGTAGGTGTAAGGCCCAAGTTAGTAGAAAATTATGTATCAAAATTTTTCCATTTTACACAGTGTTTTATCAATAAAGACTCATCAGAAATGAATGATCAAATTCAATTTATACCAAAAATTAAAAAGGAGATTTAATTTCTATTCTTCTGATCAATTTTTTGTTATTTATATAAAAGTTTTTTTTTTTGTAAATAAAATCATTCTATTTATTTCTAGGTTCTGTGATTGCAGATACAATGAAGTTTGCTTTCTTGTTTTTTGAGTTCTTTATTCCTTATGTAGTCGGGTTTTGGATTTTATTTGGTGGTAAAATTAATGCTAAAACTATGGGGGATGGTAGTGCTGTTAACTGGGAGCACTTTAATGATCTCATGTTTTCTGTCTGGAGTGTAAGATTTTCTTAGGTTTTATTAAACCATCAATAAAATAAATCATCAATAGTTTTAGTAATTTATTTTATTTTACTATATTTTTTTTACTAATTTTAAATACAAATTTTTTTTATATAATAAATTTTTCTTTTTGGATTTGCAGTGTTTTTTTTTAACTTATTTTGAATCTTATTTTACAGATGACACTAATGGGAGATTTTGATTGGAATGGATTAGTTGCTGTTGATCGTCTTATGGCCCAGATTTTATGTGGCACTTACTTTGCTCTTGCTGGTGTTGTATGTATGAACCTTTATATTGCACTTCTTTCTGACACCTTTGCTCGAGTATATGCCCAAGCACAAGCTAATGCAGTGATGCAACAAGCCCAAACTGTTATCTTATTAGAAAACAAATTAGATCGAAAAAGAAAATTAGAGTTTGGTCATTTCATGCAAAAAGAATGCTCACCTGAGGTTGTTTTTCTATCACTTTTTTTAATGTTCATAGTGTTACATGTTTGCTAGAGTTTTTCTAAACAAAACTGCTGTGAGTGAGAGATTCTATCGTGAATTAGATAGAGGCGGCGAGGCAAAGGCTATTGCTCTTGACATATCTAAAATCAACAATTCAATAAAGCTTATGTATATATATATATGTGTGTGTGTGTGTGTGTGTGTGTGTGTGTGTGTGTGTGTGTGTGTGTGTGTGTGTGTGTGTGTGTGTGTGTGTGTGTGTGTGTGTGTGTGTGGTGTGTGTGTGTGTGTGTCATAAAAGAAACATTGTTTGAAAATGTCTGATGTTACCGTCTAAATGTGTTCTATTAAAAAATTAATACTAAATTTAAAAAATTTTTAAATAAAAAATTTTTTCAGGGTTGCTCAAGACCCTTGAACATCAGACGAGTCCCTAATATTTTTTCAAAAAAATTGTTCTAAAAGCCTATCATGTTGGATCTCAAAAGAAGTGAAATTGTATAAAAATTTTAAAAATATGAAACAAAATTTATGGAAGCACAAATTCAAAAAGTTTATTTAAAAAAATTATGAAAATGTGTACTTTTTTACTTTTTGTTAAAAAACGATAGTTTTTAAGCCATAAATTTCTAACTAGTAATCTTTATATAAATTATTTTTATTATTAAAATTTTTATAAAATTACTTTTCTATTGAGACCCAACATGATATGCTTTTAAAGAAATTTTTTTTAATATTAGGGACCCGTCTGATGTTTAAGGGCCTTTAGCGACCCCTAAAAATTTTTTTTATTTAAAAACTTTTTAAACTTAGTATTAATTTATTACATAGTACACATTTAGGGGGCATCATATATATATATATATATATATATATATATATATATATATATATATATATATATATATATATATATATATATATATATATATATATATATATATATATATATATATATATATATGTATATATATATATATTTATTTATATATATATATATACATATATATATATATATATATATATATATATATATATATATATATATATATATATATATATATATATATATGTATATGTATATGTATATGTATATTTATATATATAAATGTATATATATAAATATATATATATATATATATATATATATATATATATATATATATATATATATATATATATATATATATATATATATATATATATACTTACCTCTGAATTTACTTTACTGATCATTTAAAACTATGATCAGTAGAGTAAAAATTAAATTATTTCCTGTAATTTAATTTTTGGTATAAATTGAAATGTATATATTTTGATATATATATTATATATATATATTTATATATACATATAAATATATTTATTTATATAATAATATTTATAGGAAGTTTACTCACGAGATGAAGGAAATATGCCAGATGATCATGACAATGATTTGTTTGAAAAAGTTACAAGACAAATCACAAATCGTATCAATGTATTAGAAGATTCAATAAAACAAGGTGGTGATAAAAACAGTTCTACTACCGGAGTTTCGCGAGGTTCTCATCCAAGAGGTGATAATGGTGACTCTGGTCTTGATGGTATCATGCATATAATGAATTTTCAGAACAGTCAAATTTCAGATCTGAAAAAAGATTTAGAAGAATTAAAAAGAGTTTTAATACATAATAAAACAAAAATGGCATTTAAAGACCAACCTGCACCCTTAGAGCAATCTTTATACAAGGCTCCAAATCTTACATCTCAAAAGACAATAGAACCGGCTAAAATATTTACACCATCGCAACAAGGAGTTCTTGGTTATCCATCATCTTCTGGTGTTAGCTATTATCCTCCTCCATTATATTCAAACGCATTCGGTGAACAACAAAAACCTTTAAAAGAACCTACTCATCAAATTTTTTCAGGTGCTTTATCAAACCAACAAAATCCAGGATATATTACAGATCCTGAACATATGGGTGGTATGGGTCGTGGAAAACGAAGACGTCGTGGTAAGCGAGGTGGGAATGGTAATGGGTACGACAGCGATCAAAACAGTGTTTTTTCTGAGCAAATTCCATTAGAGAATTTTAGGCGTCCTCCGAGTCCCAAATCTGTAGCATCGTTACCTACTGGTAAACGCAAGAAGGGTAAAAAGTTAACTAAACCTCTTACTGGTAGTTGGGAAGATATACGCACAGATTTACATGTGTAAAACTATTTGTACAACGCATCTGTAAATGGTTGTTGTACTATCCCAAGGAACACATGGCGTTTTTTCGACGAATTTAAGTAAAAAAAAAATTGAACACACGTCACGTGAGATGCTTTGGTATATTGCTGGGATATAAAGTTGGTTTTATATGGAACTCAGATCCCTTATTTTAGAAATCAACTTTTACACATTTTACTTCCCAATTTCCTAATTTATTTTTATAATTCAATTAATCCAATAAATCAGAAAACATGTCATAAGCCGAATAAGTGAGAAAAGTTCATATTAAAATCAGCGTTTATCTTTTAAAAAATATTTTTATTTTAAGTTTAAATGACTTTGTTTTTTACTTTACAAATTATCAAGATAGCAAAATGGAAGCCTATTATTTTTTGGAGTATTTTTTTTAGATATTTTGTCAGGTTTTTTTATTTTTTGCAGTAAAAAAAGAAAAAGAAAATTTGTTAAGGTTTGTTATAAAATAAATAATAATACTTAAAAATTATTAGAACTTTTTCTTTCAGGTAAAACCTAAAGAGTGTACATACATTCTCAAGTGGAGTGTACAAACATTTTTTTTGCACTCCTGTAGTTCAATATAAAATTGTATAAATTAACAGTGAAACATGAAAGATTGTAATTGTGGCGACATCTTAAGAGTCGTGACAACCACTTTAATATGGTGAAACAGTTACTACTAGAGCTATGTTAAAAAAAATAAATTATATGACATCATTAGGCCTGCGAGAGGTTGAAATTTGTGTTTTCTTGATGACGAAGTAGTTTATTAGTTTTTAAAGTTCATAAGTTTTAAAGTATGATATTCGATGTGTCTATCGGCAAGTAACATTTTTTTATAAACTGCAATTCATGGGCTCTTTGCTTCATTAAACAAAATCAGTAAAAAAGCAAGTTGATTTTAAAAATAAAGTTGTTTTCTATTAGCAAGTATGGGGTAACTTGATTAAGTATTTGTGGGGGGCCCTATAACTATAGAATGGTACTTCATCGTGTCATAAACAATACAAAAAATCATTCCTTTTAATGTTTACATTCAATTTTTAAAAAATTAAAGTAAATATAATACAAGGAGGTCCCATTTCGGTACAAAGTCATTATTAATTGACGCTCAGGAATGACATTTAAAACGATATATTATCTGATCTTCTGAAATGTGATTTCGACCGTTGGATGCATTATTTGGGTTTAATTTTATATTAATTAATATTAATTTGTTAATCTTTCAAGTATTCTGTATTTTATTTACATTTTTTATTTACTTTTTTAATGATGCTCATGTGTATCAAGGTACCCCATGGGTGTGGGCTTAAAAACAAATCTCTAATTTTACTTCAAATTGTCGCACAAGTTTAACCTGTTATATTTTAGTAATTATTAAATTTAATTTTGTAGAAATAAATTTATTCAACGAATTAAAACAATCGCCAAGAAAGACGTATTTAAAAAATTGCTAAGAAACCAAAACCAAAAGTGTGTCATGGCGCCCCACTCTTCCTTATTAATTAAATAACTTCTTTAGCAATAAATTAGTGTTTGTAGCATTAAATTAAATATTTAATGCTGCAATGCGTATTAACTATTATTGTTGTTTGATAATTATTATATAATTATTTTCATTTAATAATTGTACTATTATTGAATACTTTTTCATCAATGATACATTGGCTATATGATTGATTCATAAAGCTGTAGACGCAAGAGTCTACATTTTTCAATTAAAATTCAAATCAATTTATAAATAGTCAATTCTAATAAAATTCAAGTCAATTTAAAAAATCAATTCCAAATTATGTTTAATGAACCGTTGCCTCTATAAGAAATAACCGCAATGCATTTTGGTCTTTATATTAACCGAAAATAAACAAACGTTATTATGTAAGGAATAAACAGTTGTTAGCTATGAAACCAATTTGAAACATGATTTAAATGTTATTAAAATTGAAGCAAGTTTTTTTTAAATAATTTTGACCGTTTCTCAATTAGTATTTCGAAAAAAAGCTAATCTAGTTAAGATAGATGCTGAAGAAGATGTACAGCAGCAAACAAGTTTAAGATTTAGATATCTTTACTTGCCACCTGATTTAAGTCAAGTAAAAGTGCACAAATAATTAATCGTGGACAATATTTCTACGAGTTTTGGAGCCAGAGGTGCTTTAAAACATTAAACCATTGGGTATTTAATATTTAAAAAGAATTTTGTTAAATAAGTTGTTAAGTCAATGTTGAAATAAATTATTTTCTTCTTAGAGCTAATGTTGCAACTTCAATGGAAAAAAATCAGCACCTTATTTATATACGCATTGTCAAAAAGAAGGAGATGTTTTATATGCTTAATGTAATTGTAATACTGATATGGAAGGATGCTGCAAACATATTGCTGCTTTATTATTTCAATTAAATTACCAAGTAATTAAATTCATTCTCCATTTTATATTCCATTTGATAAAACATGCACAGAAGTTTTGCATTAATGGAATGTTCTTGCTGCTAACAAAAATTTAGAGACAATTAAACTTTTTATTGTTTCTTATGAGAAGAGTGATTTTAAAAAAGATTGAAGAAAATCATAAAAGAACCTTAATGTATCAAATTAATGTGACTTGAAACAAAGTATCCTTATTAAAAAAAAAGATTTAGTTATAGCTGAAGCTTGCTAAAATCAAAAAAAAATTTTTTGATGTTTTTTTAATAAAACAATGGTTTAACGAAATTATTTATATTTATCATTCAAAGAATCGTTGTCAAGGTGTTGAGCCATTATTAGAGATTTTATATTTTACATAAAATCTCTAATAATCGTAGGTATAGTGATAGTTAAAATAGTGATTCTTTTCCTGTATTTCATATTTATAATTGGAAAAAGGTTGCAGACTGTATTCAAAAAAATAGTTGAGTGCAATCTAAGATTACCATTGTTAATTTATATTTTACCTTAAAACATTTTTGCATTGTTTTTCTTGCAATTAGTTGTTTTTGCCCGAATTGTTAGCATACGCATTTAAGAATGCAAATATAAGTCACTACAATTCTACTAACATGACTAGAGAAAGCGTAAGGCCATTTCTACAAAAATGTTTAGTCAAAATCTTGCAAATACTAAAAATAATTCAGACTCAGAACCGATTATACAAAATTATACAAGGAAGAGATTGGTCTTCCTACTTCATTGTAGTTTAAGTCCGTTGTTTTTTTAACTTAGCTTTCAATATTTAAGTTTGCTTGCAGCAGATTCTAAATATTTTAGTAAAGCATTAAAAAGGTCGTATGGTTTGATGCCAGTAAAAAATTTAAAGTGCACTTGATTATGTTAACTGTAAACTTTGATTGGGTCTTTTTAAGTTCATTATAATTTTTTTTATTTCTTTTTCTTTCTTAACTTGTAAACTGCTTAATTTTTTTTTTAAAGCAATAATTTAACCCAATGAGAAATAGAAAGGTCGAAGTTATTTCTACTAATTTTAGATTAAATTAGTAGAAATAACTTAAATAAGCCATTTCTTTTTTTTTTGAGGGATGAGAGATAATGATAAATTATTATTTTTGAGTGAGTGACACCGCGGTATTTTGATCTTATCGTTGACTCAACAGTAATATTTTTTAGATGAAATCAATTATCACAACTTTTATCAAAAGATATTTTGTAACTTGTAGTTATTTTATTTAAATCTTTTTAAAAGTTTAATTACTTGATTGCTTCTTTAAATATTTTTTAACGCTTATGTGTTTATTTTTATGGTGAATACAAACACAAACATGCATTGCCGGTTTTTTCTATAGAGGGAACGGTCCATTGGAATAGCCGCAGTCGAGTGTGCATCAACTGAGGGTTTATGTTTCAGCCACTTTTTTAATCAATAAAAAAAATATGAAACTTGAAAAAAAATGTTGGGTAACAAAACTGAACACCCTCTTATCCCTGTAACAAATCTTCACACAATCGCTGACTCTTTCCCCTAACGCGTAACTTGTAGACTAACTCTAAGCTAAACTATGCATAGTTAATTTGGCTAAAATTTTCGAATGTTGGCCTAAACTGACCAACTAATAACAGTCAACAGCAAGGCTAGAGCAGCCTTAGCGCATTGGTAAGTGTACTTGCCTCAGAAACTAGAGATCCATGGTTCAACGCCACTTCTAGGCCAATTTTATAACATTGGTAAGAAAGGAGGTGTGAACATCCTTTCAAATGCTCATCCGTTGTGCTCTGTGATAATACCGTATAGACTTCTTGGGGCACCTAAAAACAAAATAAACAAAAAAAATTATCAGCCGTATAATATACGGCTGTAAAATTTTTTTGTTTATTTTGTCTTACCTTTATTATTAATAATACCTTTACATTTTCTAACTCGCATTTAAAAGCGAAAGGCGCAGTGGAGTATACATACATCGACTGAATTAAAAAAAGGATAGATTGGTTTAAGTAAGATTGTGTACTTACAACGACTGGTCGTTTGGGCTTAGTGATTGAAAAGCCTACTTTCCTCTAACGCCCGTGTATCATATTATGTAACATATTATGTTACATGGGCATTTGAGGAAAGTAGGCTTTAAAATCACCAAGCCCAAACAATCAGTCGTTTTAAGTACACAATCTTATTTAAATCAATCTATCCTTTTTTAATTCTGTCGATGTATGTATACTCCGCTGCGCCTATCCCTTTTAAGTGCGAGTTAGAAAACGTAAAGGATATATATATATATATATATATATATATATATATATATATATATATATATATATATATATATATATATATATATACATATATATATACATATCTTTAAAAGTCATATCTTGTTATACGATATGTATATAGATAAATTGATTTTAATAAAAAAGGCAGCGTATAACTATTTTTTTAAATATATTTTAGATATTATAATATATTTACAATATTTCGTTGACCTATTGTGGTCAGCGTCATCAGGTAATGAAAAGAACGTTACAAAACAACATAAAATCAACCGTTTAAAAAAGAAGACATTAAAAAGCAGAAAATGTAAAAACCAACCAAATAATATACTAGTGACGTCAGTTAAATTTTTGTTAAAGTTGGTCCCCAAGTTTTTGTTTTCACACTATCCCCGTCATCTTTATTTAGAACAGTTTGCCCAATACCTATCTTGTGTCGAAATCTTGCTTTATATATCTCCAGGGATTCTCTAACTTTTCTTATCCTGTATTCTGGAATGACTGCCAAGGTTTTAGGATTCAGCAAATCAAAGGTACCACGGCATGTTCTAGAATGTTCCGTGGCTCCTGAACTCAACCAGTTTTGATTTTTAAAGGCTCTTTGGTGTTCCGCACTTTTTGAAATGGTTTTCTTTTTGGTCTCACCAATATATATACTTCCGCATGAGCATTTAAGCTCGTAAACACCCAGATTCGAGTTCGGTGGTAGTTTTGTTTTGTTGTTGCATAGTATGTTATTTAAATTGGGAGGTGAAGTAAATATAACTTTGATGTTTTGTTTTTTAAACTCTCTTCGGAGTTTAGGGCCAATAATAGGTATTGAAGGTAGTTTAACTAATATTAGATATATCTAAAAAGTTAAGTTGTTTTTTTCCGTTTTCAAGTTCAACAGTATATTTTATGGAGGGGTTTTGTTCATTTAAAGTTTTTAGGAACAGTTCTTGTTTTTCTTTCGAATCGAAGCAAGCATAGGTATCGTCTACATATCTTTTGTAAGGTATTGGTTAGAATGAATTAACAAAGGCTATATTAAGGGCTCTTTTTTTCATTTTTTGCAAAAATGCTTCAGCCATGACTACCATCAACGATAAACCAATTGGAGCTGAAATAGGTAAAATTTGGATTTTATCTTCATACAAAAAGTATCACTTGCTTAGTGAAAGTTCAATTAACTGGTGTATATCTGAAAGAGTTAGTTTAGTCCTAGTTTTTAAATCCTCTAAATCATCGTTCAATATGCTAATAATAACCGGTATTGCTTCATCGATCGGTACAGATGGATATAAATTTACTACATCAAATGAAACTTGAATTTCAATTGGGTCTATCTTCCATTCTTTAGCATTGTTGACAAAACTACTTGAATTAATTAGTCGAGTTGTATTTTTATTTAATGTTGGTTGAATGATTTTAACCAGATACTCTGATGTTCCATAAGGTGGTGTGTTAATAGAGGAAACAACAGGACGCATTGGGTAATTTTTTTCTGGTTTGTGAGCTTTAACCATTCCATAGATTCTAGGTGGAACGCAATCTGATGGATACATTTTAAAGTAAGTGGCGTTATCTAACTTACCCTGTTTTCATAATTTACATAAGAGTTTTTGAAATTTAGTGGTGAATGTAGGTGTTGGGTCGTAATCAATAACTTTACTATTTTTTATTTGTTCTTCTAATTTATATTTTGCTTCATTTTCGTTTAATAAAGCAAAACTTGCTCCTTTGTCAAATGGATCTTTAGGTCTGAATGCTTTTTTAGGTTTTTTAAAGAAAAGCGTTGTTGTTTTGTTAAATTATCTTTTAATTTTAGTTTATATTACATTTCACAGGTGGGTTTAGCTTTTCAAAAAAGTTAGTCAGAAAATGGTACTTGAATCAAAAAGTGTTTTGAAATGAAAATGAAAAGCAATATTCTGTGAAGAAATAAATAATTTTTCAAAATTACTTGCATGATTATTGTACACTAAGCATGTACACCAAAAGCACTGTTAAAAAAATAGTCAAAGTTTCAATGGCTGCATTTCTCAATCAATTACTATAAATTTTTATAACTGAGGCATTTTTTATTATTATTTTATTATTAAGAATGTGAAAAAACCAACTCTAAAACTATGAAAAAGATAAAATATATTTTCATATGTTACAATCATAAGCAAAACATAAAAATAACTCTTTTTTCTCACTTAACTAAAAAAAATTATCTGCGTTCAGATTCAGAATTATTTCAAAACGTGAAGTCTACAGAAAATACTAAAACAGTCCCAGCAGACTAAATCTAAGATATAAAATTAATTCCAAGTTGATTTAGTGATAATTTCTTTAAATACCTGAAATCTGAAAATAATTATTTTTTATTTTAAAAATTTTTAGTTGCTTTCAAAAACATAACTATTCAATTCAATTCGAACTTAAATTATAAGAACTTTGAGACAAGTTTTTATTTAAAAAATAAAAATATTAAACTTTCACTTCAATAATTTAGAGAACATAATATTTATTTATAATTTATAAATATCATAAATATTTACTAATTAATATATTTTATCATTTTCTAAAGCAATAAAAATATACTCAATTAATAATAAACACAATAACAACTAAAGTGGAATGGCAGTGAACTTCTCAGTAATGGCTTGTAAAAAAACAAAACACTTTTTACTTTAAATTTGTCTCCCATAAATAGGTGTAATTACTACAATATATATATATATATATATATATATATATATATATATATATATATATATATATATATATATATATATATATATATATATATATATATATATATATATATATATATATATATATATATATATATATATATATACATATATATATATATATATATATATATATATATATATATATATATATATATATATATTGTAGTAATTGTGTAAATATTTCTTGTTAAAGAGTGCTCAATACCAAAGTAGAGCAATATATAGTAAAAACTAAATATTTATAACACTCGATTTATTTAGAACATTACTCAGAGTTTCACGCAAATAGCGATCATGAGATGTTACAAATCTCAAAAAAACATAGTCAAAAAAATATATATTAAAAATACTGTGGAGTGTCTTCTTTGATGACATTAAAGTTATTCATCATATATTTGTTTTCATGGCGACACTTAGACGCAAGTTCGTTTCGCTTATTTAGTAAAGGCAATGGGGATGAAGTTAAATGATATTTTTCCATCATAGTACAAATGACATTTTAAAATGGTTCCATGACATCAATGACAAAAAAAACTGTGTTTTTGTTCAATATGATATTGTTGATTTTTACCCTTCCATTTCTAAACAGCTTCTCCACGATTCTTTGACTCACGCCAAAAATTTTACGTAAATTTCAGATAACACAACTGATATTATTTACCATTTTAGAAAATCCTTACTTTTTACAAGAAATAAAACGTGGGTTAAAAAATCAGGAGATTCCGATTTTGACGAGACAATAGGAAGCTTTGATGGAGCTGAGTTGTGTGAACTGGTAGGCCTTTTTATTTTATACACCATCAGCAAAAAATACAGATTAAGCACCAACGGTAACAATAAATTAACATGTAAAATATGTAATATTGTTTTTAAATATATTTTTTTCTTCCAAAATATAGCCCTAAAATGAAGATATTATATGTTATGTGTGTTTGTTAATAAAGAAGATCCTAATAAGTAAAAGTCTTTATAAATATTCCTCCAAAAATTAGAAATATAGCAAAACTATATAAATATGTTTCATTTTTTTACAGTTAAATATGGTTTATCATAAAAAAAGAAAAACTAATAGACCATCTAGAGGTAAAGTTAATAAAAATGAAATGCGAGCAGTTGTTAATGCAGTTCTTATTGGTGGTACAGTTTATCGTGTATCTAAAGAGAGGGGAATCAATTTAATGACCCTTAAGAGATATGTAAGGAAATGTCAATTAAATCCAAATACAGACTGCAAACCTAACTTCATTACCATGCAAATCTCTACCAACGAAGAAGAAACATCTTTATCAGACTATCTTTTAAGGGCTTCAAAAATTCGCTATGGATTGTCAACCAAAACAACTCTAAAACTTGCCTATGAATTTGCAATGACTCTTTCTAAGCGCATTCCTAAATCGTGGAAAAGTTTACAAATTGCTGGGAAACAGTGGCTTCATGGTTTTATGTTACGTAGGAATGAGTTATCTTTACGAAATCCAGAAGCTACCAGTATGGCACGAACAACTGCTTTTAATCGTTATACAGTCGGAGAGTTTTTCACCGAATTAAAATTTGTTCGTCTGCGACACAAGTTTCAGCCACAAAACATATACAATGTTGATGAGACAGGTCTCACAACTGTTCAAAAACCAGTTAAGGTAATTGCTGAAAAGGAGATAAACAAGTTTGATGGATAACTTCAGCAAAAAGGAGGACATTGGTAACAGTTTGTTGTGCAGTTAATGCAATAGAAAACTCAATCCCTCCATTTTTTATTTTTCCGAGAGTTCATTTTAAAGGAAGTATGATAAATGGTGGTCCACCTGGATGTGGGGTTGCAAACCCATCTGGTTGGATAAATGTTGTAACGTTTTTAGAGTGGATGAAACACTTTATTCAAAATGTGAAATTTTCACCAGCTAACCAGTGCTTTTACTTCTTGACAACCATGAGAGCCATGTTACAATTGTGTGTTTAGATTTTGCTAAATAAAATGGCATAACTGTGCTGTCTTTTCCACCACATTGTACAGTGGTGACACAAATTCATGATCACACGCATATTTTGATCTCTCTAATAGTGTACTTAGGCAATAATAACTAATTTTTGTAGCGATATTTGGAAACCTTACTAAATATCTAGTTACCGATGTGGCGCGTTATTAGCAACCAAATATCATTATTTTGTTATTATAATTACTGTAATTTTTGTTAATTACTGTTCTGTGTTGATTTGATCAGAAATTGTTGATATCAGTTTGGTAAGTTTAAGATTTTTCTAGCATTGTTTTAATAGATATTTACTTGAAATTAATGTATTATCACTCAACTACATATTGTACCGAAACGTGGAGCTAATATTGAGAATAAATTAATTAGATTTAATTATAGTTATAATTAGCATTGCTAATTAGGATTAATTAATCTTAATTAGTTATAACTAACAATTTTTTGGAACTTTTTAAGTTTTATTGTGTTTCTAAACATTTACTGTTTTTAAATAATAATTGAAATCATGTTTTCTTTCATTAAACAAACATTTCATTATTTTGTATGCCATGTATCAGAAGCTATCAACTGAGCAACGACTGCAGATCATTGTTATGATTAAACAAGGCATTTCTTACAGAGATACTGCTAAGCAAATGAAAATTGGACTGTCAGCTGTTACCAGAACAGCCAGAAAAGAGAAAGATACCGGTATAGTGGCAGACTTGGAGCGTGTTGGACGACCTCGTAAAACTACCGCAAAACAGGATAGGCTTTTGGTTCGGGCAAGTTTGTCCAACCGTTTCACCACGGCTTCAGATCTTGCAAGCTACATGGGGAAAAACGAAGTTTTTCCCCATGAAGTTCATCTGGCAGCAAGGACAGTTAGAAAACGCCTTGAGCAAGCTAGTTTGAATGGGAGAATTGCTGCGAAGAAGCCTTTATTGCGACCTGATAACATCGCGAAAAGAATAACATTCGCGAAGGTGCACAAAACCTGAACTGTCGCACAATGGAATAAAGTATTATGGAGTGATAAAAGTACCTTTACTGTTTTCTGTGGAGCTAAAAGAGCTTAAGTGAGGAGAAGAGTTGGTAACTGATTTAGTCCTCTGTGTGTAGCTCCCAAAGTAAAGCATAGAGGAGGCTCTCTTATGGTATGGGGTTGCATGTCAGGATCAGGTGTAACTCATTTATATCGTTGTACGGGCAAGATAAACCAGAATAAATATTTGGAAATAATAAAAACACAAATGAAACTATCAGCAAACAAACTATTTGGTAAAAAAAAAACATTTTTTTTTCAACAGGACAATGCTCCTTGCCACAAAGCTAAGAATGTAATGGAATATCTCAAACGTGCTCGTACTAATGCTATTGAATGGCCTCCACAAAGTCCTGACCTGAACCCCATTGAAAATTTGTGTGAGAAGCTCTTCAGAAAGGTACAGAAAACCTTACCCAGCAATCTGGAATATTTATGGCAACATTTGCAAGCTGCATGGCTAGCAATCCCTGCTGACACCATCCAAAAGGCACAGTCTATGCCAAGACGTGTACAGGCCGTGCTCGATGCGCATGGAGGACATACAAAATACTAGTCTTTTAGTCAGAATTTCTTATGTTTTATTAGTGGCGCTTATTACTGACAATGCAGAGTCATTTTTATTTCAATGAGTTGCTGTTTTATTTTATATTGTGCCAAATATGAATAAAATTCTCTTGTTTTTCAACTGTGGTCATGGCTTTGTGCTATCGCTGTAATCACAAGCTGCAGCCATTAGACTGGTCAGTTTATGGGCCACTGAAACGTTACTTCTATGCAGCCTCTGATGATTAGGTTTTATCTAATCCAAGACCGATGACCATATATGATATAGCTGCAGTTGTAAGGAAAGCTTATGCACAAACGTTTACTTTCTTTAACATTTCTGCAGGATTTGCTGTGGTAGGAATTGAACTCTTCAATCCTAATGTATCTTCTGATAATGAGGTTTGGCTTCATATGTAACAGACCGTCCAGAACCTATAACTGCTAACCCATTTCCAGGTGTTGTTGATCCAGTTTCTGCTGATGCTCATGCTCCAGCTTTTGTTCAATCATTGATGTCATGTCTGTCATCAGGTTCAACTTGTAGTGTATTTCCTATTCAGCCTATATCTGTCTCTGTAATTCAACTGTCCAGTGTTTCTATTAATATCTCTCATCAAGTAAGTTTAGAAGAAATTAGGCCATTTCCGAAAGCTGGGTCAAGGAAGTCCATTAAAGGACGTAAGCGTCAACGTACCCAAATACTCACAAACACTCGAAATGAACTAAATAGGCTTCAGGAAATGAAAAAAAGAAGTCTTAGTCAAAAAAGAAAAAACATAAAACGCAAAACAAGACCTTTATGACAAGGAAAAAAAAACTTGATCTTGAAAGTAATGAAAAAAAAAAAAAAAACGTTGAGCCTCAGTAAAAAATAACATTTTTTTAATTGGTTTTTTCTTCTTTTAAGAAAGATAAATTTGTAGTAAAATTAATAGAAACTTTATTGTTATTTATTATAGACATAGTTTTGAAAACTTTAAGGGAGCATACTGGTATGCACCCATGATCCCAATTGAGCGTTCTTAGTTTTTATAATTTTATTTCTATTTAAAATATTTTGGTAAAAAAATGATTATTGAATTATAATAAGGTATAAAACTTGCTATTTGTACTGTTAGTTTAGAGATCGAAATGAAAGCATATATTCAGTAAATTGGCCTGATAGATTTTTAGGATCATGGGTGGATACTCTCCCCTACTTAACTGTTTATTGTAGATGAGAGGAGGGGGGGGGGCAAAGACGGCATGGCGGGTTGTTGGCGCGTTTTGACCAGAAATTAAAAAAAAAAAAAAATTTAAACATGTTTTTTTCTATTTTTATAATGTATCAACACAAATATTTTTTTAAAAATATACCGGTTATGTACGATACTTTTGATTTTCTAAACACAGTTTTTAAAAAAAATTATAGTTTGTCGTTTAAAAACAGTTACAACAACCATATATATTTTCCAATAGTTTACATAAGCAATGGCAGCACTTCTGGAAGATCATGAGAATCATACCATGAAGCCTTTTTTAATATATAGTCAATTTTTAATAATAAAACTGCAGTGAAATCACTCACTTTTAATTTATAAAATTTGAATAAACGAAAATTAAAAAAAAGACAAATTGTTAAAACAAAACAATATACGAAAAGCAAAATATAAAGTGTTCTTTAAAACAAACAACAAACAAAAAATTGTACAAGAAATGTAAAAAGAACTCTTCTATTCTCACTAAACTATTTAATAAGTGGTTGATTGAATCTGGTGTTCTTACCTGCTGCAAAATGGTATACGTGGCTTCAATATTTAAAAACTCTAGAGAACATTCTAACCTCTACAACTATCGTCCCATCAGTTTTCTCTCTATAATTATCAAGATCTTTGAGTCTTTAATCAAATAATTTCTAAAAACCATATTTAATCTAATAAATTACTCTCTGATAATCAATACGTTTTCTTATCTTCTCGTTCTATGGCTGTACGGCTCTACAGCTGTTTCTAACTGCTGTGAGTGAGAGATTCTATTGTGCATTAGGTGGAGGCGGCAAGGACCTATGAAAATGAGCTTATGAAATAATTTTTTCCGAACCGCTTCATTGAAATCATCCTTATAGACCAACACTCTTCTTCGTAATTTCTGGGGTACATCTGGCGTACCCTTAGAGGTTATCTTTGATCCTGTACTGTTTCTTATCTACATTAATGATCTTCCTGACAATCTTACATCTGAGGTAGATTTATTTGCTAAAAACTCAGCTTTGTACTGATGTCTTGACAAAAAGTCTGCTCTTTTTTTCTGCAAACACTATCATAAACATTGCGTAAAGGAGATATCATCTCTAGTTCCATCAACTAAAACTCAATCTCGCTTAACTTATCGTTGTGCAAAGTTTCACCCTTTAGCTATATCTGTCCCTGCATGCTCTTCAACCTTTTATTCGTCCGATTTTTTACTGCACTTCAACCCTTCGGAATTCTCTCCCACCTGCATGTTTCCATAACTCATACAACCTACAACTTTTCAAGCATTCTGTCAACCGTTTTATTGCACTTTAAATATAATCTGTAATTCCCAACTTAATAGAAGTTGCTTGCAGCCTTGTTGAGAGTGAATGAAGTTAAAAAAAAAACAACCCGAAGATAATAAATGAAGATATTTTCAATAAAAAATATAACTTTTTATAAGTTTTGTTTGAATAATATAGAAACATAAGTTTAGTAGAAAAATCAAAACTTATATTAATAACGATATTTTGTTCCAGATTTAAAAAACAGGTCTTTTATATCTGGAACAAAAAAAACATTACAGTTTTTCGCCAAAAATAAAAATGTTATTTGTAAGAAAATAGTATTTGTTTTTAGGTTAAAACAATAAAGATTTTGTAACACGTTTGGTGACAAATTTTCTCAACATTTTGTTAACATACATTCAAAATATTCATTTCTTTATAATGTTGTTTCGTGTGAGAAAAACGATTTTTAAAATTTATTGTGCGAACTGCGCGTTTGTGATGAAGGTAAAGAGATTTTAGCTTTTTTTGAGTGCTTCATCATATAATATTTAGGAGGTTTATACAACAAATTATAAATGAATAGTATAATTGTGTTAACTGGTATACATTTCCGTCACTAAATACTCTAAAAAACTTTGTATCTTTTTCTTTTTTTTAAGATTGTATTATCAATTAGAAAGTCCGGTAATGATATAGGGCAGTTTCTGTTTTTTTGAAGAGTGTCCATTTAGTTTTTTTTCTACATTGGAGGTAATCTGTTTTGTTTAAGCCAAACAGAAATTTCTTAAAATCGTTTTCATATTAGTAAAAAGCATACTAATAATTTTTAAAAATAAGAATTGCGTCCAATCATTAAATGATGGCACTTTTTATGCACAAGAACATATGTTGCATAAAGTTCTATCAGTAATACATTCAGAGGCAGAAACCATTTTTTTTCTTGTCTTTGGTTTCTTATTTTCATTAAACGTTTTTTTCTTTCTGCTTTTCAGGCTTCACCATTTTTGTCCTCAAATTCATTAATTTCATTTTTTGCTTGATCACCTTATTGAGTGCAGCTTTTTTTTTTAGCATTATGGCCG
Organism: Hydra vulgaris; assembly: GCF_038396675.1. Lineage (NCBI taxonomy): Eukaryota > Metazoa > Cnidaria > Hydrozoa > Anthoathecata > Hydridae > Hydra > Hydra vulgaris. Next base: position 8,401,568 of record NC_088929.1, read on the forward strand.
TTTGTTATTTTGATACTGTTTTCATGCTCCTTCAAGTCGCTTCTTGAAAGGTGATGAAGTAAGATTTTCAGCGGACCCTGCTTTTTTTTTTGCTGTTTTAATACAGCATTTATGGGACGAAGGGAAATCTTTTCCAAAATTTCTGGGGCAGAACTAAGGCCAAGTTACATATCAACAACTTGCAATAATGATGTTTTCTAAAGCGGTAGAACTACACCATTTAATTGTGGTGTTTTTTTTGTAACAATATAATTCAACTTTGCAGCAGCATTTGGTGTGCTCAAAACAACTGGTGACTGTAATGGTGCAAAAAAGGGTAAATAAGACAAAACAAGTGGTTGCTAACAGATTTCCAAAGGCTCAGCTTCATTAGTAAGCAAAGCTGCATCAAAGGCTTCATCAATAAAAATAAGCTCATTTATTGATATAAACCAGAGCATCTAAACCCATTGATTGCTTTGTCAATATTGGCGGTAAAGTTATAGGCAGTTGTAAAAATACCCACCATGATAAAAAATAAATTTCTATGCCCCTGATTAGATAACTTCCAACTGTTTACTGCTGTATTGTAGCTAACTTTTAATGGTTTAAAAATTATACGGTCTAAAGGTTGCATCTTGTGTGTACAATGAGGTGGAAGTGTTATGAGACGGACACCACTGTTGCGATAAAAATTAATGACCTCAATTGTTTTGTGACTATGACGACCATCAAGTACAATTAATTACTCATTAATTTTAGATACATGAGTCGCAGCTACAAAACTGGACTCCGTCCACTGGAGCTAGAGTTAGTTCAAGTGGGTGGAATCAGTTCACCCACTGGAGCTAACTCTAGTAATTGAGCCTGAAGGTTTAACAACAGCCAATCTATCGGTCATTCTCTTACGGGGAAATATAAATAATGTTGGACTATAAGCACCACTGGCACTCATTGCACACACAACTGTTAAAGTAGCACCTCTTTCTCCACTAGTTATTTTTGAAACTTGTCATTTGCCTTTTTTTGCAATTACTTTTCCTGGCTTATGGACGTTAGTGATTCCGATTTCATCCATATTCCAAAGCTTTTTTGCTAAAAACTTATGTTCCTCAAATAATGATTTGTATATTGAAAAAAAAAATTGAATTTGTTTTGGCTTATTGAATCCAACAAGCCTGCTTACACAGGTGGCTTGTGGTGTTTGAATAGAAAGTTATGCATTGTGAGACGTAAATCCTCTCAGCCAATCCACTCCAGCCATTTTTGACTGGTTATTGAAGGATTATCAATGCCCATTTTTGTTGCAAAACCATATTCTAGACGACGCACATTTATTGTTGTCAAGCCAAATAATGCTCTCTCCATAATATGAACTTGTGTAACAATATTTATTTCAAATTTTTTACTAAAAAAAGGAGGTTTTCTACCCAGAGACAGACCACCAGCTACCTTTACTTTTTCTTCACGATGACGTAGTAATATTTTTTTTTGTTAATACTAAAGTCCGATGCAATATTTGTCAGACTGCAACCCATTTTCATAGCGTGTAATTCAGACTTTATCATTTGTTGCACCTCTCTGTGTTTATTAAACATATTTTCTCACCATTGTTTATGTTTTATTATGTAATCTGAAGAAATATAAAAACCTTAAAATTTATATTTAATTTATATTACATAAGCAGTTAAACATACAAACACACATAATTATTACTTAATATAATCTAATTAATACAATATTTTAGAAACATAAATAAAACTTTTTAATTTAGAAGATAATTAAGATCATACTCAAGAATTACACGATAAAAGCTTTCACGATATTGCCATAAACAAATAAAGCCTTAATTACAAATATACAAAATACATATACAAAATACAATATACTTATAAATAATTTTTGATAAAATTTTTTTATAATTTAAGTAGATGTTACGGTTATTTAAGTAGATGAGACGGTCGTGGAATCGCTCTATAAGTAGTTTTTCAAGTTAAATGATATCATTAACTAAAATTTTAAGTTAAAAAAATATCAAAATGTAGTAATACAACTTTTCTTTACTTAGCTACATCTTATACCTTTCACTTAATATATAAAGTTATAAAAAAACACATTTATAAACAAGTATAATACATCTAAACCGACATATAGTCAAAGTCAACAACTAAATTGTCGTGTTGGTTTGACAAGGCTCTAACTGAATAGTTTTGAGTAAATTGATGTCAAAAATTGTTATGTTGCTACCATAAAAATTTATTAATATCAATTAGTAAAATTTTTCACCAATGGTAACATAAGTATTTGCCTTTAGTACCACTATTTGTAACTAAAATTTGTTTCAATCTTCATTGAAAAATAAATACCCATAAAATGCAGTTAGAACTTTTTCATATTGAAATAGTCATATCTTTACTATGACAAGGTTCTAACTGCGGTTATAACGGTAGTTAAATCAGTTTAGCTACTTTAAAAATTCGTGGTTGAAGTAATTATCTACATTTAAATTTTGTAACTGAAACAACAGTATAATAAACTGGTTCGTAATCTCGGTCCTGGAGAGACACAAAAAAAAAAATACAGCGTTAAATTGTGCAAGTTTAAATCTTTAGTTCAACATTCAAAGCTATAGATATTAATGGGCTAGAGCCGGCATTTTTTCTGTTCGGTTTTTTCATTAAATTTGACATTAGCACAAGTCATAGGTTCATTTCAATTGTAGATAGATAATTTCAGGACAGCAATGTTAGAAAAAGGATTTAACTTGCAGTTAAATAGCTTTGCTGGTAAAAAATTGTCCTCGAAGTCTTGTGTATTTATTTGAATAACATACTAATAATGATAAGGAATTTTTTCGTTAACTTGTTTGAGTGTCCTTATCAATCCAAGTGAACTATAAAAATCAGTTATCCTTGTTAGCTCTTCCATTTAATTATGCGCATGATCCACATTCTGGACACATAAATGGCAAGGAAGTTTGTATTTTGTAGTGTCTATGTTAATGCCAGGAATCTCCTTTTAAAAATGTAACATACTATTTCATATTATACTGTTCCGATTTTGAGGGACGCAGCAGTCAAACAAAGTAACTGAGTTGCTCATGGCACTTTTCGTTTGGCAAAACATCCATTATTTTCAAAACGACACTAGAAAAATGCGCGCAGGTGTTGTCCACCATTGGTTCAGCCTATATTGCTCAGTATTGTTGATTAGTTGGTGAATAATATGCTGCTAAGTTAATCACACTTTGCTTTCTCTCATAAAAAATAGTTTTATTTCCAGAATTACTATTTTAATTTACAGTACTTTTAAAAGTCTTTTTAAAATGTTTTGAAAATCTTTTTTATTTATAATACAGCCTGCTTTTTAACATTGCTAATGGGCAATAAATATGCATGATTGACCGTTGAGGGATAGACACAATTAAACGTTCTTACATTGACTGACAGTTAAGGATATGCGCGGTAAAATGTACTTACATCGACTAACGGTAAGTTTTTGACTGAATTGTAATTATTAATTTTAAAAAAAGAGTTTTACCTTATAATAGCAATTTATTTTTGTTTTTAATAGTTATTTTAACGCTGGTAGAAATTAGTACTTTTTGTTGCGCAACTTAATATTTTAAAAAAATTTACAAAAAACAGCAAATATTAGTGTTTTTGTGTTTTTTTTTTACATTGATATTGAGACCAATCTTTTTATACGATTTTTGATGAGCATGAAAGTCTTTATCGTAATATATTTAGCTTAGTTAGGGTATACCCTGACCTGTTAGTGGAACCAAATTAATTAGGTCAAATTAAATATTATTTAACTAAACCTGCAAATAGAACTTTGACACATTGGTATTTTGCTTATTTTACGATAGCAGGAAATTTTAGTTTATATGTTTGTCACGATAAAAATAGTCCAATAAAGTCATCTCAATTTTGGAAAAGTGTCAGTGAGAACCTTGTCAAACCAACGCGACGAATTATCTAAACGCTATTTCGTTACAAAAATCGCTATTTCGTTCTTTTAAAATGGCAGAAATGCCGTAAAACCTTAAGGCAAGAAGGCATCTTACCCCACAAAACAGATGACATCTTGCTTCATCTGTAGTAAGTGAAAATTTAATACAAATAAAAATAAATTTATTGCTCGGGTAATAAACTTTCTTTACTTTATATTATTGTTGGATAAATTCTCTGTAAAACATTTCTTACCTTAATCGCATAATTATTGACTGTCCAATAAAGGTTTGGAATTTAAAGTAATTTACTATAAAAGGATATACATCGAATAAAACCTCAGGTAATAGCAATATTAAAATTTTTTTTTGTTCCGTGATACTATTTTAACGTTATCAATAATAATAGAGGCATAAAACATTACTATTCTAAGATAGGCTTACAAAAGCTCAAAGACTTCTTGCCCCACAGGTCATCTTTCCCCATCCTACGTTATCGTGCAAATAATAATTCAAAGCCTGATCTTGTTTTAGTTAATATATATGACAAAGTGTTGTTTTGGATAACCTTCCATGCTTCCATCGCTTAATTGCATACCGATTAACTACCTACATTGTGGAGTTGTGGGTTTGAGTAATGAGTCATAGTAATGATGATTATCATTAAGATTTTCTCACTACGTTTCACAAAATTTGGTTATAGTAAGGTTAGTTGGAATTTTTTCCTAATACTTGATACATTTGAGATAATCAAACAACTGGAGATAATCAAACAACTGGAGATAACCTTAAGTTAATTGGTTGAGAGAAAACAACAGCATTGGTAAAAGAAAAGCAAGTTCAAGTGTTAATAAATTGAGGTTTTGTAATTCACTGAGTTAAATATATGGTTTTAAAGATCATTAGCTGTACCTTAAGTTAATTGGTTGAGAGCAATGACTTTTATTCTTCGATATTAAGTGAAGGCGAAACGAACACTTTCTTATGTGTCAAACCCAAGAGTATAACCAATTAAATTAGCAACTATCCAAAATGTTAACTCTACAAACTTATCTATTTTAAATTTACAACTTATTTTACTGGTCTTTTATAAAGTCATCTGAAATAGCGAAAGAAATTAATTACAATATAATAAACAAAGCAGGTATCAACGAAGAATATAGTCATTGCGAAATTTATTTCAAAATTTAAAAAGCGCTGATTTTTTATCAATTTTCTAGGTGTTATAAGTGATTTTTTAACTTGCCTAATAGTCATTTTTAATTAAAAGTAAAGAAAACAATACTAAATAAATAAAAATATTAATATAGTGCATAGACAGAATTGAAGCTTATAAAAGATAATAATGGTTGAATGACAAAATCAAAATTTTAATAATTAAAATATTAAAAGAAATAAATAAAAACAAGAAAAGTGTGTTTTAATGTTTTAGTCAGTATTCTTCTTTAAAAGAATACTGAATTTGTGATTAATTCTCACTCTTAAAATAAGTTTCTAATTTAAAATAAACATATTTTATAATTTTACCTTTATCTATAGATTTTTTTTTAAATATATAACGTCATCTTCTTAATAAATTATTTACAATATTTTTAGTCAAGATGTGACGTTAAGATGTGACGTCAAGATGTGACGAAAGCAAGCAGAAGACAAAAGAGTTATCATCTTGCCCCAATGTATCATTTACATACAGTCGACTCTCGATATCTCGAACACTAAGGGGACCGGAAAAAAAGTTCGAGATATCGAGAGTTCGAGATATCAAGAAAAGGGTTGAAAATAAATAAAATTGCCCGACTTTCATTAAAACAAGTTATTTTTCTGACAAAAATCATTAACAACAAAAACTACAACTTTTGGAAAAAATCTGTTATCTGATATTGCTTTAAATTATCCATCTTTTCCATCTTCATTAAATCCTCAAGTTTTAGTGCTAGGGATTGTATTTCATTTCCGTATTTTGAGCTGTATAGCGAAGCATTTTGAATTGTTTCAAAAGCAATTTCTAATTGAATATCAGATGGGCGTGGCGGGGCTTCGACGTCAATAGCTTCGTCAACGCTATCTTCAACTTCATTATCGTCGTTTTCAAAATTAGGGTCTAAAATCTGAGCAATGATTCCAGCATCAGTAGCAAGTGAACCGGTGGTTACTACATCGCAATCTAAACCAATGTAAGATTCCGCTGAGAGATCTTCTTGGACGGCACGAGGATCTAACTCTCGCAAACGGTTAAGTTCTTCTGTCAAAAATTTAAAAGAATGATCATCATCAGCTTCTTCAATACTCTTGTTTGTTTTGCTGATACCAGCTTTTTTAAAGCAGTTGATGACAGTCTTCTTCGACACAGCATTCCACGAAGAAACAAGATCTTTCATTGCTTGAAGTATAGAAATTTTTGGCATGGGTTCGTTATTATCGACAGCCTTGATACACAAACGCACAATTTTGTGACGATAATGAGCTTTAAGACTTCGTATTACGCCTTGATCCATGGGCTGAAGGACAGATGTGGTATTAGGGGGGGGGGGGAAATATTAGGTTGATGTTGCTTAGCCCTTCAATGTGTGGGTGGGCAGAACAGTTATCCACCAGGAGTGCTACTTTCCTGTCTTGAGCACGAAAAAATGAGTCAAGTTTCATTACCCATTCTGTAAAAAGGTCTCCAGTCATCCAACTTTTTAGCTGATTTTTATATGTGCAAGGAAGTTGTTTAATGTGCTTAAAACACCGTGGGTTTTTAGATTTTCCAATAACAAACATAGGTAATTTTTCTCCCGTTGCACTCCCTGCTGCTATGCCTGTTAGTCTGACTTTACTATTTTTTCCCCCAAAACATTTTTCTCGTGATAAATGGTATGTTTTGTTTGGTAGGCACTGGTAAAATAGTCCAAACTCATCGGCATTGAAAATGTTTTCAAGCTTGTAATTCAAAAGCAATGTTGGAAGTGTAGTTTCATTCCACGAAGCAGTCATATTATTCGTCACGGCGGCACTTTCGCCTGAGATTATTTTAAAGCTGATGCCGTTCCTAAAAATAGGAACAGAATAATTGAATTTTAATTACACGTTTAAGAAACTAAATAAATTAAATATAAACAGATACATGTTATTTGTTTATATTAAAATTGAACAAGATTTGACAAAATTTAACTGACCTTTCTTTCCAATTATGAAACCAACAATCAGATGCTTTTAAAATCCAACTCTCCTAATGCTTCTGCGAATTTTAGTGCCTTTTCTTTTAGTATGGTACCATCAATTGGTACTTGTTGACTTCTTTTTGCAACGAACCACGTGTATATGGCCTTGTCTACATTTTTGAAATTACCACTACGAAGTTTCTTCCGTTTAGATTTTGTGCCATTTTTTTCCAGTGAGGTTTATAACTTGGTTTTATTTTTAATCCAGGTTGATAATGTGTTCTTTGGGACTCCATACTTTTTGGCAACCTCTTTGTTAGACATCCCAGTCTCTAGGTCTTTTAATGTCTTGCATTTTTCTATTATAGATTTGTTCGTGAGTTTTCGTTTAACGAGCGGCATGTTGCTGCGTTTGACAAAAAGAATAAATTATATATTAAAGGAAAACTTTTGAAAAATTCGATTCTTAAAAATTATCGAATTTAAAAATCGAATTAAAATTTTTTTTTTTTCGAAAACTGGAATTTAAAAAAATTAAATTTTATTAAAACATTTTTGAAAAAAAAAATGTTGAAAAGTTCGAGATAACGAGAGAAAATTGTCCTGTGGACCGAAAATATTGTTCGAGATACCAAAAAGTTCGAGATTATAAGGTTCGAGATATCGAGAGGATTTTAGCCTAAACTAGTACGTTATGTCCATGGGACCGCTAAAAAAGTTCGAGATATCAAGTATTCGAGATATCGAGAGTCGACTGTATTAAACAAATAATAAGCCATCATATAAAAAAAAATTACAATCTCAGTAAAATGATAAAGTAAAACCGGGTAAAACCGCACACTTATCAATAAAAATTAAATTTTTTTCTTTTATTAGATAGGTAATAAAAAACTACATAAGATAATATAAATATATGTTAAAAAGATAATAATAAAATTATCGAAAATATTAAATGTAAATAAAATTTTTTTTTTTTGTTAGATTATTTATATTAGATTTTTTTTATTAGATTATTAGATTAATAAAAAACTACATAAGATAATATAAATATCTGTTAAGAAAATAAAAAGAATATTATTGAAAATATTAAATTTAAAGAAAAAAAAATTGTGCAGTTTTAGGCGACATTCGAATATCAAAACTATTAAGGTAATCTCTAGCTGTACAAAAAATATTGAATTAATTATAAAATACCATTTTTTTGGATTGATTAATAAAAATGAATTTCTCAAAGAAAAAAATACTGAAGATTGTACCCGCAAGCAAAAACTTGACTGGCCAATGTATGACAAATGCTTATCTAAAAATATTATTTACAAATGCATTGTTTCTTCGCAAAATAACCTTGATAGGTTGTTACGTATTAACTAAAAATTAATACGTAACAACCTATCAAGCAAGAAATCAGCCCCCCCCCCCATTTATGTGTGTTGCATTACAATTACATTATGCAACTTTTAATCGTTTACCTGTTGGTACTTGTTCTTCATTATTGTTTTGCTGAGGTTGGTCAGGCATATGAGTACTTAGCATAGAGAGCCTACGCTTTGTGTTAAGTTTAGGAACTTTCATGGCTTCCTTAGTTGCTTTTTCTTCATCTTTTTGTTTGAGAAACTGGATCACATTTTGCTCGGTAATACATTTTCCGCCAAGTTTTGACATGTTGCACTGCTTCGATTTCTTAATATGCGATTGATTTCTTGCTTGAAAAACTGCTTCAGCTCTATCTCGGTACTGCAACGCTCAACACATGCTTTATACCTATCAAAACTTGAAGCTGGTGTAATTGAGAAAGATGGTAATCGGTGTGTAGTTGGAGTAGGTGTTGCAGCGGCTGTTGAAGATGATGAAGCTGTGTCTGAGCAAGATAGTGTAGGTGCTGCGGAGGCTGCTAAAGTTGATGAAGGTGTATTAAATTTTTGTGAGATTGCTAATGCCTTATGATTTATGTTGTTTTTTATTAAGTGGAAATAAGCCAGTGTACTGGAAACCTGCGATTGCATGTAAGCGTGTAAAACATTTATCACTCTCGTATAGCAGTTTGAGCAACGGTGGAAAATTTTGTTTATCTAAATTTTTACATTTTTAGTCTTAGTAATACTTTGTAAGAATTTCTTTCCATGCTTGTTTGACATGACAATAGACACCTTTATTCAATGGTTGTAGAATATGTGAAGAATGCTCTGGTAGACAAATCAAGATTCAATTGTGTTTTTTGCACAGCAATACCGCTTCCAAAGTTATGTGATTTGTATGCCGATCTAATACTAAAATATGAATATCACCAGTTTGCTCAGTTTTGGCTATAAATACTTCTTTTAGCCATTCAAATAATGTATTGTGCTCCATCCAACCTAGTTTTGAAATTTAATATTTGGTACCTCTTGTCCTGTCAGGACGAAAGTTTCTTTTGGCTTTGCATATCACAAATGGTGATGCAAAATGCCCATCAGCGTTGCAGCAATTGTTTACAGTATGATAAATTTTTTCATTGTTGCCAGTAAGTTAAATGCACATCTTGTCCCTTTTCGACATCCTGCGGTTGCTTTGCCTTGATCACCCGAAAAACCTGTTTCATCACAATTCCAAATATGCGACCCAGAAGTTATACCAGTCTGTTGATATTGCTTGGCAACGCATTCAAAATAACGATAAACTATTTCTGGCGTACAATGCTAAGTTATCCGCTTTTCTTGTTGAAATTTCTTACGACCATTTCTTCATAAAGGCATAAAACCAGTCTTTACCAGGCTCATCATTTTTGAATAAGTGCAATTGATCTTAGCGTTTAAAGTAGCCACATACAAATTCTAGGATTTCATTTGGGGTAAACCATAACCCAAGTAACCAAGTAATTGGTTAAAGTGCGTGAGTTAATTGAACTGAGTGATTGATGATTATATTAAAAAATAATATAATAATTGGTTTTTAATGAGTAAGAGTTTATTATAATAACAAATGACATTATATTTCATTCATAATTAAACCGGAATTAACACTAAGTTAATTAGATAAAGATAGCCGCTTAGTCACTTGCAAAAAACTTAACTAAGTAATTAATCGAGTTTGCGGTTTTATCAACAAAAATAGTTTTTTTTCTTTTTTGATTTTTGATTTGACTTTTTGTTCTGGCTGCATAAAAATTACATTATCAGAATTAAAATTAAAATTCCTACAAGATAGTGCTAAAACTATTTTTATATCAGTTTCGGTTCAAGCGCTATTTTGCTCGCAACAATACAAAATATATAAAAAACTTTGACTCCTCGTTAAAGTTGTATAAAAAAAGGAAGAAAATGGAGTTGAATTGGCATACAATTTTATCAATTCAAATAGAGGAGATGATTCTGTATTTAAAACTATTTTTTTTTTCATAGCCATATCCGTTTAGTTTTTATTTGATAATTTTGATCAGTGTGCGGAATGATATGGTGTGCGGTTTGACCCGGTTTTACTCTATTAAATACTTTTTAACAAAAAGTTTTACTTTTTTTTTTCTGAATACAATATGACTTAAAAAAAATAAATAAATTTAAAGATAAGTAATGATGTAAAAAGTGATATGGCTTTTTAACAAAAGGAAAAAAAAAAAAAAGAATAAAATAAAAATTAAAAATAAAATAGAATTTGAGATAGGTCATAATCAAGTGACTGTTTTTTTAAGATATTTTAAAGATTAATTTTTACAGTATTCTTTTCAGTGATTTTATTTATTCGATAAATATGCTGGAAAATGAAATGGTAATTAATGTTAAGGGTGTTTCCAAAAAAATTACAGTTGAAGTAGTATACTTCTCAGCAGACTCTCTTTCAGCAAATGCAATTGGAGGTTTTAAAGAATGTTTTAGTGAAAAGACATTGGGCTGTTGCAGAAGTTGTAACGCAACCAGACAACAAATGAAAGATTTTTCTAACCATGAAGAATGCAGTATTTGCAATTCTCCTAAACATATGATACGTTTAAATGAACTAAATACTGGTTTAAGCAAGCTGATAAATTAAAATGGTCTAAATACTATGGCATTGTTTCAAAAAGTATACTGTCAAACTTTCCAGGATTTTATGTGACAAAACAGCTTTTATTTGATCCTATGCATAATTTGTTGGAAGGTCTCATTCCACTTCAGTTAGAGTTATCTTTGTTGTACGCCATTCAGAACAATTTTTTTAATTTGCAAGAAATAAATGATTGGCTGCAGGGATTTAGCTATGCTAATGGTATTGGAAAGCCGAATTTGATTCATCCTTCAATAAAGATTCATGGTAGTTTTGGCAGTAGCCAAACGTTGACTCTTTCTCTTGTTAAGATAAAAAATGATAATTTTTATCTTAGAGCGCATGGGTCAAACAAATGTCCATTTCATTTGTTTGTCAAAAATTATTCAGGCGCTTCAACTGAGCTTGTCTCCTGTTGTTACTCCCTATTTTTTATCTGATTTAAAAGCGTTAATTCAAGATCATAGTTGTTTATTTTTTTATTTGTATCCGATAAGTTCATTCCAAAGTTCCACTTCCTTATTCACTACCCTGCTCAAGCTGAACGGTTTGGGGCTCTACGGGAACATATGTGTATGGCTTATGAAAGAAAACATCAGGTTGTGAAGAATTTTCGAAACTTTGTTTTCAAGAACATTCCTTTTTTAGCATGTAAAACGATGGTTATTAATACCACAAGCAATTTTTTTAATGCAGCTGGGGAAAGACGTAGTGATGTATATGGACAAGTGGATGAGTTGAAGTTTAAAAAAGGCTCTATTATTTCTGCTATAGTAAATGGCATAATTTACAAGATTAATGATATTATTTCATGCCAACATGAAGAAAAGTTAATGTTCTACAAAATCCTTTCAATATCATCAGAAAATGACAAACGTACTTTTAAATGATCTAAACTTATAGTACAAGCGCACTCAGCATATTTGATATTTTGTGAATCTTCTGAACAAGTTCTTATTTTTCTAGATACTTTGATATTTTCTTGGTGCGTCATACAATATTCTAATTCTTCAAGTTCCGTGAATGGCAGAATCAATATTTTCCCTTTAGCAGTGCCAAATCTAGGTTTTTTTAATCTATGTATATAAGTTTACATTTTAAAGTACATTATAATAATTTGTTAATTTCATTATATTTTTTATTTTTACAGCAGAAACACATTTAAAATATGCAAATATTGTTTGAATAAAGATTCAAAGGAAATTCAGATTTTAATATATATATTTTACCCTTTTTTGTATGATAAGAAAATTTGGTTAGAAATACCAAAATCTATTGTATAACTCTGGCATTTCATTTTATTTTTTGGATATTATACTTTCATAAATGTTGTCATTTTGAGATGATACAACAACACAATAAATATGTGTTGCAATAAAAATCACTAATAATGTTCTTAAAAAGATATGAACATTGCCAAACATGGTTCTTTCATACATAATACAAAATATAAATACTTGTGACATTTGATTACAAATTATATAAAATTTATATTATAAAATTTATCTAAACCTTATTGTAAACAATGTAATGGTATTTAATGTATGTTGCTTATAATAAGGTCTGATTTTTAATATGCCACCATGAAGTACCTTAAACTCTAAGTCTCAAAAACCATTTAAACAAGCGCCCCACTGTGATTTAGCTAATATATCACATTTTACTGTAATATTTATATGTCAGACATTTTACTGTGTAAATATTTTTTCAGATTTCAACAGTTTCTTTTGATTCAGATGATGTTGCTCACCTGAGGACTTTTTTTAGTACATCATCGTTGAACTTTTTAAACAATGTCTCGACAAATGTTATTTTGAAAAAGGAGTTAAAAAATAGCATTCTTTAGTATTGTCATGTTGCTGCTCCTTTAGACAGTGATGCATGGATTCGGAGAGAGTTTTTTTCTAAACTAAAGTCAACACTTCTTTTTAATTTTCCAAACTGCTTGGAACACTGGGTAAGAATTGTTTTAAAAATAATTTACAACCTCATGGCAATGGTGCACATAAGTGATTATGTGTACCATTGCTTATTTTTGAATTTACAGTATTTTCATTTTTATATTTTTTAGAATGAAATAGCAAAATCAAAAGCACCTATCAATGTTATTGTAATTTTGAATAGAAATCTTTTTCAACCGAAAATATATGAAAAACTCCCGCTTCGATTGTCACTGGCTCCATGTTTAATAATTGCTAAGTTTAGGCGCCTTTCCCAAAGTATAGTTTTATCGAAGAAGCATGTACAGAAGAAGATGCAGGGTCTTCGAATCACCATGAAAATTTGCTTGATTTACAATGTAAAATAGGTTAAAAAAAAGCAAAGGATGTCTTGTTTAAGAAATCTGAAGTAAGTAAAATTAAATATTTTATGAGTTCTGTTTCATGATTTCATATAATGAATTTATGAAAATGTCTACATTATTTTTGATTTAAATAATCTATTTAATGTAGAATTTATTTGTTTATAACAAATATTTATTTGGGAATAATATTTGCATGAATATTTAATTCATTTCAGTATAAACTTATTATGAAAGAAATTATAATAGTTATACACTACTTTAATTAAAATGCAAAAAGAGATTAAAGCTAAAAAAGAATAAAATTTATGAAATAGTAGCTAAAAAAATTAACATAAAATCTTTTTTTATAAGAATAAATTTTGTAAATGTTAATCTGTTATAACGAAATCTTTCAAAATATTTGGAAAATACCTATTAAATTATATTTGTAGAAATTTTTATAATTAAAATTTGAATTGCTTTCATTAAGTCTGTTGATCTGCTCGATGGGTTGAAGATACATGCAAAGTATGGTCCGCAAGTGAACACAATATGGCATTATAACTGAACACAATATGGCATTCATAGTAGATCAGGATGCGAAATGATCAACGCAGATATACGAATTTATAAATTTTTGATAATTGATACGTCATAAAAAATATGACACCTAATCCTTGGTTTAAGCGGTTACATAAAAAAACCAGATTTATTAGTAGACCATTTATGATGTTTTTTTTTGCAATTATATTAAAATGTCATTGGATATATTAAAAATATTTTATAAGATATATTTTATACCTTACAAGTACAATTGCATTGAAAGAACTTCTGCTAAATAGGTCAAACAACTGCTATTAATTATATACATAGATAATATGTTAATGATTAGTTTAGATTTTACTTGGATAAAAACAAAACATGTAAAAAAATATATAACGGCATGTTATGTCGTTAGCATGGTTTTTGAATATAACACGAAATATAACACCATTTGGATAACGGTATAACAGCATTTTGCTGTTACTTACATTTAAATAACAACGTTTTGCTGTTATTTACATTTAAATAACAGCATTTTGCTGTTCCTTTTGCTGTTATTTAAAAAAATATAACAGCATAAGTAAAAAAAATAACAGCATAATAACACCATAACGATACAAGTTAACGCCATTTATGCTGTTATATCGTGTCCCAAATGCTGTTATATTTTTGCTAAATATAACAGCATAAATTTTTAGAATGAATAATTTGAAATTGTTACCGTAAAAACAATGAAACAGTGCTGTAGCGAGGGGGGAGGGGAGGGGGAGGCCTTGGGAGCCTAGGCCCCGAGCGCCATTTTGGTAAGGGCGGAAAATTGGACAATTTTGATTTCAATATTTTAAGTTAGTTTATTGTAAGGGTGGCAATTTTCAATTATTAAGACTATTTATCTCCTCCCACTTCATCACTCGCAAGTTTCTTTCCTCCATGTCTTGCACAATTCATAACTTAAATTAAAAAATCTCATTTATGTGATAATTAAATTTGGTATAAAAAGATATTTTGCGCAATATAAAATTATTAAAAATTTAATTATGGCACCTCCAAAAAAACCATCAGGGGCATATTAAAAAAACAAAAAAAAGACAAAGAGAAGAAAGTGAAAAGAAACTAGAAAAATTAAAAAAAAAAAGTTTGTGAAAAATGCTGACAGTTTTGTAAGTGTATCCCAAAATGAAAATTTAAGTGAAAAAGAAGATTGAACTGAAATAAATCCATGTCAAATGCAGGCTTTTATGAATTCATCCAATCAAGATATTAACAAAATTTAGTCTTCCTCGCCATTATCAAATCAAGATCTAAACAAAACTAAGGTTTTCCAAATTTCATCTGATAAAGACAAAGCACTTGTTGAGAATTTATTGGTAGGTGATAAAAAAAAAATTTTTTCAACCATCAAATCCCAAAGAAGAAGGAAAAAAAGATTTTCCAAACACAAAGAGGTGTTTTAAGTTGAGCTAAAGGAGCCTGCCACATGGCCACAAATAGCTGATCGAGGGAGGTGCTTTTTAGTTGAGCAGGAAACAAGAAAAACCTTTCCATCAACTTCTTCTTCTGATACAAAAATAAAAAATTTCAGTTCAAAGTAACAAAAAGATGCTTGCCAATGGCGAACTGGTGAAAAGCCAATGGCTGCTATATAGCAATTTAAAAGACACAACATTCAGTTTTTATTGTGTACTTATTTCCTCAACAAAAGCTAATTAGTTGACAGATATTTCTAAAAGATTTAGTGACTTGAAAAAGCTTAATTCCAAAATTCCTGAACATGAAAATTGTCCTCAGCATAGAAAATACTATGCAATTTGGAAGGAAATGGAACAAAGTTTTAAAAAAGGCAAAACTTTAGACATTGACTTTTAGAGAACAATAAACCAAGAAGCAAACAAATGTAGGGACATTTAAAAAATTATTGTTGATGCCATATTATTCTGTACAAATAATAATTTAGCACTATGAGGCGGTAATGATGCAATAAGGGAACAAAAAAGTGGAATCTTTTTAAGTACCGTATAGTTGATTAGTCATTACAATCAATTGACATTTTTCTCCGGTTTTACATCAAGGTCGGAAAACCGGATGAATGAACTCCCAATTTCATTAAAGAGTCACTGTGAAACAAGATGGTCATCAAAAAAGAAGCTGTTGCTTCCCTAAACAATCAAGTTGTGGAAGTTTATAGTGTTTTACAAGACATGAATACAAAAATAACTTTAAACCATGAAACTGTTGCTGATGCAAAAGACCTACTCAAGTTGTTCAATATTAAATTTCTTTGTTTGTTGAACCTGTGGACTAAAATTCTTACATTAATTGACAGAGAAAATCATGCAATGCAAGCCAAAAAAATTTCAATTGACATAAAAAGAAACACAGACTTCCCAATTAAACGAATAAGAAAAGTCAAGCGTATGATGAGGCTGATGATGATGGCATTTTAATCAAACCAGAGCAAGACTTTGTCATTTAATGCAACTGTGTGTTGCATTGAATGACAAAGTTGCATTTAATGACAAATTTCTTACTGGAAAACAAAGTTCCCTTAACTCTGTTGAAGAACTTAAGCAAAAAGCATTTTTGTACTTCTAGCCTAGCCCAGAAGTACAAAAATGATTTGGATTCTTTAGAACTGCAAGCTGAGATTAAGAGTTTCCAGTTTCAGGCAAAAGATATGATGGAAAATTTAGAATGCGCTAATCCAATTGAAATACTGCAATTCATACATTGAAGTTTCAATCAGGATTTTTCTTACTCTTCCAGCGACAGTTTCAACATGTGAAAGAAGTTTTAGTAAACTTAAATTAATCAAAAATTACTTGCGATTAACCAGGGGACAAGAACGCTCATCTAGTTTGGCTATTTTTTCAATTGACAATGAAATAGCAAAGAAGGTAAACTATGACTAAATTATAGACGATTTTTTATGCATAAAAGCAGCAAAAGTCAGTTTCACTTGATTTATACTAAACTTATTTGCTTTTGTTAATAAATTCTTAAGTGCTAAAGAATTTTTTTATTGGGGCCATTTTCAATTTTTCTGTTACTTTCTCTCAAAGGTTTAAACCACAGGCTGTAAACGTGATTAGAAGTTACTCAATTAGTTTTTTGGAGAAGGGAGGTCATTTTTAAGGTTATTTTCATGAGTTTGGCAAGGCCATTTTTAGTGGGTAGGCGCCAAATGTTCTCAGGCCCATGGCGTCATTTTAGCTTCCTACGGCACTGCTTTGAAATAGATGTGACTTGGATAATTTTTCTTACTAGTTACAAAAGAATTGGCCTGTAAATATGATTGTAAAATAACCACCCGTTTCAATTTTTTTCTGATATATGATTATATTCTGTGCATATTTTAGAAATTACAACTATAAATTTTGAAGTGATTTATACTTGTGGAAATGTGTTTGAGTTAAACTGACTCAAACAACATATTTTTTCAGATTCATAACGAAATAACGATTTTATTATGAACCTGAAAAATGCCCAAAATATTATAATTTTAATTTTTTGGCATAAATTGATTTTTGAAAACCCATAAGTAGATGTTCAAGCTGTATATTCCAGTTATAATACGACTTGTATATACCACATCTCAAATCACATTTCCACAAAAATCCGCCTAATTTTTTTTTACTTTATTAGATAACTTTCAGAAAATGAGATTTCAACCCTATTGTGGTTTTTCAATGTTTCAAATTTTTAATTAAAAAGACATAAAATATTACCAAATATTACAAGAAAAATTTCACAGAATATGGGAAATTATAAACGAAAACCAGGTACTCGATCATATGCATCATATCCAGAATCATATGCAATCATATCAAAAAAACAGAATTTCAATCTTCAAGGCATCAAAGTTATATGGTATACCATACTGTACAAGGCAAAAGAACAGTAAGCTAAAGCATAAAAAATAACCAGGAGGGCAGACCAAATTAAAGACCAGTTAAAGCCTGATACTGAAAAAAAGATACTTCAAATTCTTAGCGACAGAATAAAAAATACCTTTTGGGCAGTATGGATATGCGTCTGCTAGTGAAACACTTTATAGACAGGATAGGTTTCAGTAATTCAAAATTAAATGCAACTTTTCTGGCCCTTATTAGATGAAATCCTTTAGTGCTCGCAACAATCTGACTGCCAGAATTGCTTACAATGTAAATCGAGCAATAGCTGAAATCGAAAGAGATTCAGTTTGCTCAAATTTTGAACAGTTATCCGTTACACTACAAAACATTCCTAATACTAATAACCAATTATGATGAAACAGTTTGAGCGATAACCTAGACTTTCAAAGTAATTTGTAAACGTGAAGAAGGAAAATACAGCATGAAACAGCAACTTTTATAGGAACAAAGGTCGTTATTAAAGATAATTAAACTTTTTTATCTGATATAATCAAAGCATGCTCTGAAAATAATATCTGCTTTACATGTTTAATCCCAAATGTCACACATCTGCTGCAACCGCTTGATGATGGTATTTTCAGACCTTTGAAAGTCGAATGAAAAAAGATTTCATAAACATGGAAAAAAGAATCAAGAGTTATGGGTTCCATTCCAAAAAACCATTTTCCAATACTCTTGAGAAAATCACAAAATACTGTGAAAGCAGAGAACCTAATAGCCTAATAAAAAGCTTCAGACATACATGTACATTCATTGAAACAAGAATAAGTATTAAAAAGACTTCTGAATGTCAACAAAGATCATGGCAATGAGACCATAAACGAGATACTCAATGAAGGTGTAGTAGATATTCTCAAGAAGCACTTTAGACATGAGGCAGCTGGAAAAACTTGAGAAAAAGAAAAAAAGAAAAGATGTATTGTAATCACAGTAGATGACATTTTTGTGATTTTTGATGTTTGTCCACATCACTGTGGACAAACATCTAAACAGAATAAATTCAAGAACCAATAAACTGAAGAAAAAAAGTCAAAACCTGTTTCAAAGGTTGTTGAATCGTTATTGTCTGAATCAGACGACATTAAAGTTGTGATTCACCCAATAAAAATAATAACAAGACAAGGTGTTGAGTTAATTGTCTGATTTAGTAGAACATAAGGTCAATAGTTTTATAATGGACAAAAAAATAAAAATATTTTTAATTTTAATATATTAATATATTAACAATAAAAATATTGGGAGATAAAAATTTAGGAAGACAAAAATTTTTTTTTTCAGAAATAAAAAAAAAATAATGAGAAAAAAAAGTTAAAGAGTTATTAGTCCTAAAGAGTTATTTAGCAAAAATGGCTAAAAACGTATTAAGGGCCATATCCTATAAAACGAATTTACAATGTAAATTTTTACAATGTAGCTACATTGTAGACATTGTAAAATTACACAGTCCTTTAAAAAAAGTACAGCGATTTTTTGTGCACAATTTTACAATTATGTAAACTACAGTTTTACACTGCCTGAGAGGTGAGTGTAATTGTAATTTATATTGAATTTTATCAAGTTAAAAATGTAAAAATATATCAAAGATATTGAAAATAAGTAAAGTACTGAAAATAATTAATTTTTTATTTGGTTTACTTGTTGGGAACTTTCGCAATCTATAAAGCTATTTTTAAAATAAATTTCTTTTTAAAACTGCAAACAACATTGAACATTTTGCAAGTCTCTTAGTAAAAGAGTTGCTAAGAATATATAAACGCATTTTTTTTTTTAAATTGAAACATCTAAGAGATTCTATAATATGCCGAACCCTTTGTTTCTTTAGTGTTTGTTAATAGAAATACTTAAGAGAGATGCTTAGACAATAATACATTTTGTATTTATTTGTTTTCTTGTTAGAGTAACTTCAGAGTGCACTTCAAAGTAATACAAATCATGATACAAAAATTAAATTATTTGTTTTGTGTAAGATTATTAAATTCTGCTTTTGGTTTTTCAGAATTGTATCCAAAATTATTCAAAGTAGCCAAGAATTTATACCACAAGGAAGTAAAGCTATAATTAAACCCAAGTTGGCTTTTATTTTAAATTTAAAAGTAAATTTAGCAGTAATTACAATCAAAAATGACACCATAAAACAAATTTTTGTTGTTGAAACACACCAATATTTTTTCTATTAGCCCTGTAAAATGAACAGCTCTGAGTCTGAGATGGTCTGTCAGTCAATCTTTTCTGAGAGAAAAAGATTTACTGACAGACCACCTCGACAGGTAAAAAGTATTTTTTTAACAGTATGTTTTTAGACTTTAAATTGTAAATTACAAAGTTTAATCTTTAGTATAAATGCAATGATATAATAGTATATATATATATATATATATATATATATATATATATATATATATATATATATATATATATATATATATATATATATATATATATATATATATATATATATATATATATATATACATATATATACATATATATATATATATTATATATATATATATATATATATATATATATATATATATATATATATATATATATATATATATATATATATATATATATATATATATATATATATGAAAACATATGTATATGAAAACCACACTGGGAAAACAATCAATCTAAATTTTTTCTTTTTTTGGGTTTTTGCTCCTCTTATATTTGGCTGCAATTTAACAATTTAACTATAATAATTGACTACATAACTAGAAAACCGATCAAATTACACAGAAATTTAGCTGTCTAGTTTATCTGCCTACTGGAAGAACGATCACATTGCTCGCTGTAAAACATCTGGCAACGCTAAAATATAATTGAGAAAATTATAAACAAACTTGTTGAAATGGCGGATGCATCTAATTTTCCACAAGTGACGGACAAGCCAAAGAAAAGAAAATCATTGGGTTCTAAAAAAGATAAGACGAAAAAAGCTTGACTTTTCAAACCACACAATAGGCAATAACTGCCAGTGCACATTTTTGCAGTGCTTCAAAAAAAAACAAATCTAGAAAATAGAGCAGTTCTTAATAAAGAATTCAATGGTTACCCTTTAAATAACGAAGAAGACTCATTCCTATCTTCTCTTACTACGACAAAGAAAGTGTTGAAGAGAAGACCTACTCGTCGTGAAGGGAATTCCAGTTCCATGAATTTAGCTATTCTTATTATGTACGAGTCCTTCGTGGTAGAACCTATGCAGAATAGAAAGTCTGTTTCAAAGCCTTTATTGCCTTGTTTGGCATTACAAACAGAAGAGTACAAAACATCAAAAGAGCTTTAACCTCAATAGGTAAGTAGCAAAATATAATTATTACACAAAGTATGCCTAATTAAAAATGTATAATTGTGATAATTATCATAATAATTTAAATTATTATAATAATAAATTATTGAAAAGGCCTCTTTACATATAGCTATTTCTGTATTACAAAGTTAATCATGACTAGATCTGGTACTGCTAGATTAAAATATTATTGAGCAATCACAATCAGTTTATGTTACTAGATGTAGTCTCGTATAATTTTGTAATACAGAAATATCATAAATTGTTATTACTTAGATTAGTTGTGGACTGTAGGACTGTAGTAACACCAGTTGACTGTATTTTTTTCGCACCATTGCTAAACATCCAGTGGAACCTCTTTTTCGAGTTGATATTTGTGTATCGCACCCTTTTTTCACACTGTCTAGCAACCTATACTATACAGATAGTACAATGCCGACTTATGACAGTTAAATTCATAAACTAATAACCATACTAATAACAGTTCAATTTCAATAATAATTTTAATTTAGCATTACTAACTTAGACTAACTGAAGTCGCAACGGTTGACTGTTTATGGAAAGATATTCACTAAAATATGCCTTATACTAGCAATTCCACTAGGAGGATTAGTAACGTTACCACCCACACCCCGACCCCTCCCCTCAATCAACTATTCCGGCTCTATTACTCACACTTACTAATAATTTTTTTTACAATAGGGTGTCCTCCTAAAGATATTAGGCCATGACATAAGAATAGGCAAAACTGGTGTAGAGTCCTAGAAGAAACTAGAGCTAAACCAACACCATACAATGTTATTCGTTTTTCTCGTAACCAGTTTTTGAGCTTCACTGACCACATGAAACTATACCTTAAAGCAACATGTCCCTTTCCCACAAGGCCAGTGCAGGAAATCTGATTTGAGGCTCAACATCCCAAATCGGTGTTATATGGAAATAATTACTATTAGCAAAACACCAGAAGAAGGGATCGATACTTAGAAATCTTCCAACGCTGATGCAGCTCTACCCTACTGATCTGGCGATCAGCAACGAAAAGTATAAAGATTTCCAGGTTCTCAGGCGCTATTGTCGACCTGAAAACCATGCATTCTTTGAAAACTCTTTCAAACTTAGCTACAGATATCACTAACGGTTCTAAAGGAAGTAGCTCGGACACTGATGGTTAAAAATAATCACCTTTCATTTTTTAACTAATCCTGATCACCATTACTAAAACGCATCTTATTTCTAGTAAATAAAGTTTAAGTTTTTCTTAACTTATTGTATTGGTTATTCTTCTAGATTAAACGATACATACACTGCACCAGTTAAAATTGTAATTTACTATTATACAAACATTTTTTGAAAAAAAGAAAGTATAAAACGGAAAAACCATCAAGCACCAAAAAAGTATGCCACCGGTAAAACAATAACAACAACATCATTGTTAAATAATGTTGACAGTAAAACTTTCGCTTTTATTAAAGACGTTGCTCAAGTAAATAATAAAAAAGAGAAAATTATAAAAGTTTAACAAATAAGTGTCCTATGGTGTTTTGAAGTTTAAAATCTAATTTACTCAAAGCAATAAAAATGTAGCTTGATCGTTTTCCCGGTGTGGTTTGCATATGTACATATATATATATATATATATATATATATATATATATATATATATATATATATATATATATATATATATATATATATATATATATATATATATATATATATATATATATATATACATATATATATATATATACATATATATATATATATATACATATATATATATATATACATATATGTATATATACATATATATATATATATATATATATATATATATATACATATACACATGTATATATATATATATATATATATATATATACATATACATATATATATATATATGTATATATATATATACATATATATATATATATATATATATATATATATATATATATATATATATATATATATATATATATATATATATATATATATATATATATATATATATATATATATATATATATATATATATATATATATACAGTGTGCGTAAAAAGTTCGGGGCCATTTTTCTATAACATTTTAAACAAGGAAGACGAACTTTTTGCGCACCCTATGCAGTTTTTCAGATTTTACATAATGTGGGTTACATTATGTAAAATCTGAAAAACAATATTTATAAACAATGTTTGTATTGTTTTTTAGGAAAAATGTCTGAACTTAGACCCGCTATTAATCGCCTATTTGAGCAAGGAAAAAGAGTGAATGAAACTGTTCAACTTCTAAACATCAAACATCACCAAACTGTATCCAAATTCATTAAGCGATATCAAGAAACTGGGAGCTATGAAGACTGACGGAGAAGTGGACGTCCTCGGACTGCCAACACTCCAGCTAACCGGAATAAGATCTTAGGTCGAATCAAAAAACCCAGGAACACAGAAGAACTGAACAAGAAAATTAGCCAAAGCTGTTGGAATTTGTGAAGGATCAATCTAAAATATTCTGAAAGTAGCCGTATTAAAAGCCAGGAAACATGTTACAGCTCAGTTACTCACAGGAGAGATGAAACGAAACCGTTTGAACCGATGCATGAAGCTTCTGAAACGTTTTGGTGCTGAGCGACACCGAAAAATTCTGTTTACTGATGAGAAATTGTTCGATGTTAAGCAAGCTAATAACAATCAAAATAACAGAAGTTGGTCTAAGGAACCCCTGCCACTCGAAAAATTAATCATTTCCCATCAACAGAAGCCACAGTAATTGATGGTCTGGGCAGGAATCACCCAAAATGGTAAAACTCCTCTCTCCTTTGTTCCAGATGGAGACAAAGTTCGTGGTATTGTATATATATATATATATATATATATATATATATATATATATATATATATATATATATATATATATATATATATATATATATATATATATATATATATATATTTATAAACATAAAATAGTTTCAAGAACGCAAGTTTTAAGAAAATATCTCTGAACCTGTTTTTCGTGAGTGGTACCGAGTCCCTGTTTCAGTTTCAGCATCATCCAACTCAGAGAAACAAAAAGATATCCCCAGGAGATCAAATTAAAATATTTTTACATTTTCTTGGTATATTTTATTACTTTTTAATGATGACTTGAATTTACCGGTTTAAATTTTTGTGCTGTATAAGTTTCAAGGTGCTTATAAAAATTTAATTTCTTATTTCTGGAAAGGCTGCAAACATTCCAACAATTTTAGGTTTTAGTTTCTTTAAAATTACTGTTTTACACTGGTGGGTTTATATATGGATGGAAATATTCAACATTTGTGTAATTCAAATATGATCTTTTCCCAATAGTATTTAAAATAGTTTAAAAATTGACTTCCTAAATTTAAGAATCTGCATCATTCTATCATGCTGAGCAAGATTGCCATGGTGTTGGTAAAGACACTGGCCATCGAGCAGTTCATGCCGTCCTAGACAGTTTGTTTTGTCGACGAGAGGAAGTTGTTCATTGGTCTGATCCTGTTGACAGCCTACCCAGTAAGTTCTACACTGTGGCACAGATTCCAAATGTGTGTGGTTGCATTGACGGTAGTCACATATCAATCATTCCTCCATCAAAAGATGAAGATGTATTCTTTAATCGCCACCAGTTCTATTCCTTTAATGTTCTTTGCGTTTGCGGCCCATATTATTAAACAAATCATGTAATTTTATTTAAAAAATTAGTTATGAAAATAGGTAATTTATTTTTTAGAAAGTTTCGTTTTTCAATTTTTAAGTGTCATTAAAGCGGTATCTAGTTTTAAAGTTTCTTTTCAAAATTAAATTAGCGCGGAATTACAAATTGCTTCTTATGAGATCTATTTTTAGATTTTACAAATAAACGCCAATTACATAAAAACGTCATTGTTTTATAGAACGCGTTAAATTTTACAATGTAACTACATGATTTTTAGCGTAGTTACACTATTTTCTGCGTCATTACATTGAAAAGTTTACAATATTGTAAAAGTTTTATAGGATAGGGCCCAGGTCATTCCGTTTTACGGTAAATTGCAATTATTTTCTTTTCAGTTTGCCCTCCGTCTCCCAAACTGAAGGCGGAAAAATAGAAATTAGGTATCAAAAGTGCTACAAAAAAATGAGTGTTGGCTACATAAAAAAATTGATGAAGTTTGGCGGGTACATAGAAAATGTATAACCTTAAGGGTGAGAATAGGATAGAAAAATGTAAGAGTATGTCTTTAACATGTACGAAATGCGGAAAGTACGATGTTTTTGAAACCTATAGTAATAGTAATATATTTGAATAAGTCCTCGTAGATAAAATGACAAATAATTAAAAAACAAACAAACAAAACCAACAAATTATACAAAAACTTATGCTTTGTGAAATATAAACTTTAAGTTAAAAAAAAAAAAGAAATTATTATTCATAGCAAGTAAGTTGATATCAAAATTGGGAAAAAGGGAAAAAAGATTGCTTTCGTTTAATTAAAGTTTACATCTATGACAAATAGTATCTAAAAAGCCAATATTTGTAGCTGGTAAAGCATGAATTAATTAATAAACGTGCAGCTCATCTTCAGTAAAAGATGTACTGTTTGCAGCTGGAGAAAAAAAATACTTGTCAATTCTATTCTTAAATGCGTTAACTGACGGAACCTTTTTGCATGCTGACGGCAAGTTATTCTAATCATTGACAATACGATTTGTAAAAAAATTGTGACGAGCATTATTATATGTGAATTCACGCATTAGGACGTTGGAAGATGAGTTATGCCAATTGATACTCTCAAAACTGTTTTCTAGCTTAAACTGTTGGATTAAGTCGCCACGTCTCCTGCGAATTTCCAAAGTAATAAAATTGAGCCAACGACACCTTTCGGCGTAAGGTAATCCTATTAAATCATAAGGTACTTTTGTTGCTTTGTGCTGAATTTTTTCGATTTCTTTGATGTCACCTTTTAAGTAAGGACACCATACCGGAATAGCGAATTCCATGTGCGGCCTAACATAAGTAGTGTATAATTTACTCCAAACTTTCGTATCTCTTGATCTAAATGCTTTTTTTAATAGGCCAAGTATCATATTCGCTTTACGTGTTGCAACCTGTATGTGTTGATTCCATTTTAGATCATTAGATATGAAGATACCCAAGTCCCTCTCAATATCCGTTGCCTCAAGAGTAAGTGATGTATTTCCATCATTCATTACATATTCATGATTACTATTTCCAAAACCAAGGTGCATAACTTTACATTTTGGAACATTTAACTCCATCAGCGATTCCTTTGACCATTCTGTGACAATGTTTAAATCATTTTGTAGGATCAGGCGATCAGCATCGTGAAACTCAGGTCTTATTTCTTGTAACAGTTTAGCATCGTCAGCATAGATTTTATGAACTGATATTAACTTATCCGTTAATTTGTTTAAATAATTGATAAATAATGTTGGACCAAGTACAGACCTTTGAGGAACTCCGCTTAGAACATCGGTCCAGTCGCTAGAGTGTTCACCTAAAACAGTTCGCTTTTTTCTACTAATCAAAAATGACTCAATCCATTTTAAAACATTGCCATTAATCCCATATGCTTTCAATTTATGAAGTAGTCTACGGTGAGAAACTTTATCAAACGCTTTCGCAAAGTCCAAAAATGCAATATCGACAAAATTTCTTTTACTTAACGCTTTCGTGATGTAGTCGACACTCTCCAATAAGTTAGACGTGCATCCTTTTTTGGACATAAATCCATGTTGATTATGTGAGATGCAGCTCGTTTTTTCAAGATATTTAGTTATCTGTTCCCTGATAATCTTTTCCATTACTTTTTATGGAGCTGATGTGATAGACACTGGTCTGTAATTAGCGGCATCAAGACGACTTCCTTTTTTAAACAACGGTGTGACGTGTGACTGTTTCCAAGCTGTAGGTGTTGAGCCTTTGGACAGTGCTTTATTGTAAAGTAAAGTAAGAGGGTAAGCCATTTGAGCTGCGCATTCTTTAAGTACCTTTGGACTAATGTTATCAGCACAATAGATTTATTCGGGTTCAAACCTTTCATATAAGCTAGCGTCGCTTCAAAATTAATAATTATATCGCCTAAGTCTTCTTGATAATGCCTTCTCTCAAAAATAGGTAACTGACTACTTTTACTATCATCAACAAAAACTGATTTGAAGTGCTCGTTAAGTCTGTTTGCGATATGTATTCCCTCTGTTAACGTTTCACCTTTTGCATCAGATATAGCACTAATAGATACATGAACATTCTGTTGCGCCTTAACATTAGCGTACACCCTTTTAGGATTACTTTTATTTGATGCTAGTTGTGCTTCAAATACTCGAACACGACGTTTACATGCTTTCTGCACTTGGCTTCTTAGTTTCCTATATTCACGAATCAGTGTCGCTGATCGCCAGTTAGTCGCAGATAAGTAATTGCCTAGTTGTTTTTTTTGCTTTATCATAGCCAGTACCTTCTTATTCATCCACGGCGCAATACGGGTGGTATGGACTTTTTTTAACGGAATAAATTGCTTGCTGAGTTTATTATATTTATTGCAGAAAAGTTTATAGCACTCATTAGTGTTTTTATTTTCAAATAATTGCTTCCAGTTAGTTTCCATAATCTTTTTATCGAAATTTATATAGTCACCTTTATTAAAGCTATATTTTTTGTTTGAGAAAGTAGTCTCATTTCTCTATAAATCTAGTTATAACGTTTGTTAGTATTAACAAAAACCGAACGATATTTAAGTTAAACTATTCTATTTTTTAAAAACTCCAAGTTAAAATAACATTCAGAAAAATAAGACAACAAAACACTATTTTGCTGTGGTCGCGAAATGCAAATTTAAAAAAACGTGAAACATAATTTTAGCATAAATCGGTTACGTAAATACACGTATTTCCGCGTACCTTAAATATATTAAATATATATATATATATATATATATATATATATATATATATATATATATATATATAATATATATATATATATATATATATATATAATATATATATTTATACAAGGAAATTATCATTACCTAATACGAGATAAATTAGAGTTGAAAATACTTTGTAAATAAATTTAAAATAAATGTATAAAACTAGTTCAAGCAAGATTATTTCTGCTCTAGCTATCAATAGCTCAAGATTATTTATATAAGTAGAATGTATATTGACAAAACTATTGATCGACTAAAATGCTAAAAAGATGCGTGATGCATAAAATTTCAAGAACTAATTTTTATTGTAAACATTTAGGTCACATGTATGCAAACTTTTTAATTTTTTTAAAATTTTAATAAAACGCC